>NC_090652.1:299881903-300181903 GCF_040937935.1 Hyperolius riggenbachi
CACAACACACACACAACACACACACAACACACACACATACACACACTGTACACACACACTGTACACACACACTGTACACACACACACACACTGTACACACACACACACACACACTGTACACACACACAACACACACACTCTCATACATGCACACACACACACACACAGACCAGCTCAGCCTGTGCAAATAGCCCCAGAACCTGTATAACTTAGATGTCAGTAATTAAAGGGATGAGTTGGCAACACTGGCCAAACGGGAAGAAGTGCTTGGAGTCCTGCCAGAGCTTAGCGGAAGCAGAGAAAATATTATTAGTTCTGAGGACTGAAAATGCAGCCTTTCAATCCTGTTAGTTTTTCTTAAAGCACACCTGAAGTGAGAGGGATATGAAGGCTGACATATCTATTTCCTTTTAAACAATGCCACTTGCCTGGCTGTGCTGCTGATCTTCTGCCTCTAATACTTGTAGTCATAGACCCTGAAAAAGCACAATATCCTTTTCACCTCAGTCGTCCTCTAAAGTGCAGATGAACTCCACAAGCAAGCTTTTTAAAAATCTATATGTAAAAAATTGGACGTGTGTGTGTGTGTGTGTGTGTGTGTGTGCGTGCGTGCGTGTGTGTATGTATGAGAGTGTGTGTGTTGTGTGTGTATATGTGTTTATGTGTGCAGGATGTCTGCAGGGGACCATTAGAAGCCCCGGGTAAGTTCAACTCATTTTCCCCCAACCCCCCTACAGTAATCCTTTAATACAAGATACCCAAATCTAACATGGAATCACTCATAATCAGCAGCTGGGACATCAGGGTCTCAAAGCCTCAGCTTTTTGAACCAAAATAAATGACCCAGACTTCGAAGAAAGCTAAGTACACACATGAGAGAATTGTCACTGGACGGGGATCAAGAATCGAAACCTGAGGTGACAATTCGCAGAATGATGCTGTACAGACACATGCCCGTTTCTAGGGCCGTGCGACCCATGCGGCCACCCTGAGAGCTGTAGGAGTGGGGGCGCTGTAATGAAGGGGGGAGTCAGCCACGGGGAGGGCAGCCCGACCTCTCCCTCCCTTCCTCTCCGCGGGCCGCCCTCCGTGCTCCCCCCTCCGAGTCTGACTGCAGAGTGAGCGCAGGGAAGTACTGTGTACAGAGGGCAACTCACCTGCTTGCGTTCCAATCGCCGCTCACTCGCCGCTGGTTTCCTCCTCTGCCTAGCCGCTGATACACACGCTGCTTCCTGTTTAGCAAAATATGGGCGTGGTTAAGCATAGCGTTGGCGTGGTCACGGGTGGGGCCAAATATACATGGCCTTAGAAGTGGTATAAAAGGTCTGCCAGGGGAATTTTGAGCTCTGTCGTAGTGTATCCCCAAAAAGTAGATGTAATCTGACAGCATTTCACCAAAAATACACATAATCTGGCAGAGGTCCCTCCAAAATACAGATAATATGGCAGTGGTTCCCCCAAAATAGACAATCTGGCAGCAGCAGTTCCCCCAACCAGAGGCGCCTCTAGAGACCAGCTGATAAGCTAATTGCCTAGAGTGACAGATTTGTAGAGGCGGCTTTGAGGGGAAAAAAGTTTATTTTTCCTGTCCTTAGAGACTGAAAATGAAGGGAACGGAGAGAAAAAGTTCTAATGAAAGCCTCTGCTGCTCAGCATCAAATAAGGAATCTACAAACCTTTTGTCTACAACACTTTGTATGACATTCCCTAATATACAGTCCCTAGACTCCAGGAGGGCTGCTTTCTGACTTGTGTGAGAGACTGGCAGGAGTCCTATTACAGGCAAGTATCCACTGTGTGATATGGGACTGCAATACAGATAAGCTCTCTGCTCCATCTCAGGTAATTCTCACTATCTCTCCACTCCTCCTCTCTCCCTCATTCACCTTTGTTTCCCCTAGTGCTGGCTGTCTTCTTGTCTTAAAGAAAAGCTAAATAAAAGTGCTATTCCTCCTCTCTCTGTATAGTGTAATGGTTAAGGGCTCTGCCTCTGGCACAGGCAACCTGGGTTCAAATCTCTGCTTCTTACTACTCAGTAAGCCAGCACCTATTCAGTAGAAGACTTTGGGCAAGACTCCCTAACACTGCTACTGCCTACTGAACACAAGTCAGCACTTTGAGTCTGCCAGGAGAAAAGTAATTATAAATGTTCCTTGTTACACTCTACTTTGCCCCCCCCCCCCCCCCCCCCCCAATCTTACCCTTACAATTGAATCACCCAATCTTGTTATTAGTAACCCTAGCCTATAGCTGTCATTACATGCATTCATTTTTACAGACAGATTCTTTCAAAATGATCGAATCTGCGATTATCAACCACCCACATCGATCATTTCCACGGCAAAAATGTAAAGTACAATCAAACAGTACATTTTTACAATTGGACACAGTGGTATAGTGGCGGTAGATCGGTGGCTCGTATTATTGCACTGAACCACTACTGTACTACGATTATTTTCTGGTGAAATGCTGCCGCATTGCGAGTATTTTGATCGAGAGGGCGGAGTGGGCGCCACAGGTTTCCTTGCCTGGAGTGACAAAATGGCCAGAGGCGCCCCTGCCCCCAACATACACATAATCTGGAGGCAGTTCCCCAAAATACGCGAAACCTGGCAGTGGATCACCCAAAATACACGTAACACCCAAAATACATGTAATCTGGCAGCAGTGGTCCCCCAACATACACAATCTGGCAGCGGTTCCCCAAAATACACGTAATCTGGCATCAGCGGTTCCCCAAAAATACAGATCTGACAGCAGTTCCCCCAAAATGGGTACCCCCAGTATAGCTAGCCAGGTCTATAGGTTTCCCCAGTATAAGTAGCCATGTGTATAGTTGTCCCCAGACTAGGTGGCCAGATGTAGAGATGTCACCAGAATAGGTAGCCAGGTGTATAGATGTCCTCAGAATAGGTGACCAGGTGTATAGCTATTCCCAGAATAGGTGGCCAGGTGTATAGATGTCCCCAGAATAGGTAGCCAGGTCTATAGGTGTCCCCAGTATAGCCAGGTGTCCCCAGTATATGTAACCAGGTGTTCAGGTGTCCCCAGTATAGCCAGGTGTATAGGTGTTAGGTAGTATATGTAGCGAGGTGTATAGGTGTCCCCAGTATATGTAGCCAGGTGTATAGGTGCCCCCAGTATAGCCAGGTGTATAGGTGTCCCCAGTATATCTAGCTAGGTGTATAGATGTCCCCAGTATATGTAGCCAGGTGTATAGGTGCCCCCTGTATAGCCAGGTGTATATGTGCCCAGTATATATAGCCAGGTGTATAGGTGTCCCCAGTATATGTAGCCAGGTGTATAGTGGCCCCAGTATAGCCAGGTGTATAGGTGTCCCCAGTATATGTAGCCAGGTGTATAGGTGTCCCCAGTATATGTAGCCAGGTGCATAGTGGCCCCAGTATAGCCAGGTGTATAGGTATCCCCAGTATATGTAGCCAGGTGTATAGTGGCCCCAGTATATGTAGCCAGGTGTATAGGTGTCCCCAGTATATGTAGCCAGGTGTATAGTGGCCCCAGTATAGCCAGGTGTATAGGTATCCCCAGTATATGTAGCCAGGTGTATAGTGGCCCCAGTATATGTAGCCAGGTGTATAGGTGTCCCCAGTATATGTAGCCAGGTGTATAGGTGCCCCCAGTATAGCCAGGTCTATAGGTGTCCCCAGTATATGTAGCCAGGTGTATAGGTGTCCCCAGTATATGTAGCCAGGTGTATAGTGGCCCCAGTATATGTAGCCAGGTGTATAGTGGCCCCAGTATATGTAGCCAGGTGTATAGGTGTCCCCAGTATATGTAGCCAGGTGTATAGGTGCCCCCAGTATAGCCAGGTCTATAGGTGTCCCCAGTATATGTAGCCAGGTGTATAGTGGCCCCAGTATAGCCAGGTGTATAGGTGTCCCCAGTATAGCCAGTCTATAGGCATCCCCAGAATCGGTAGCCAGGTGTCCCCCCAGCTGGAGGGGAGCAGCGCAGTGGAGAGGAGCATTGTGCAGAGCAGCGGGGAAGGGCAGACGTCTCCCCCCCCCCCTTCCCTCACCTTGGGGCTCCTCTTCCTGGCTCTCCCCTCCAGAACTTTTGCGGCGGTGGCTGGCAGCGGCATCAGTTGGCGGGACTTACCTCCTCCTGTTCCAGCGAGTTCACGCTGTGCATGCCACTGCTCTGGTCTTCACTAGACCAGACTAGCTGCACGCACAGCGTCAACTTGCCGGAACACTGGAGGAGGTAAGTCCCGCCCACTGATACCGCTGCCAGTCACCGCCGCAAAAGTTCTGGAGGGGAGAGCCAGGAAGAGGAGCCCCAAGGTGATGGAAGGGAGGGGGGGGGAGACGTCCGCCCTTCCCCGCTGCTCTGCACAATGCTCCTCTTCACTGCGCTGCTCCCCTCCGGGGTTCTAGGGTGGACTACGTCCACTCTCCAATAAAAGTAAGTGGACGTCGTAAGCGGACTCGACCCCTATATATATATATATATATATATATATATATATATATGTACAGTACAGACCAAAAGTTTGGACACGCCTTCTCATTCAAAGAGTTTTCTTTATTTTCATGACTATGAACATTGTAGATTCACACTGAAGGAAGGCATCCAAACTATGAATTACCACATGTGGAAGTATAGTACATAACCAAAAAGTGTGAAACAACTGAAAATATGTCATATTCTAGGTTCTTCAAAGTAGCCACCTTTTGCTTTGATTACTGCTTTGCACTCTCTTGGCATTCTCTTGATGAGCTTCAAGAGGTAGTCACCTGAAATGGTTTTCACTTCACAGGTGTGCCCTGTCAGGTTTAGTAAGTGGGATTTCTTGCCTTATAAATGGGGTTGGGACCATCAGTTGCGTTGTGGAGAAGCCAGGTGGATACACAGCTGATAGTCCTACTGAATAGACTGTCAGAATTTGTATTATGGCAATAAAAAAGCAGCTAAGTAAGGCCTCCTTTCCACGGACCACTGATAGGCAGTGAAATGCCTCTCAAACTCTCTCAACTGCTGCTCACTGCTGCCTAGTAGCTGCTTGTTGCTGCATGATAACTGCTTACTTCTGCCTGGTAACTGCATGCTGAGCACACAGCTCAACAGTTCGTGGAAAGGAGGCCTAAAGAAAAACTAGTGGAAAGTCAGTCAGTCCGAAAAATTGGGAAAACTTTGAAAGTGTCCCCAAGTGCAGTCTCAAAAACCATCAAACGCTACAAAGAAACTGGCTCACATGCGGACCGCCCCAGGAAAGGAAGACCAAGAGTCAGCTCTGCTGCGGAGGATAAGTTTATCCGAGTCTCCACCCTCAGAAATCGCAGGTTAATGCTACACAGAGTTCTAGCAGCAGACACATCTCTAGAACAACTGTTAAGAGGAGACTGTGTGAATCAGGCCTTCATGGTAGAATATTTGCTAGGAAACCACTGCTAAGGAAGGGCAACAAGCAGAAGAGACTTGTTTGGGCTAAAGAACACAAGGAATGGACATTAGACCAGTGGAAATCTGTGCTTTGGTCTGATGAGTCCAAATTTTAGATGTTTGGTTCCAACCACCGTGTCTTTGTGCGACGCAGAAAAGGTGAACGGATGGGTCTACATGCCTGGTTCCCACCGTGAAGCATGGAGGAGGAGGTGTGATGGTGTGGGGGTGCTTTGCTGGTGACACTGTTGGGGATTTATTCAAAATTGAAGGCCTACTGAACCCGCATGGCTATCACAGCATCTTGCAGCGGCATGCTATTCCATCCAGTTTGCGTTAAGTTGGACCATCATTTATTTTTCAACAGGACAATGACCCCAAACACACTTCCAGGCGGTGTGGGCTATTTGACCAGGAAGGAGAGTGATGAGGTGCTGCGCCAGATGACCTGGCCTCCACAGTCACCAGACCTGAACCCAATCGAGATGGTTTGGGGTGAGCTGGACTGCAGAGTGAAGGCAAAAGGGCCAACAAGTGCTAAGCATCTCTGGGAACTCCTTCAAGACTGTTGGAAGACCATTTCAGGTGACTACCTCTTGAAGCTCATCAAGAGAATGCCAAGAGTGTGCAAAGCAGTAATCAAAGCAAAAGGTGGCTACTTTGAAGAACCTAGAATGACATATTTTCACTTGTTTCATATATTTTGGTTATGTACTATACTTCCACATGTGTTAATTCATAGTTTGGATGCCTTCAGTGTGAATCTACAATGTTCATAGTCATAAAAATAAAGAAAACTCTTTGAATGAGAAGGTGTGTCCAAACTTTTGGTCTGTACTGTTTATATATATCATGTTACAGTATACTCCAAGTTTTTATTACATAGTGAATTATCTCACTCCAGTCTGGAATTCTCACAGTTTCTCAGCATGTGACAGGCAGCTCCCTCCCCCTCAGCCTCACAAACTGCATCACAGACAAGCTGAAACTGAGAGCAGGGACGCTGTCTGTGAGTGAGAAATAAACAAAGCACACAGAGACTGGAGGGGGCTGCAAGGGGCGTTCATAACTTGTCCCTATCACAGCAGAGGCAGCCACTTCCTCTTTAGGTCGACAAAGCTTGACAAAGAAAAGAAGATTAGATATATTACAGAGACAGTGCAACTAGAAAAGGCTGCAGTAATCCAGACCACATTAGAACAGATATAGGAACTTATAGGATAGAAGAAACAAGGCTGACATTTTGTTACAGAGTCTCTTTAAGTGATAAAGATGCTTATCCTGAATTCAAAACTTTCAAACTTTTTCTGCTTTTATGGTTTGGAGTTATCACACACCTTAGGAGCACTGGCCCTTTAACTGCCATTGCCAAACAGTTGCATGCTGGGGAGTCTTTTTTATCTATATTTCTCCTCTTCTCTTTATTTCCCCCTCCTTCTAATGACATAAGACAGTTCACTTCCTAGTATAGACCTCAGTGGGAGTGTCTGAAGACTCTGGGAGGAGGGCGGGTATCGAATACACAATTAGCAAGAAGAGAAAAAAAGAGTAAGGGAGATAATGATGTCAGGAGGTCAAAGGTAACCAAGATGGAAACTGTCTAGACTAGTATTCTCTGCTTTTCCTTTATAAAATTCACAGGGATCATAACGTAGATAGTGCAATACATCTGTTATGTAAGTAGAACTAGTATTTATCTACTTATACAGTATATGTGTTTTTTTTTTTTATTTCTAAGTTAGCATGGGTGTCACTTGTTCTTTAAGAGGTGTAAATGGGGTGGGGCATTGGGGAGTGATAGGAGGGGATATCGCTGCAAGCCCGCCTCTTTCTGTCAGAAAAAGTGACTTAAGCTGAAAGTCAAACTTTGGACCAAAAAAAAGTAAGTTAAAATGATGGGTAGATTATGTTTGCATTAGTTAATATAGACAAATACACCAATGCACCCTGCAATTTACAGCTTCCTAGCTCAATTTTTCTGGGCAAGGCTGGGTTCACAGTGGTCAGTTGCATGACACATGCGTTATAATGAGTGAACTGCAATTTAGATCGGACATGGACTTTAATGCAAAGTCGGCATGCAGTGAGTTAGAATAATGTGATCAGTATCAATGCAGTACTGTGAACAGGCCCAGAGAACTGCATGGGCAGTGAGCTAAAGGATACCTGAGGTGATATGTGACATAAAGAGATAGACATGGGTATGTACAATGCCTAGCACACAAATAACTTGGCAGTGTTCCTTTTTTCTTGCTCTGCCTAAAAGAGTTAAACATCAGGTATGTAAGTGGCAGCCCAGGACTGGATCAGACTACACTGTGACCCTCACTGATAAGAAATTACAACTATAAAACTCTTTCCTAGAAGAAAATGGTTTTTGAGAGCAGGAAAGAGATAAAATGGAAAATAGTTCATAGATTTTAGCTCTGGCATACTTCAATGAATGTGTCATTGAGCAAAAACAATAACGCCTCTTTCACAGTGCGACGTTAAAGTCGCACGTTAGAAAATGTTTCAACGCAGAGTAACGCACAGCAATACTAAGTCTGTGCGACATTCGCAGTGCACACGTTGCGTTGTGTGTAACGTGTGGCGTTATTAGAAAGTGCTGCATGCTGTGCGCTTAGCAATGAATCTGCTGCGTTATTTGTGTTGCACATGCTCAGTAATGGTTTTTCTTTAAATGTAACGCATGCACCGTTTTTGTTCCATCGTAAATACACGTGTTTTGTGTTTGTTTTGTTATTGCGCATGCTCCAGTTTTTTTATATTTTTGGGGGGATTTTTGTTTAATTGTAGTATACGAAGTAATCACTGTTATAACGTGAATCTTAATTTTAATTTATAGTCATCACTGTGCAACGAAAACGGCGCACCAAGAGACGCATAAAGAAAGACGTCATAACACTTAACGCAGCGTTAAAGAACGCACAATAACGTCCAAGTTAAAGTCTATATGCGTTGCGTTAGGGCCGCGTTGTGCGACCTTAACGTCACACTGAAACGCAACGTCCTACTGTGAAAGAGGCGTAAAACAGTTTAAACTTAAAAAAGTAGATTTAAACATAAAATAAAACTTTGGAATATCTTAAAAAGAAATATTAGTAGAAGGAGGATAGATACAATTGTTTATTTCATTAGTTTATTTTCACCTCGGGTGTCCTTTAACATGCAGAATTATTCTACAACATAACCGTGCGCTGTGAACTGGCCCTAAGGCTCAATACATGTCAGCACCCCCTCGTATAAAACAACTGCTGTCATCATAAAAAAAACAGAAGACAAGCTTGTATTGTGTTCTTGTTTATTATCCGTTCTACATATCTGATATATAAATATTTTTAAAATAATAAACAAGCTGCTTTTATCTTCACAATACGGTGTCATTTTTCTGACTATTTAAAGAGACTCCGTAACAAAAATTGCATCCTGTTTTTTATCATTCTACAAGTTCAAAAAGCTATTCTAATGTGTTCTGGCTTACTGCAGCACTTTCTGCTATCACAGTCTCTGTAATAAATCAATGTATCTTTCCTCTGTCAGACTTGTCGGCCTGTGTCTGGAAGGCTGCCAAGTTCTTCAGTGTTGTGGTTCTGCTATGAACTCCCCCTTCCAGGCCCCTCTCTGCACACTGCCTGTGTGTTATTTAGGATTAGAGCAGCTTCTCTCTTCTCTCTTACAAGCTGGATAAATCGTCCTCTGAGCTGGCTGGGCTTTCACATACTGAAGAATTACAGACAAGGGCAAAGCTGTTTGCAGGAAGAAACAAGCAGCCTGAAACTTCAGTGCATGAGAACAGGGGGAAAGAAACACACAAATGATCTCTTGAGATTCAAAAGGAAGGCTGTATACAGCCTGCTTGTGTATGGATGTATTTTCTATGTGTGGACATACTGTACATCAACCTACTTCCTGTTTTGGTGGCCATTTTGTTTGTTTATAAACAAACTTTTTAAAACTGTTTTTAACCACTTTTAATGCGGCGAGGAGCGGCGAAATTGTGTCAGAGGGTAATAGGAGATGTCCTCTAACGCACTGGTATGTTTACTTTTGTGCGATTTTAACAATACAGATTCTCTTTAACAAATGTTAAAAATATTAGATCATATAGGGATACATAATTTACTATGAATGGACTGTGGGGTGGAGAAAATACATAATAACAGCATATTGCATCTGGAACATTCCTGCAGGCACAGTCATTGCAGGATAGCGTCTGACAAACTAGAACATTACTCCAGAAGAAATAGGATTTGTAGAGTGTGAAAGTGAATCTGACACAGTTCTGTGCAATTATCCCTGGCGTAAATATCTGGGTTTGGTGATACCAATTTAACACTCCTTGTTCGCTCATATGACTGTTCTGGGAAAGCTTGCTACGAAGGGATGAAGTCAGTTGTGAGGGAGGACCTGACAGTATATATAACTACTAGCTGATGGCCCAGCGTTGCAGGGTCATCAGGTAGTAAGGGATCTGTATACCAAGTTTCCTTCAAATCGGTCAAGGCGTTTTCGCCTGATCGTGGCACATACACACACATACACACACACACACACACACATACATACATCCGATTTTATATATATAGATGTCAGAAGCCTGTGCAATGTTTCACATGGAGTTGGGGTATACCTCTGAGGGACGGGTAGCCACAGATCAATACAGGGAGAGGTGTGAGTGACTGATAAACAACTGACATACTTGTTATTATATATCTATCACTGACATCTTCTGCAGCACATTACAGAGTACATAGTCATGTCACTGACTGTCCTCAGAGGAGCTCACACTCTAATCCTACCATAGTCATAGTCATATGTTGGCGCTTTATAAATACAATAAATAAATAATAAATAAAATATATCCTACCATATTATTATTATTATGTATTTATACGGCACTGGCATCTTCTGCAGCACTTTACAGAGTACATAGTCATGTCACTGACTGTCCTCAGAGGAGCTCACACAATCCAATCTCTGCTGTAGTCTCATGCTGGGTACACACAATTAGTTTTCCACTCGATTTTCCACCTGATCGGTTATCTTCCACTCGTTTTTCTGATCTTTTTCCATTCACTTCTATGAAAAATCAAGGGCAGAATCGATCGGAATATCGGACATGCCGGATATTATCTATCGAATCCATCTATGGAGCGGAACAACGTACCGTGTGTACCCAGCATTAGGATACATACACACATGCAATTTTTATTGCTCAATTATTGACCAATCTTAACACTTCCATGTAGCATGAGGGCCAACAGATTTTAAATATTATGAATAGATACTTCATGGAAATAGTCAAATTGGCCAATAATTGGCTAATCAAAGTTAGATGTGTGTACCAGACTAATTGTCCAATGATTGACCGATATGACCATCTCCATGTAGTATGAGGCCCAACAGACTTTGAATACTAGGAATAGAATGTATAGGTAAGCTCTCATACAACTGTACATGAAGGTGGTAAAATTGATCAGTCATTGGCCAATCAAAATTGAATGTGTGTAAAAGGCTTTAACCTCTTGAGCCCAGGGGCGTAACAATAGACCCTGCAAGGGATGCAGCCGCAGGGGGCCCAGAAGCTGCAGGGGGCCCCGTGGGGGGAGAAGTTTATTTTCCCTGTCATGAGAGACGGACAACTCAGAGCTCGTTCACATTAGGGGCATTTTCAACCTTCTTTCAAACGCAGTCGATTTTTAAAATCGCCCACAAAACGCTTGTGCAATGAATCTCTGTGAGAAGGTTTATATCAGCGTGGTTCGTGCGCTGTGCGTTCAGCAAAGCGGTGCCTGGACCATTTTGGCGTTTTTGCTATAATGGAAGGTATAGGAAGAGCGCTAAACGCTCACAAAACCGATTTATGCAGCGATTGCGTTCGCCGGTTTTTAGAATAAATACATCGTATTTATTCTTTTCCAGGTCAAAGAGTGCACTTCCTGACTTGTGTCAGGGAGTGAATCTCAAAAACGCACTGGCAAAGCGCTTAGAAAAGAGCTTTTTCAAAAAAGCAGTGCTCAGTGTACTGCTATGGGTGTGATCCCACTTGTGCGATGTGATTTTATAAAAATCCCCCATAGCATTGCATTAGCAAGAGCTTTTTCGAATCAATAGCGATTAGAAATCACTCCTAGTGGGTTTCTGGCCTCGTACAAAGTTTTGCACATAAAGATTTTGTAGACAGTGCATATTCAGTGTGCAGCAGGCTCTTGTGTACAGTGCCCAGCCCCCAACCTGTCTACTCCTCCCCAAGTGCTGTGCACTGTAGTGATGCTGGAGAAGTCTGCAGAGCCAATTCTGCTCCATCAGAGATGGACAGAGTGAGTGTAATAAGCTGAGGCTGGGAGCACATTTGTCTATGGGTTTTCTGTATGTATTTTCTGCACACCATGGGGCTTGTTTCACTAAACTGTGATAACTCAAATATCACACCTTATGAAAGTTAACACGCCTTATCAGAGTAGCATAGTGAGCGCTACGAACCTGCAGGGGCTCAGGGATGGACGAGTGCCATTGCCAATTAGCAGGCATAAGTTTGTAGCACCCGCTATGCTACTCTGATAAGGCGTGTTAACTTTGTTAAGGTGGGATATCTTTTCATAAGGTGTGATTTTTGAGTTTGAGCAGCTTAATGACTGCAGGGAGTGTTATAATCCCCTGCGCACGCTATGCAGCCATAGCGCGCACAGTGAAATTATACTGGGCACAGATAGTGTAAAGCATACCTCCCAACTTTTTGAGATGAGAAAGAGGGACACTTAAGCCACGCCCCTGCCACACCCCTGATCACGCCCCAGTCGCACCCCTAGTCACGCATACCATAACGAAAATTATGTTGTTTTATAATTCAAACCACACTGGTCCTTTCTATCCTGGTTCATTTTCCTTCATGTTAACATTTTAAAATAAGAAATATATCAATTAAAAGGATGAGAATAATATTTAGAGTCAATCAAACACATTTTTTGTAGAGAAATATATATATTTACATAGAAAGAGGGACAAAGTCCTGAAAGAGGGACAAATGAGGAGGAAAGAGGGACAGGGCTCCCAAAGAGGGACTGTCCCTCCAAAAAAGGGACAGTTGTTTTGCTATGTTTAAATAAATTGTGTTGTTTGTTTGTATGTATGTCCTGTTTCACACTAGCACTGTACCTGCCAAAACCAATTCCGGGCATGACCCAGTTGTGCTTGGCAAAATAAATGATTCTGATTCTGACAGAGGCGTATCTAGAGGGGTGCAGGGATGGCTTGTGTCATGGGCGCCAGAGTTCCATGGGCGCCAAGCCTGCTTCTGTGCTGCACCGCCGTGCCTGCTCCTGTGCTGCACCGCCATGCCTGCCCCGTGCCTCCCCATCACTCAGCCCGCAAATCAGATTAATTCTGTTATTTGGGGAACATGGCTACTTAATTGTATGTAGGACGCACCTGGCTTAGTGTTAGAAAACAGGACAGAGTGGGAATAAAAAACATAAAAGTAACTTTAGCAATATCCCAAGCCAAAAAACACAGGCGACCATAAAACATGTATGCGAGAAAGGATGCTGTTTTTAGAGGGGAAGGGTACTCTGACCAGCGGAAGGGGGGGGGGGGGGGGGATTTCAGTGTTTGTCATAGGCTCTATATTACCCAGATATGCCTCTGGATTCTGATTCTATATTTAGGCTGCTTACACACCAAGACGTTACAGGCAGGGTCGGACTGGGACACTAAGGGCCCACCAAGGAAGTTTCAGCCTGGGCCCCCCCCCCCCCCCGATCCCCTCCTCCTCGCCACCCCCCCCCCCCCCCCCCCTTCATTTTGGGCTCACATACACATGTACTCTAGAAATTTTGCATGAGTTTATGGTAGGGAAAAGATTGTGAGCACTTCTGAGGACAGTCTCCAATAGGGATATGTCCACATGCGGCGCGCGCAGCGCGCCGCAGCGAAAGTAAATGGGTGTCACCACGCACTGGAACATCGGCGTGGTCACGATGAGTCATGGGCAGACTTAAAAAAAAAAAAAAAACACAACATAAGTAGCGGTGTTATTCACAGAGATTAGGTCCGGCCAGATACATTTTAGATAAAATATTCAAGTAGTTACATGCCTCATGATAATTCATCAAGTAGTCAAATCGCAGCAGATTTTCCGACAAAATGCAATCAGGTTGGCGGCTGATACCCCCACAAAATGCAATCAGATTGGCGGCAGATACCCCCCAAAATGCAATCAGGTTGGTGCCAGATACCCCCCCCAAAAGTGGGCAGCAGTGACCAGAAAATCGTAATGTGGGCAGCAGACACCTGAAAATCGCAATGTGGGCAGCAGTGACCAGAAAATCGTACTGTGGGCAGCAGACACCAGAAAATCGTAATGTGGGCAGCAGACACCTGAAAATCGCAATGTGGGCAGCAGTCACCAGAAAAGCGTAATGTGGGCAGCAGACACCTGAAAATCGTAATGTGGGCAGCAGACACCAGAAAATCGCAATGTAGGCAGCAGTGACCAGAAAATCGCAATGTAGGCAGCAGTGACCAGAAAATCGTAATGTGGGCAGCAGTCACCAGAAAATCATAATGTGGGCAGCAGACACCTGAAAATCGCAATGTGGGCAGCAGACACCTGAAAATCGTAATGTGGGCAGCAGACACCTGAAAATCGCAATGTGGGCAGCAGACACCTGAAAATCGCAATGTGGGCAGCAGACACCTGAAAATCGTAATGTGGGCAGCAGACACCTGAAAATCGTAATGTGGGCAGCAGACACCTGAAAATCGCAATGTGGGCAGCAGACACCTGAAAATCGTAATGTGGGCAGCAGACACCTGAAAATCGTAATGTGGGCAGCAGACACCTGAAAATCGTAATGTGGGCAGCAGGCACCTGAAAATCGCAATGTGGGCAGCAGTCACCAGAAAATCGTAATGTGGGCAGCATACACCAGAAAATCGTAATGTGGGCAGCAGACACCTGAAAATCGTAATGTGGGCAGCAGACACCTGAAAATCGTAATGTGGGCAGCAGACACCTGAAAATCGCAATGTGGGCAGCAGACACCTGAAAATCGTAATGTGGGCAGCAGACACCTGAAAATCGTAATGTGGGGAGCAGACACCTGAAAATCGTAATGTGGGCAGCAGACACCTGAAAATCGTAATGTGGGCAGCAGTGACCAGAAAATCGTAATGTGGGCAGCAGTGACCAGAAAATCGTAATGTGGGCAGCAGTGACCAGAAACCCCCCTCCCTCACCTAGGGGCCCCCCCTCCAGAATTGCAGCCAGCGGCAAATAATCACTTACCAGCATGACGGAGATGAGATCCGTAGCTCTGCGTGCCGCTGGCTGGTCTGCTCTCTGCTTCCTGAACTGACAGTCCAATCACGCTCTCGCAGTACTTCCTGCGAGAGCGTGATTGGACAGTCAGTTCAGGAACCAGAGCAGACCAGCCAGCGGCACGCAGAGCTACGGATCTCATCTCCGACCGTAACTCATGCCGTTAAGTGATTCTTCCCCGCTGGCTGCAATTCTGGAGAGGGGGGGGAGCGCGGAAGGGGGGCCCCTAGGTGAGGGAGGGGGGGGAGGCTTCCGCCCCTCCCCGCCGATCTGTGCACAATGTCCCCCCTTCCTGCGCTTAGCCCCCCTCCTTTTTAGCACTGGGGCCCCCAGGAGGCGGGACGGCCGGGGCCCACCGATGGGACCATCGGTGGTTCGGTGGGCCTGTCCGAGGCTGGTTACAGGCGCACGTTAGTGCGCCTGTAACGCTCCCCCAACACACAGCAATGTAACACAAGTGGGCTGTTCACACAGCCCACGTTGCGTTACATGTAACGCTGCACGTTCTCCGCAAAGTGCAGCTTGCTACGGCGTTGGAGCGGCTATAGCCACGTTAGACTGTTTGCACATGCGCAGTGGGGGGCGGAGAGGAGGCGGGGAGAGCCAGCTACAGTAGCCGCGCACATGGCTACTTAATATTCACTGCACTGGCGGCCGCTGATTGGCCGGCGGGACCACGTGATGCGGAGTGTCTCGCTCCGCATCACGTGGTCCCGCTGGCCAATCAGCGCCACTCTAGGAGACATTATAGGAATCGAGCCGCCTAACGCGGCTCACTCTACCGTCGGCTCTTGCAGCACCATACGTTGTGTTAGGTGCACGTTATGCGACCTTAACGTGGCACCTAATGCAACGTCTTGGTGTGCAAGTAGCCTTAGAGTCTGTTAAACTAATTTTCAGTAGAAAAATACATATAATAACACAGATCTGTCCATCAGTCCTGAAAGAGGAACAAATGGGGAAGAGAGAGGGATTTAGTTCCCAAAGACGGACTGTACCTCCAAAAGAGGGACAGTTGAGAGCTATGAAAATAGGGCCATTTTGTTTGCACGCTGCTGATATATACCAGCCGCCGGCTCGGACAGACACGTCTTGTATCGCTTCCTCTTTTTGTTGTGGAACCAGATATGTGCTCTGCTAATACCGCAGGACAAGCATATAAAGTGAGCGTTTGTGGGAAGCGTCTTCTACGTAACTAAACCAGCAGCAAAACCGCCACCTCTGCTCAGACGGCTCTACAGATCTGCAACCCAGCTACTTCCACCTGAACTGCAGATGTGCTGCACAGCTCACTGCAGCCTCTGCTATGTAAGCAGGACGGGATTTCTGGAGAGGCCCCGTAGGTCCAGGCGATTTTTTTATCACCTACTAGAACTTGGTGATATATTTTGCTTCACATTGGGCTCTATTCTCAAAGAGGCCAAATCACCGCAAAACATTACCGCAAAATTACCGCCAGCGGTAATCTCCACATTTTTTCTGCATTCACTAAAATGTTCCGCATGTTTTCCGCATGCGGTAAAAAGAGTGCGGAAACGGCAATTAAATGTGCGGTAAACATGCGGTAAAAAGGTTGCATGAAAAATAGTTTTAAAAAAAAATTCAAAGTCCAGCAAGCACAGCACTTAAGCCTCCAGACATCATTAAAATCAATGGGATGTGAAATATATCACCTACTACTTTGTAGGTGATAAAAAATCGGTAATTATCGCTGAAATAATGCGTCTGAAATATTTTGTGAATGTGGTTTTTTTGGCGAAAATACCGACTTTTGCGGAACTTTTTCTGCATTATTACTGCACATTTACCGCATGCGGAAACAACATGCGTAAAATTTTGTGAATCTCAACATGGCGATGTTTTGGTCGCAAATTTCCCACACTGACTTTACTGCATGCGGGAAGTCATTGAGAATAGAGCCCATTGACTTAAATGGAGTCCGGAGCCTTGAGTCCTGTGTTTGCTGGACTTTAATTTTTTTGGGGGGGACAAGTTTTTTATGCCACTTTTTTTCCCTGCATGGTTTCCGCATGTTAACTATGCAATTATGCATGTTTCCCAATTTTTTTACGCATTGTTTACACATGCGGGAATCATGTGGAACCTTTTTAGAGAATGCAGAAAAAATGTGTAAATTATCACTGGCGGTAATATAGCGGTAAAAAAATCTCTTACCGCATGTGTGATTGTGAATAGAGCCCAATGTGATAAAACAAAGAAAACCCTAAGAATCCCCCATGAGGAGATGGACTGGCCCAAAACCTGTTGGTTCTGTCAGATTTTAACTGCCTACTTTTTTTGCGATAGTGGTCCTTTAGGCCTCTTTTCCATGGGCAATTGAACTGTGTGCTCAGCAAGCAGATACCAGGCAGCAGTGAGCAGTTACCAGGCAGCATTAAGCAGTTGCCAGGCAGCAGTGAGCAGTTACCAGGCAGCAGTAAGCAGTTGCCAGGCAGCAGTAAGCAGTTGCCAGGCAGCAGTGAGCAGTTACCAGGCAGCAGTGAGCAGTTACCAGGCAGCAGGAAGCAGTTGCCAGGCAGCAGTGAGCAGTTACCAGGCAGCAATGAGCAGTTACCAGGCAGCAGTAAGCAGTTGCTGCGTTACCAGGCAGCAGTGAGCAGTAGTGAGAATTTGAGAGGCATTTCACTGCCTATCAACTGCCCATGGAAAAGAGGCCTAAAAATTGACCTATCAGATTCTGCCTTGCCAGTAAGGCCCAGTGCACACAGAGCGGTTTTCTGCCAACCGCATCCGCCTGTGAAAACGCTTGGCTAATGTATCTCAATGGGCTGAAGCACACCAGCGGTTTGAGGTTTTTAGCAAACCGCAAACTTGCCTCCTCCCTCCTGCTACACGTTTGCGGTTTGCAGAAGAGTTTCTGCCTCAATGTAAAGTATAGGAAAAACGCAAACCGCTCTGAAAAACGCCAGTTCAGAGCAGTTTTCCAGGCGTTTTTGTTACAGAAGCTGTTCAGTAACAGCTTTTGCTGTAACAATATTTGTAATCTGCTGCACAAAAACGCTCCCAAAAACCGCTGGGCATGTTTAGAAAACCTCTCTAAACATGCCTAGAATCGCTCTGAAATCTGCTCCAAAAACTGCTAGCGTTTTGCGGATCTGCTAGCGGTTTTGGTGTGCACTGGGCCTAACTGACTGGTCCATTTTAAGGGCTTATTCACACTTTGAGAGTTTTCATTTGTTTTTTTAAGCGCTGGCGATTTTTAAAATTGCCAGAAAAGCACTTGTGTTGCAATGTTGCTCTATGTCTCCTGCACCATTTCCTGAGCATTTGCGATTCAATAGAAAGAATAAGTAAATCGCTAAGCACTTGAAAAAGCGCTTTGAAAAACTATTTCCCAAGCGCTTTTAATGAATAAATACATAGGGCCTCATTCACAAAGCGGTGCTAACAGTTAGCACGCTAGTGAAAAGCCCTTATGATAAGTTTAGGCATTGATAAGTTTAGGCGTGATAAGTTTAGGCGTGATAAGTTTAGGCATTAATAAGTTTAGGCGTGATAAGTTTAGGCGTGATAAGTTTAGGCATGATAAGTTTAGGCATGATAAGTTTAGGCATGATAAGTTTAGGCGTGATAAGTTTAGGCGTGATAAGTTTAGGTGTGATAAGTTTAGGTGTGATAAGTTTAGGCATGATAAGTTTAGGCGTGATAAGTTTAGGCGTGATAAGTTTAGGTGTGATAAGTTTAGGTGTGATAAGTTTAGGCATGATAAGTTTAGGCATGATAAGTTTAGGCGTGATAAGTTTAGGCGTGATAAGTTTAGGCGTGATAAGTTTAGGCGTAATAAGTTTAGGCATGATAAGTTTAGGCATGATAAGTTTAGGCGTGATAAGTTTAGGCGTGATAAGTTTAGGTGTGATAAGTTTAGGTCTGATAAGTTTAGGTGTGATAAGTTTAGGTGTGATAAGTTTAGGTGTGATAAGTTTAGGCATGATAAGTTTAGGCGTGATAAGTTTAGGCGTGATAAGTTTAGGCGTGATAAGTTTAGGTCTGATAAGTTTAGGTGTGATAAGTTTAGGTGTGATAAGTTTAGGCGTGATAAGTTTAGGCGTGATAAGTTTAGGTGTGATAAGTTTAGGTGTGATAAGTTTAGGCATGATAAGTTTAGGCGTGATAAGTTTAGGCGTGATAAGTTTAGGTGTGATAAGTTTAGGTGTGATAAGTTTAGGCATGATAAGTTTAGGCATGATAAGTTTAGGCGTGATAAGTTTAGGCGTGATAAGTTTAGGCGTGATAAGTTTAGGCGTGATAAGTTTAGGCATTGATAAGTTTAGGTGTGATAAGTTTAGGTCTGATAAGTTTAGGTGTGATAAGTTTAGGCGTGATAAGTTTAGGCGTGATAAGTTTAGGCGTGATAAGTTTAGGTGTGATAAGTTTAGGTGTGATAAGTTTAGGCGTGATAAGTTTAGGCGTGATAAGTTTAGGTGTGATAAGTTTAGGTGTGATAAGTTTAGGCGTGATAAGTTTAGGTGTGATAAGTTTAGGCGTGATAAGTTTAGGCGTGATAAGTTTAGGTGTGATAAGTTTAGGTGTGATAAGTTTAGGCATGATAAGTTTAGGCGTGATAAGTTTAGGCGTGATAAGTTTAGGTGTGATAAGTTTAGGTGTGATAAGTTTAGGCGTGATAAGTTTAAGCACCAACTGGGTTAGCACCGCAGTGCACAGCTGATCAAAAGTTTTGCGCTAGCAAAGTCTGGTGCACTTTGCATAGAGTTTAATGGCGCTGCTTTGCGTGCGGGACTTTGCGCACGATCTAAACTTATCTAAACTTATCATGCCTAAACTTATCATGCCTAAACTTATCATGCCTAAACTGAGTTTAGGCATGATAGAAAATGGTTATCACGCCTAAAGGGCTCGATTCACAAAGCGGTGCTGCTAACCCAGTTAGAGACTTTAGGCATGATAACCATTGCACCACTCTGGTGAAAAGCCAGTTTAGGTGTGATAAGTTTAGGCATGATAAGTTTAGGTGTGATAAGTTTAGGCATGCTAAGTTTAGATAAGTTTAGATCGCTTGCAAAGTCCCGCACGCAAAGCAGCGCCATTAAACTTTATACGAAGTGCACCAGTCTTTGCTAGCGTAAAACTTTTGATCAGCTGTGCACTGCGGTGCTAACGCAGTTGGTGCTTAAACTTATCATGCCTAAACTTATCACACCTAAACTTATCACGCCTAAACTTATCACACCTAAACTTATCACACCTAAACTTATCATGCCTAAACTGAGTTTAGGCGTGATAAGGGGCTTTTCACCAGGGTGCTAACTGTTAGCACCGCTTTGTGAATCAGGCCCAAAGGGCTCGATTCACAAAGCGGTGCAAAGTGTTAGCACCATGGTGAAAAGGGCCTTATCACGCCTAAAGTCACTTTAGGCATGATAAGAAGAAACTCGCGCGAAGTTGCCGCGCGTACGCGCGTACGCGCGTAAGTGCGCGCGCAACACCCGACGCTTCGCGCGAAGCTCCCATTCGCGCGAAGAGCAGGAAAAATCGGTGATAACTCAGTGGTGAAAAGGTCATCACGCCTAAAGTCTTTTAGGCGTGATAACTGGGTTATCACCGCTTTGTGAATCGAGCCCCAAGTCTTTAACTGGGTTATCACCGCTTTGTGAATCGAGCCCAAAGAGTTAACTTCCTAACTAACGTCAGGAAGTGAAAAAAACATCGCTACACAAAAGCGCTTAGAAAAGCGCTTTTCTAACCGCAAATCGCTCTGAAAGCGCTTAGAAAAGCACTAACAAAATTGCTCCATAAATCGTTCAGCGTTAGCGATAGTGCTGGCGATTTATAATGTGAATAAGGCCTTAAGCTGCAAATATTTGCATTAAAAAATGCATGAGGCAGGGCTGTTTTATAGCAGTGGAAGCACCACAGCTGAAAAGTCGCATACACCCGAAAAGTCACATATACCCGAAAAGTCGCATATCCGAAGCAAAAAAATGAACCCTCTCGACTCGAATTGGTTTGAGTTGCAGAGTAACGCGTTATTTCTGCGACGCCGGTGCGGGCATTTCTCATTGACCTTAATGGCCACTGCAATGAGCTGCGGAGGAGGAGAGTACCGCAATGTGTCGTGGCGCGGTTAGTATAAGAGAGGCCACAGGGCTCACACTTGGGGACCTACAGACGATTTCACGCAATGCAAAACACAAATGATGCCCTCTCTACAGGCCTGTCGCGATTTTGCGAAATTGCATGTGGCAATTGCGACAAAGTAGTGCATGTACTCCATTTTTAAAATGCTGAAAAAATGTATTGTATATATGCAGAAGCTTCAGGAAATCACAGATACATAGAGATACATTACATGCGTTTTTGCATACGATTCCCCCAAGTTTGAGCCCCTGCCTAATCCTGCATCAACTGGGGATTTCCATTTCGTTGACTATCCCTAATCTCCCCAATAGGGATGATCAGTGAGGGCCGGTGCACACCTAAAAGCCCTTTTAGGGCCCTTTTCCACCAGCGCGTTTGCGCTGGCTGAATCGCAAGACCGCAAACCGCTAGCGATTTTACAATCGCTACGGTTTGCTTTTTAACATAGGAATCGCGGTAGGTCATTTCCACTACCGCGATTCGCTTTTGTCGGGAACGCAAACGCGCGGCGGAGCGATAATTGCCGCGATTTTGCTATGCAGTGCATAGCATAGCAAAATCGCGGCCGCAAACGTCGGGGGAATCGCCGGTTTTGCGATTCAGAAATCGCTAGCGTTCAGCATGAACGCTAGCGATTGCAGGTGGAAAAGGGCCCTTAGGCCTATTTTCCATAGACTGTTGAGCTGTGATCTCAGCAAGCAGTTACCAGGGAGGCAGCAGTGAGCAGTTACCAGGCAGCGACAAGCAGTTGCCAGGCAGCAGTGAGCAGTTGAGAGTTTGAGAGGCATTTCACTGCCTATCAACAGTTTGTGGAAAGAAGGCCTTAGGCCAAAAGTCCACTACAAATCGCAGATCGATATCGCAATCGCTAGCGCTTTTAAGTATTGTTTTGTAAGCGATCTCTTGAGCATTTTCCGGCGGTTTTGGGAGTGATTTTAAATAGTGAAAGATTTTTGCCAGCGATTGTGTAGTGATTTGCGATTTTCAATCTGATTGGTCCTTTCAATGTATCATCATTTTTTTCACACTTTACACTTTATGGCTCTGAAATCGCTATGTGTAGCGTTTTATGAGCGATTACACCAGCAATTATATACTTTACATTTCAGAAACGCTAACGCCACCAAACTGCTGCATGTCCTGCGTTTGCGGTTTTGCTAATCGCAATCGCTCCAGTGGAATTTGGCCCATCCATTTACATTAGCTGAGCGTTTAGGGAAATCGCTAGCGTTTTGAAACCTCCCTAAACGGCCACAAAATTGCTCCAGTGGGTTCCAGCCCCTAGATGTGATTTTTCAATGCGATTCTAGGCATTTTCTATTTATACCTATCGATTTTTGGAGCGTTTTTGTGTAGTTTTTTTTAAAGTATAGTACAACTGCTAGTTTAGTTGTTTTGTAACACGCTTTGAAAATCACTCTGATCTAGTGCTTTTCAGAGCAATTTTCCACTTTCCTATACTTAACATTGAGGCTGAATCGCCTCAAAAATGCTGCAGGACCCGCGTTTGCGTTTTGAGAAAAATCACATCGCTCTGGTGTGATCCATCCCATAGAGAAATATTAGCGAAGCGCTTTTGAAAGCACTGACGTTTTAAAAAGCGCTCAGAAGCAGCCTTGCTCAAATCTTACCTGTATGACGTCTTCTTCGGTCCGTCCTGTCCGTAATTACAAACACTTCCTCCTTCCGGGTTGAAGGAGGAAGTGTTTGTAGTCACGTGACCGGCGCATGGAACGCCAGGGACGGACCGAAGAAGACGTCATACAGGTAAGATTGACCCTCCCGCCGCCGCCCAGCCCGCACAGGTTTACTGGGAGATATCCGGATAGAACTATCCGGGTATCTCCTGAATTTGGATTTGAGCATCTCTGCTCAGATGCACCGGCCCTCAGATGCAAATTGTTCCGAATTGATGCAAACTTCAAAAAGCTTGAAAATGGACCTGGACAGGATCTGATTGGTCTATATTTAAGCTGCATGAATTTGCGTAATCCTGCATGAGGCTGGGCGTGAAATGTTGAGTTTTAGGTTGTATGCGTTTTTTTTGGTTTGCATTTTTAGTGTTTTTAATGCGTTTTTAGTGCGTTTTAGTGCATTTTCATTAGCGTTTTTTTTACCGCATATTCGTTTTTCAAGCGTTTTTATGCATTTGCAGTTTGCGTATACAAAACGCATATGCGTTTTGTATGAGTTTTCCACGCGTTTTTACATTGCGTTTTATGCAAATCACTAGGAAGACAGCAGGAAGCGGAAATACATCACAAAATAATTTTTTTACATAAACGCATGAAAAACGCTATACATTGCGTTCATATTGACTTTCATTATGTGCGTTTTTGATCCGTTTTTGAATATTGTGCAACAAAACTAGCATTTTTTCATGTGGCCCACAGACTTCCATTAGCGGCAAAAACGCAGCGTTTTCCACAACGCTTGCATTTCTGCTAAGTGTGCTCCCAGCCTCAATGCGATTATGCAACTTTTTTGTGCAAATTTAGGCTTCTTTTCCATAGACAGTTGATAGGCAGTGAAATGCCTCTCAAACTAGGCCTGTTTCTAGGGCCGCGCGGCCGCCCTGAGCACTGACGGAGTGGGGGCGCTGTAATGGAGGGGGGAGTTAGCCGCGGGGAGGGCAGCCCGACCTCTCCCTAACTTCCTCTCCTCCGTGCTCCCCCCTCCGAGTCTGACTGCAGAGTGAGCGCAGGGAAGCGCTGTATACAGACAGCAACTCACCTGCCTGCGTTCCAATCGCCGCTCTTCTGCTTCCTAGCAGCTGCCCTCCCCGCGGCTGACTCCCCCCTCCACTATACTGGGGGGCAGCTACCTATCTAACCTATACTGGGGGGCACCTACCTAATCTAACCACACTGGGGGGCAGCTACCTAATCTAACCTATACTGGGGGGGGGGGGGGGCAGCTACCTATCTAACCTATACTGGGGGGCACCTACCTAATCTAACCTATACTGGGGGGCAGCTACCTATCTAACCTATACTGGGGGGCAGCTACCTATCTAATCTATACTGGGG
Source organism: Hyperolius riggenbachi (assembly GCF_040937935.1). NCBI lineage: Eukaryota > Metazoa > Chordata > Amphibia > Anura > Hyperoliidae > Hyperolius > Hyperolius riggenbachi. The sequence goes on from NC_090652.1 coordinate 299,905,775, forward strand.
GACATATACCTATATAACCTATGCTGGGGGGGGGGCAGCTACCAATCTAACCTATAGTGGGGGGCAGCTACCTATCTAATCTATACTCGGGGCACCTACCTATCTAACCTATACTGGGGGCACCTACTTATCTAACCTGTATTGGGGGCACCTACCTACCTAGCTAGCCTATACTGGTGGCAACTACCTATCTAACCTATGCTGGGAGCAAGTACTCTGACTCCCTATATTAGAGGCACCCACCTAGCTAACCTGTACTGGGGGCACCTACCAATCTAACCTATACCGTGGGAACCTGCCTATCTAACCTATACTGGGGGCGACTATACTGGCTACCTATACTGGAGGCACCTACTTGGCTAACCTATACTGAGGGCAACTATACTGGGGCACCTATGCCTGGCTACCTATACTGGGGGGACCTATAGCTGGCTACCTGTACTGAGTGCAACTAGACCTTGCTAACCTATACAGCGGGCACCCATACCTTGCTCCGGGGGGCGCAATTTTTACACCCTCGCCCTGGGTGCATTTTACCCTAGAAACTGCCCTGTCTCAAACTCTCACAACTGCTCACTACTGCCTGTCAACTGCTGCCTGGCAACTGCCTGCTGTCTGAGCACACAGTTCAACGGACTGTTGAACTGCGTGCTCAGCAAGCAGTTACCAGGCAGCAGTGAGCAGTTGCCAGGCAGCAGTGAGCAGAAGCCAGGCAGCAGCAAGCAGTTGTAAGGCAGCAGAGAGCAGTTACCATGCAGCACTGAGCAGTTTTGAGAGTTTGTGAGGCATTTCACTGCCTATCAACAGTCCATGGAAAAGAGGCCTATATTTGTACAAAAAAAGTTCATAGATCTGTGCCAACTGATTATTTGAGGCCTCCTTTCCACGAACTGTTGAGCTGTGTGCTCAGCAAGCAGTTACCAGGCAGCAGTGAGCAGTTACCAGGCAGCAGTGAGCAGTTGTGAGAGTTTGAGAGGCATTTCACTGCCTAGAAATAGTCCGTGGAAAAGAGGCCTTAATGTTATTCACAATCCAACAGTCCATCAGTAATTGATCCCAGCTGGGGTGGGAGGAGTTAATGACTATATATTGAAACTAGGTGCTTTCCTTAACCATTGCTTGGAGTTTCTCTTCTCTCTACACTTGTTGGATTAGTTGGTATGTGGTGTTATTATGTGGCTAAGTGTTAACTGTGTATACGGCTATTGCAGCTTTGAAGCTGGTCTCATGTTAGTGTGTTTTATGCCAAGGATTACACGCTGGAATTTTTAATGTGCATTTTGTAGGTGTGACACTTTTTTATCATGCTGCTCTGTGCCAGTGTCAGCTGCTGTGTTGTGTAACCGTTATACATGAGTCAGGGAATATCATGTCATATGTTTTTAACTTCCTCAGTGGCATAGCAATAGGGGATGTAGCTAGTAACCGCATTGGGGCCCTCTGTGTGTATCCTAGTATAAGCCATTTTATTGGTACTGAGCTGGTAACAATCTGTTCTATAGACGCTTTTAATAGTAGTAATCATTAACAATTCCCAAACTGCCTCCCCCCCCCCCCCCCCCCCCCAGGGATGGTCAGGGAGAGGCTGATAAGAATTTCTGCAGCTTTGAAACCGACCAGAGTTGGCTATTGCTGCTGCCCTCGATCCAATTCCAAGACACATAAAACATAAAGCTGCTCAGAAGTATTAGCCTCCATTGACCATGTTAATTGGCTTCCTTGGCCCCAAAGGGACCCCCAATCTCCCATTGGCTGGGAGCCAAGCAGCATGTCTGCACAATGCTCACTCCCCCTCACTTGTTCCTAATATGGCCCCTAAAACTGACTGCGTAGGGTTATTATTGAAGTGTGTATGAGGCTGTGGGCTTTGAACTACTTTGGGATGGAAGAGTTGCTGTTATGACTGGAAAATGCTGTATTAATGTGACAAGTCCTTTCTCCACCAGAGCTGAAATCCAAAATGTCTTCTGCAACTCAGGGAATTGAGGCTGTGACCAGCTATGTGCCACAGAGGACAGCGCTGAGGAAGATCAAAGCCAAGTCCAAGATCTACTCCAATATAATCTACAGTTCAGTGAAACAGGTCAGTGTCTAGTACAGCTCAACTTTTGAAAAAAAAAGTGTAATTACCTCAAAATGTATCTCCAGTTTGAGATTCTTCATTGAATAGTTGATTATGGATTTAAAAAAAAAAAAAAAAATCGCCTACAAATGGCAGGTGATTTTAACTTTTCTGCTGTTGGCTCTCAGGATGGAGCCTTTTGAGCTTTCTTTGCTTGAGTTTATGTCCATTGTGCATAGAAGGGAGAGAAGAGTGTCTAATTTCAAGGCGTACTTTCAGACATTATTATTTATTGTATTTATAAAGCGCCAACATATTATGCAGCGCTGAACATTAATTTAGATTTTAGATTTTGTAGATGCCGAGGAGGAAATTCCTCCCTGCTCTAAAAGATAAGCAACAACATGATCTTTAAAGACATTTGTCCCAGCTGATACAAATCCTGCAATAAATCTCCAGTGTACTTCCTGCTTTAACGGAAGCACATAGGGTTAACATCCTATGTTTACAAATTAGCTGCTCTGCTGAGGCAGCCAGCTGGCACAGGGGAGGGCTCAAATTACAGTTGTGATTATTCACAGATAAATTGGAAGGTGGACAGGCTAAACTATATACATAGTGTGCATTTCTATGTTTTCCTTCTGTCCTGCACAAGAGTTGGGGTCCCACTTTAAATGTGGCAGGCTTTCCTGGGTAATGGGTGGCAAGCATATGGGCTGCCCTACAATGGTCACAAAACTTTATTTCTGTACATATTACCAACCAATTACTGCAGTTACTGAACACATTTACTGCAACATTACTGACCGATTAACAGTTTTATCGAACATAAATCACTCGGTAAATTTTTAGTGAATGCTCAGTTGGTAATTTTGTGACCAGAGTTCCCGCACATGTTGTGAATAAAGCCCATTGTTTTGGCTCTAAAGGACACTTGAGGTGAGAGGGATATGTAAGCTGCCATATTTATTTCCTTTTAAAGGACCACTATTGCAAAAAGAGTAGGCAGTTAAAATCTGACACAGGTTTTGGGCCAGTCCATATCCTCATGGGGGATTCTCAGGGTTTTTTTCAACAGCAGTCAACTGCCAAAATGGTAAAATACCTGCCGGCCTCTGTACTCTCACACTATTTTGTCAGACTTTGCAACTGCTGTTCAGAAAATGCTGTTGAAAACAAAAGCTCTAAATCTCCGATGAAGAGATGGGACTGGCCCAAAACCTGTCGGTTTATGTCACATCTTAACAGCCTACTTTATCTGCGATAGTGGTCTTTTAAGCAATACCAATTTCCTGGCTGTCCTGCTGATCCTCTGAATCTGATACTTTTAGCCACAGACCCTGAACAAGCATATTAGCAGATCAAGTGTTTCTGACAAGATTTGCTGCATGCTTGTTTCTGGTGTGATTCAGACACTACTGCAGCCAGCTAGATCAGCAGGGCTGCCAGGCAACTGGTATTGTTTAAATGGAGACATGGCAGCCTCCATGTAGCTCACTTTAGTTGTCCTTTAAAGAGAATCTGTATTGTTAAAATCGCACAAGTAAACATACCAGTGCGTTAGGGGACATCTCCTATTTCCCTCTGACACACTTTTGCCGCTCCTCGCCGCATTAAAAGTGGTTAAAAACTGTTTTAAAAAGTTTGTTTATAAACAAACAAAATGGCCACCAAAACAGGAAGTAGGTTGATGTACAGTATAAGATCATTTGTGTGTTTCTTTCCCCCTGTTCTCATGCACTGAAGTTTCAGGCTGCTCATTTCTTCCTGCAAACAGCTTTGCCCTTGTCTGTAATTCTTCAGTATGTGAAAGCCCAGCCAGCTCAGAGGACGATTTATCCAGCTTGTAAAAGAGAATAGAGAAGCTGCCCTAATCTAAATACACAGGTAGTGTGCATAGAGGGGCCTGGAAGGGGGAGTTCATAGCAGAACCACAACACTGAAGAACTTGGCAGCCTTCCAGGCACAGGCTGACAAGTCTGACAGGGGAAAGATACATTGATTTATTACAGAGACAGTGGTAGTAGAAAGTGCTGCAGTAAGCCAGAGCACATTAGAATAGCTTTTGGAACTTGTAGGAGGATAAAAAACAGGATTTATTACAGAGACAGTGGTAGTAGAAAGTGCTGCAGTAAGCCAGAGCACATTAGAATAGCTTTTGGAACTTGTAGGAGGATAAAAAACAGGATTTATTACAGAGACAGTGGTAGTAGAAAGTGCTGCAGTAAGCCAGAGCACATTAGAATAGCTTTTGGAACTTGTAGGAGGATAAAAAACAGGATGCAATTTTTGTTACGGAGTCTCTTTAAGCTCCATTGTACAAGGATCTGCATGTCCAGCATGAGTCTGCACTTTTACATAGGAGGGTTCCGCATATGATGGGATATCTGGGGGCTAAATGCCTCCATGCACGGAGTACCCCTTTAACCCTTTCTTGCACAAGACACATCACTTGTATGCTACACTTGTTGATCTGCTGGGACAAGTTTAACCGACTTAATGACAATAATCCCGATATCCCATTCTTGGAGTCATTCTCACGGTTCACAAAGGGGAGAAATCTGCTGCCTCAGCTGGTGCCAGGAGGGGGGGGGGGGGGGGTGAGGAAGCTTTGTGACCTGGAGGGATGGTGAGACTAATGCCTGTAATGGCAGCTGCCTGGCTGTCATGTGGTGTGCTGGCCTCCAGACGTGGTACATATGCAGCATCGGCTATGAGCTGTTTACGTGTTCTGAAATGGGTGACGTTACTGGAAAGTCTGGGATTGGCACACAGGAACTTATTATTTGTGGTAGATATAGTACAAATACAGAAGTTCCCCTTTAATAATTAACCCAGGCATGAACTTTATCCCAATCTATAGCTCAGCCTTTCTCAACCTTTTTATCCTGGAGCAGTAACGTAGCTAATGAGCTGAGGGCCCCGATACAAGTTTTACATGGGGGGCCCCCCCAAGCACTCTATACATAACAATTGATATGGCGCACCAAAACCTGCCAAGGACAACCACAGCAAGAAGGGGATGGAGCAGTTTGTTAATGATTACTAATATTCAAAGTATCGATGTGATTATTACCAGCACAGGGCTAATACTGTAGTTGAGGGAGGCCCCTCTGGCACAAGGGCCTTGATACAGTGGCTACCTCTGCACCCCCTATTGCTACGCCCCTGTCCTGGAGGAACCCCTGCAAATTTTAGGCTCTCGAGGACCCCTGCATTTATCTTGCAGGAGGTATGGTTTAAGTGTGGCTGTTTGTTTTTCCTACCTCTTACGAAGCTCCTCATTCTAGTGCTTTTTTATTAATGTACTTATAGCTGGGCTGAGGAATAGGCTGGAGAGGCTCCAGCCTCAGGGCGCAGTGTAGGAGGGGGCGCAGAATTCATTCAGCTGTCATTCCTAATTGTGTTTGAAGCAGAAAGAAATAAGAAAAGGGGACACATGGCAGTGACTGCAAGCCAGATAACTAGATATTAAGGTGTTGGGGGGCCCTGGGATGCCTCTTAGTCTAAGAGCAATCAGTGTGTGACGGCAGGGATGGAGGGGCGCACTTTGGTGTCTCAGCCTTGGGTGCTGGAGGACCTTGTTCTGGCTCTGAATGTACTCATTATTCTGAATCCCAATTAATTGCTTCTTACTGTACACCCTTACAATGTGCTGTATTATATTTTCCCCACAATGGGGGGGGGGGGGGGGGGGGGGGGGGGGTGCCAAAGAATCCCTGCAGAATACACAAGGAACCCTGGTTGAGAGCCTGCTATAGCAAATGCCACCTTTCCCATGAGAAATCTCTTTACCTGTTCTTGAATGATCAGGGTGGTCTGTAGGGGGAGTGGGCATAGCTGTTACAACCAATGATTGCCATATTTTACCACTTTGATCTACTAGGCCCCATACACACAACAGCAGTCTTTTAGGTTCTCTCAATTTTTCTTGTTAAAATACTTAAAAAAAAAAAAAAAAACACTCTTGCTTTTTGTTCAAGCAGCTAAGAAGTCAATTCAACATTTGGATTGACTTATCAGCTGCTTGAACAATGGCAAGTTTTTTTTTTTTTTTTTATCATTTTTTAATTTCACAAAAGTTGAGAGCCTAAAAGACCACTGTGTATGGGGCTATAGTTTAAAGCCCACTACACACTTTCAATTATGATTGGACAATCGCTGACCGATTTTACCACCCCCTTGTAGTGTGAGGGCCCATTCACACCTGAGTGAGAATCGCACGATTCCCACTCACGGCAAACCGCTAGCGGTTCTGCAAGAACCGCTACACAATATAGCGAGTGGCTGGGTTCTCACTGCCGCGGTTAGCGATAACCGCAACCGTGCTGCATGCAGCAGTTTGCCAGTGACGAGCGTTCCGCAATTAGCGATCGTGATTAGCGTGCATAGCAAGGACCCCATAGCACGCTAATCACGATCGCTCCAAAACTGCCGCAGTGTCCAGTGGTTTTTTTTTTCCACGCTAATCGCGGGAGAATCATTCCTGTAGAACGCCGGCGGTAATCACCCGCGTTCTGCGCGGGCTGTGAAGGTTTGCATCCACAAACTGCTCATAGTATAATAATCTCCCTCATACTACATGGAGCTGGTAAAATTGGACAGTGAAGTGGTGTCGCTAGAGGTTGTTGCCCCATAGCAACTTTTATGGGCCTCTCAGAGGCACTCTTGAGCAATGCCACCTGCCCCTACCCTATGGAGAGTTAACTGAGACATTTACATTCTCACACTATCTACACTGCATATAGTCCATGGGCACTGAGATAAAATCAGTTTTAATGGTGAATACATGAAGTACCACCTGGGCCCCCTCTTCTCTAGAGCAGCTGGTTAGGCTATGCCCCTGGGTCAGTGATTGGCAAATCATAAATGAATGTGTACCAGGCTTTAAGCTAAACAATCTGATCCTCATACTACATGGAGATGGTAAAATTAGCCAATAATCAGCCAGTCAAAATTGAATGTGTAACCTTATGGTGCCCATACATGGTACAGATTTGGGTCCCCCAATTTGACTAAAGTACCATAATCAAATGGTGACAAGCAACCTCTTTCCAATCAACAATTTTCATTTTTCCTATTAATCTGGTCAGACATGTTGGCAAAATCTGGATGATTGACATTGTGTAGGTTGTATAAGAGACTATTAGTTAAAACCAACTTTCATATTTTGATCTTTGAAAATCAACATTTGTGTACAGTCCCTAAATTTTAAAAACTATTCAACCAAATGGAATAACTGATCAAATTTCTCTGATCAAATAAAACCTGTACAAGTATGGGCACCATAAACTGTCTGAACTGATCTGTTGCACATTTCAGCTGGAAATATATACTGGCTAATTATATTTTTGTTACAAAAATAGGTATAAGTGGCCTTTCCCTTGGTCACTAATGATGCTGTATGACCCTTGTGGGTTTTTCTTACCTTACTGTAAGTCTGACTTGGTTTCTCCCCCTTCTAGGGTCATGAAGGCCGCAGTGTGTATCCATCTAAAGACCTGTTGGGCTCCAAGGACTTGTTGGCCACCATAGCCTGTGAAGCAGCCAGGCTGAGGCTGTACACCAAGAGGCGTGTCCTCACAAGGCGGGAAATCGAAGCTGCCATGAGGTCTGTTCTGGCCAAACCTTCCGCCAGTTCTTCTACAGCTGTGTAGAAAATGGGTGTACTTAATCTGCTAGTTTGTTCTGTGTTTTTATTTATGTAAAATAAAACTTATTTTTAATTTAAAATGTCTGGATTCCTTGCATGCAGGTCCTCTTATAATAATCTATAGTGCCCTAGTCAAGAAAAGCTCTCTAAACCCATCCAATTTTACCATTTCATGTAACGTATAAGGGCTTACCTGCACAATCTGTTCATAGTATTAAAATATATGGCAACTCAAAATCACTGCTCCCCCCCCCCCCCCCCTGCTTTCTGCACAGGTGAACGAAGAACCAATGTTGGCTAGTGCACACTAATATGGTTTCCCCATGCAGACAGCGGTAAAGCACTGCACATTCTCTACGGATTAAATTGGCTTCTGTGATAAACATGCATGTTTTCACACAGTATACAAATTTTCTATTGTAAAATCAGTGTCCGCTTATTACTCACTGTCCACCTCTGAGCAGAACTGGCTCTGCAGACTTCTCCAGTACCCCTACAGTACACAGATCTGGGGGGGGGCTAGGTAAACAAGCAACTTTTTTTTAATTGTTCTTACTACAGTTCCTCTTAAAACATTAGCAGGAGACATGTTAGCAAACAGTGTAATCCCACAGTGGCTGCAGATAGTTACAAATCAAGGGGACCATGTTACAAGTGACCTTTACTCTCCTATAAGCCTAATTTTACAGCACAAAAAGTGCTGAAAACGCACCCTCAGCTTATATGCGAGTCAGTGGAGAAGGATGGATGGTGGAGCCAGTTTTACTACTGGCAGAAGAGTAAGGATCTTGCACTAGTGGTGGTCTTGACAGCTGGCTCCCTGCTGTGTCTGTGCCCACGTCCCTTGCAGCATGGTGTGCAGAGTGCGCTGCTCAAAACTACCTTTATCCCCCGGCTTGGGGAGCAGAGCGTGCAAGCAAGGGGTCAGTAGTGCAACGATCAGGGATTTTACCTGTTTGGCAATCGCTGTCTCATATCTATGATGCAATCTAGTGGTGTCCTGAGACACAGCTGTATCATCCTTGAGGCACATCTTGCTATGGGGAGGGGGGCTGACTTGTACTGGGGGTGCATCTATTTGTAATGTGGAGGAGGCTATACTGGGAAGGGGCTTATACGTGAGGGTTTATTTATTTTTTTTATCTGGTTTGAGGGAAAAATGGGTACCTTGGCTTGTATGTGAGTATATACAGTAACAGTTTCTGCCCCCACTGGTTGGTGTGCTGCATTTAGGGGGCATTGCCTCGAGTATCTCACAAGGGATAATGGGCTGCCCTTGCTAGTAGGGGGCAGACTACTGTTCTGCCTATTTGCCATAACTGATGAACGAGATGCAAATTCTGAGTTGTTTGGTTCCAGGCCTCACTGACCATTCCTAGTAGCCCTGGGATTACCTCACCAGTGTCACAGGTGTCTCTTAGGGTACCAATTTTATTTCCCCCCACACACTACAAACATGCAAATTTTCATCTAATTTCTCAGATGCGTAATTACACTTGTATATTAGTGTACACCATTGTCTGTATTATGTACCCAATGTTTGTTTTCTTTCTTTGTACTGTCACGGAATATGTTGGCGCTTTATAAATCAATATGTGAATTTGAATGTGTCAATTTGAAATGCAATGTATCCAGTAAGCCCCGGGGAATTTTTTACTTTTTTTTACCTATCCATTCTATTGAATTGCAAATGGTGCAGGAGCCGCGATCAAAAAGCTCAGATGCGCTTTGAGTCCTATGGGAGAAAAGCGCTTTACAAATGTTGTATTATTGTATCAGTCATGTGAGAACACTCAGACAAACATTGCAGAAGCACTTAAGGTGTTTCTCCCCCTCCCTTACATGGGGCTTCCTCCAGCCCCGTAAGCATGGATTACCCTTGCTGTAAGCCAAAAGCCCCGGTAACTTGCTCGGTCAGCCCAGTCTTCTGCACATGTGTGGACTTCCTACACAAAGACCCTAACTGATGTCACGGAGCCAGATACCAGGGCTGATTGCCACTAAATGGAGGATAGTGAGGGAGGCATCTGTGCTTGTGGGTCTGGAGGAAGCTATGGGTAAGTAAAAATTACTTTGTAATGTGATCTCTGGTGTATGTGGCCTAGTTCTGCCCTTGCACATATTCAGTCATAGTGCATGTGCCCTGGAGGGAACAGTCTGCCTATGTTCATTTTAAAAGGGCCTAAATTGCCAATGACTTCCTGCTGGGCACAAACATAGAGCAAGTGCCATAACCAAACAGGTAAGTTTTTAACACTTTTTATGGGCAAGCAGGGCTGGCCTTAGGTTTCACAGCACCCTGAGTGAAACTTTTTTTGGTATCTTCATCCTTTGTGCATATACATGCCCATATGCCATTCACCTTTTCTCCTGAGCTATCTCCTAGGGCAGTGGCTCCCAACCTTTTCGAAGTTGTGACACATGCAAACAGGGCCGGGCAGAGGCTGGAGAGGCTCCGGCCTCAGGGCGCAGTATAGGAGGGGGCGCACAATTTATTCAGCTGTCATTCCCCTATTGTGTTTGAAGCAGAAAGAAATAAGAAAAGGGGATACATGGCAGTGACTGCAAGCCAGATAAGTAGAGATTAAGGTGTTGGGGGGGGGGGCTCTGGGGCACCTCTTAGTGTAATAGCAATCAGTGTGTGCCGGCTGGGGTGGGTGGGATGGGGGGGGGGGGTGCACTTTGCTGTCTCAGCCTTGGGTGCTGAAGGACCTTGTCCCGCCTCTGCATGCAAACTACTCAGATCTCAGTGACACATCATATATGTACAGTGGTTTGCAAAAGTATTCGGCCCCCTTAAAGTTTTCCACATTTTGTCACATTACTGCCTCAAACATGAATCAATTTTATTGGAATTCCACGTGAAGGACCAATACAAGGTGGTGTACACGTGAGAAGTGGAACAAAAATCATACATGAGTCCAAACATTAAAAAAAAATAGCTGCAAAGTGGTCTATGCGTAATTATTCGGCCCCCTGAGTCAATACTTTCTAAGAACCACCTTTTGCTGCAATTACAGCTGCCAGTCTTTTAGGGTCTCTACCAGCTTTGCACGTCTAGAGACTGAAATCCTTGCCCATTCTTCTTTGCTAAACAGCTCCAGCTCAGTCAGATTAGATGGACAGTTTATGTACAGCAGTTTTCATATCTTGCCACAGTTTCTCGATTGGATTTAGATCTGGTCTTTGACTGGGCCATACTAACACATGGATGTGTTTTGAACCATTCCATTGTTGCCCTGGCTTTATGCTTGGGGTCGTTCTGCTGGAAGGTGAACCTCTACCCCAGTCTCAAGTCTTTTGCAGTCTCCAAGAGGTTTTCTTCCAAGATTTCCCTGTATTTGGCTCCATTAATCTTCCCATCAACTCTGACCAGATTCCCTGTCCCTGCTGAAGAGAACCACCCCTGGAGCATGTTACCGTCACCACCACATTTGACAGTGGGAATGGTGTGTTCAGAGTGATGTGCAGTGTTAGTTTTCTGCCACAGGGTTTTTCATTTTGACCAAAAAGTTCCATTTTGGTCTCATCTGACCAGAGCACCTTCCACATGTTTGCTGTGTCCCCCACATGGCTTGTGGCAATTGGCAAACAGGACTTTTTATGCTCCTTTCTCCTTGCCACTCTTCCATAAAGGCCAACTTTGTACAGTGCATGACTAATAGTTGTCCTATGGACAGATTCCCCCACCTGAGCTGTAGATCTCTGCAGCTCATCCAGAATCACCAGGGTCCTCTTGACTGCATTTCTGATCAGCGCTCTCCTTGTTAGGCCTGTGAATTTAGGTGGACGGTCTTGGTAGGTTTACAGTTGTGCCATACTCCCATTTCTGAATGATCGCTTGAACAGTGCTCCGTGGGATGCTCAAGGCTTTGGAAATATTTTTGCAGCCTAAGCTTGCTTTAAATTCTCAATAACTTTATCCCTGACCTGGCTGGTGTGTTCTTTAGACTTCATGGTGTTGTTGCTCCCAATATTCTCTTAGACAACCTCTGAGGCCATCACAGAGCAGCTGTATTTGTACTGACATTAGATTACACAGGTGCACTCTATTTAGTAATTAGCACTCATCAGGCACTCAGACCAAAGGGGGCTGAATAATTACGTACACTCCACTTTGCAGTTATTTGTAAAAAAAAAAAAGTTTGGAATGATTTTTGTTCCACTTCCCACATGTACACCACTTTGTATTGGTCTTTCATGTGGAATTCCAATAAAATTGATTCATGTTTGTGGCAGTAATATGACATGTGGAAAACTTCAAGGGGGCCAAATATTTTTGCAAACCACTGTATAATAGAAAAATACTAAACCATGAAATGGATAGAAAGTGCATTATCCTGAATACACTTAAAAATGAAGGTTAGAACCTTTCAGGAATATTAATAAAAACAATCAGTGGGACAGTTTGCTTCTCTCTCTCTCCCCCCCCCCCCCCCCCCCCATATCAATTTGGAATGATAGGACAGCACCAACAATTTGCACTGTGCATTATAGCTGCAGTGCATTTCCCACTCCCCCAAAGAAAAATGCCACCGGACTCAGTATAGATAGGTAGCCAGGTATAGGATCTTGTGTGTAGGTGTCCTCAATATTGGAAGTCAGATGTAGGTTTCCCATAGGTAGCAATATGTAGGTGCCCTCCCTCAGTATAGGTAGCAGCTATAGCTGCCCCAGTATAGGAAGTCAGGGGTATGTGCCCTCTGTATAGGTAATAAGGCATATGAACCGCCAGTATAGGTAGTCAAGTATAGGTTCCCCAGTATAGGAAGTCAGGGGTAGGTGCAACATGTATAGGTAGCCAGCTGTAGGTTCCCTTCAGACAATGCATGTGCTGGCGAATCACTCACCATCTCCTCACGGTCCAGCGCGGATGTCATTCTTCTCTCCCTGCCTCCGCTCCATCTGCAGTTAGAGCAGGGCTACAAGAAAACGGCCGCTGATGTCCACATTTATAGACATCGCCAGTCATTTTCTTGTAGCCCTGCTCTAATTACAGAGAGTGGAGCTGCCTTTGGAAGCTGGCGCCTTGAGCTACCGCTCTGGTCAAAGGCAAGTGGAATAACCCTTAAAGTGTACCTGAGATGGGGGACTTAAAAACAAAAAAAATGTTCAACACACCGCTTCCTCCATGCTGATTGTTCTCTCACTATCTTCCTGCACTGCCTAGATCCTCTGCAATTCATGCCTACACAGAAAGCTCCCAATGGCAGCTGCACAGTATGCCCCAGGCCAGAGAACTTTCTGGGGCAAATCGTGGAGGATACAGGCTGTGTAGGAGGGTGAGGGAGCGATCAGCCTGGAGGAAGCTCCAGGTATTTATTTATTTTTTTCCCACTCCCGTCTTAGGTTCCCTTTAAGTCATTTTAATAAGAATTCGAACTTCCAGGGCTGCTATTAGTAGCCCTACCCATACTTAGAGCTGCACTGGAGACTCCTTCACGCAGCAGTGTCCCTGGGCCATTGCCCAGTTTGCCCTGCTGTAAATACCGGTCTTGGAAAGGTAAATGGAGAAGCAGACAAAGTTGTCAGAAGAGGATTGTAAAAAGTAAAAACTTTAGCTGATCTGTCTGTCAGAACAGAAGGGTAATTTTTTAACTTTTTTTTTTTATTGAAGTTTTGCACAGCAAAAAAAAAGTTCAAACAGAATTCATCCCCAACCCACCCCACCTCTTAAGCCCCCCAAGGTCTTGTCCCTGAGCCCAAGAGGAAGGAAAAAATACAAGCACTAAAATAATCCCGCTGCCAAAATATTCAGCTTGTGCTGAGATAAGGGAGGCAGAAGTGGCATGGCTAATGCACTGGATGGTCCTCAGTGCGGTGAGAACAGAATGTCTCTGGCATCTGCCTCGTCTGCGGTCCTTATTACATTCAGTCGCCAGGCACAGATGTACACACGCCATGTGACAGGCTGATAAGAGAAGTGTCCTAGTGTAAATAGCTTGGCGGTTGGTTTTTCTGCTAGGAGAGAGGCGGGGCCAGGAGCTGGAAGTGCAGTGATGCGGGGTCTATGGGACGGCTTCGCGGAACGAGACTCCGCAGGTAAATATAACTTTTATTTGCAGCAGTGCTAACAGATTTTTATTTTAAGGCTGGAGATTCACTTTAAGGTACCCATGCAGGGACAAGGTCCTCCAGCACCCAAGGCTGAGACACCAAAGTGCGCCCCTCCATCCCTGCCACCCCAGCTGTCACACACTGATTGCTATTAGACTAACAGGGCCTCAGGGCCCACAACCTCCCCAACATCTTAATATCTAGTTATATGGCTTGCAGTCACTGCTATGTATCCCCTTTTCTTATTTCTTTCTGCTTCATACACAATTAGGAATGCCAGCTGAATGAATTGTGCGCCCCCTCCTACACTGCGCCCTGAGGCTGGAGCCTCTCCAGCCTATGCCTCGGCCCTGCATATCGTAACTCGAATTCCGCTGATATACAGCAGATTCGATCACAGGATTGAACCTGCTGTGAAATCGATAACGTAAACACTGACCCAATGGAAAATTTTGCTGGATTGCCGGCGGGTCGGGAGCACATCGCTAGCGGCGTTCGATTTGGCAATGACCAACGCAGCATAGTGGCAGCAATATCACCTGTCCGCTCGGCGCAAGTTCCCAGGATCCGTTTAGTCTCACTTCTTCCGGCTGACCACCTTCTCCATCTTCTCATCTGCGTGTCCAGCACGGGGTTACCGCTAAGGAGGTTAAATACCGAAACAAGTTTATACAAGTTTATACAGGTTCTGGGGCTACTCACTTATAATCAGTGCCTAAACTGTAACTAACTAGCCACGAAGCATGTATAACTCATATGTGCCAGTATTTAGAGGGATGAGGTGGCATTCCTGTTCCCCAGTGACTCAGCACCTGCAGCTCGGCTGAGTCTCCCGGTAAGGAGAAGTGCTTTGTGTAGTTAAAGTTCAGCCGCTCGGCTCTTATTGTGTTTGTGCAGCAGGAAGTGTTGCTGCTGGTGGATTGCTGAGTTTTATACAATGCTCGCTGTGTATCCGGTTTCCAGTAATTTTATCTTGTTTTGCAATAATCAGCTTTCCAGCCATCAATGAGTCATATAAATGACTGGTGCTACGGGATTTGTTGCAGCTGTGCTCGATTATTTAAAGGGGCACTATGGTGAAAAATTGTAAAATTTAACATATGTGCAAACATACACAAATAAGAAGTACGTTTTTTCCAAAGTAAAATGAGCCATAAATTACTTTTCTCCTATGTTGCTGTCACAGTAGGCAGTAGAAATCTGACGGAAGTGACAGGTTTTGGACTAGTCCATCTCTTAATAGGGTATTCTTATGCTTTATAAAGATATTATCTAAAAAAGGATTTAAACAATGATGCTGGCCAGCGTCCCTGCTCGCTACACAGTTTTTTGGCAGTTGGACAGAGCAACTGCCATTTACTAAGTGCTTTTGAAAATAAATCAATCCCTGAGAATCCCCCTGTGAAGAGATGGACTAGTCCAAAACCTGTCGCTTCTGTCAGATTTCTACTACCTACTGTAAGTGAAAGCAACATAGGAGAAAAGTAATTTATGACTCATTTTACACTGTAAAAAAAGTACTTCTTATTTGTCTGTTTGCACATATTTTACAATTTTTCGCCATAGTGCCCCTTTAACTGGAAGGAAAAACATTTAAAATGACCCTGAAGCAAGCTGTAAAAAAAAATAAAAAAAAAGACACTCACCTCTCTCTCTGGATCTTATAGAGCAGGGGTGTCCAAACTTTTTCAAGGGCCATATCAACTGTCTTGAGATAGCTAGGGGGCTGAACTAGCTGACTGCCCAAAGGTACAGTATGCCTATTGTAGTTTTGTCAAATAAAACATTTCCACAGGAAATAAACCATATTCCATGTATGCTGTCAACATTTCCCCTTCAGTGTGCAGTGGTGGCTGCTACTGCCGACATAGTGGGTGAGTGGCTGCTGCTGGCATAGTGGTGGCTGCTAGTGAGTGGCTGCTGCTGGCATAGTGATCCCTGCTAGTGAGTGGCTGCTGCTGACATAGTGGCGGCTGCTAGTGAGTGTCTGCTGCTGGCATAGTAGTGGCTGCTAGTGCTGACATAGTGGTGGCTGCTAGTGAGTGGCTGCTGCTGACATAGTGGTGGCTGCTAGTGAGTGTCTGCTGCTGACATAGTGATCCCTGCTAGTGAGTTACTGCTGCTGACATAGTGGTGGCTGCTAGTGAGTGGCTGCTGCTGACATAGTGATCCCTGCTAGTGAGTTACTGCTGCTGACATAGTGGTGGCTGCTAGTAAATGGCTGCTGCTGGCATAGTAGTGGCTGCTAGTGAGTGGCTGCTGCTGACATAGTGATGGCTGCTAGTGAGTGGCTGCTGCTGACATAGTGGTGGCTGCTAGTGAGTGGCTGCTGCTGACATAGTGATGGCTGCTAGTGAGTGGCTGCTGCTGGCATAGTGATGGCTGCTAGTGAGTGTCTGCTGCTGGCATAGTAGTGGCTGCTAGTGCTGACATAGTGGTGGCTGCTAGTGAGTGGCTGCTGCTGACATAGTGGTGGCTGCTAGTGAGTGGCTGCTGCTGACATAGTGATCCCTGCTAGTGAGTTACTGCTGCTGACATAGTAGTGGCTGCTAGTAAATGGCTGCTGCTGGCATAGTAGTGGCTGCTAGTGAGTGGCTGCTGCTGACAGTGATGGCTGCTAGTGAGTGGCTGCTGCTGACATAGTGGTGGCTGCTAGTGAGTGGCTGCTGCTGACATAGTGATGGCTGCTAGTGAGTGGCTGCTGCTGGCATAGTGATGGCTGCTAGTGAGTGTCTGCTGCTGGCATAGTAGTGGCTGCTAGTGCTGACATAGTGGTGGCTGCTAGTGAGTGGCTGCTGCTGACATAGTGGTGGCTGCTAGTGAGTGGCTGCTGCTGACATAGTGATGGCTGCTAGTGAGTGGCTGCTGCTGACATAGTGATGGCTGCTAGTGAGTGTCTGCTGCTGGCATAGTAGTGGCTGCTAGTGCTGACATAGTGGTGGCTGCTAGTGAGTGGCTGCTGCTGACATAGTGGTGGCTGCCAGTGAGTGGCTGCTGCTGACATAGTGGTGGCTGCCAGTGAGTGGCTGCTGCTGACATAGTGGTGGCTGCTAGTGAGTGGCTGCTGCTGACATAGTGGTGGCTGCTAGTGAGTGGCTGCTGCTGACATAGTGATGGCTG
Source organism: Hyperolius riggenbachi (assembly GCF_040937935.1). Lineage (NCBI taxonomy): Eukaryota > Metazoa > Chordata > Amphibia > Anura > Hyperoliidae > Hyperolius > Hyperolius riggenbachi. Next base: position 299,922,667 of record NC_090652.1, read on the forward strand.
CTAGTGAGTGGCTGCTGCTGGCATAGTGGTGGCTGCTAGTGAGTGGCTGCTGCTGACATAGTAGTGGCTGCTAGTGAGTGGCTGCTGCTGACATAGTGGTGGCTGCTAGTGAGTGGCTGCTGCTGACATAGTGGTGGCTGCTAGTAAATGGTTGCTGCTGGCATAGTAGTGGCTGCTAGTGAGTGGCTGCTGCTGGCATAGTAGTGGCTGCTAGTGAGTGGCTGCTGCTGACATAGTGGCGGCTGCTAGTGAGTGGCTGCTGCTGACATAGTGGTGGCTGCTAGTAAGTGGCTGCTGCTGACATAGTGGCGGCTGCTAGTGAGTGGCTGCTGCTGACATAGTAGTGGCTGCTAGTGAGTGGCTGCTGCTGACATAGTAGTGGCTGCTAGTAAGTGGCTGCTGCTGACATAGTGGCGGCTGCTAGTGAGTGGCTGCTGCTGACATAGTGATGGCTGCTAGTGAGTGTCTGCTGCTGGCATAGTGGTGGCTGCTAGTGAGTGGCTGCTGCTGACATAGTGGCGGCTGCTAGTGAGTGGTTGCTGCTGACATAGTGGTGGCTGCTAGTAAATGGCTGCTGCTGCTGACATAGTAGTGGCTGCTAGTGAGTGGCTGCTGCTGACATAGTGGCGGCTGCTAGTGAGTGGCTGCTGCTGACATAGTGATGGCTGCTAGTGAGTGTCTGCTGCTGGCATAGTGGTGGCTGCTAATGAGTGGCTGCTGCTGACATAGTGGTGGCTGCTAGTGAGTGGCTGCTGCTAGCATAGTAGTGGCTGCTAGTGAGTGGCTGCTGCTGACATAGTGGTGGCTGCTAGTGAGTGGCTGCTGCTAGCATAGTAGTGGCTGCTAGTGAGTGGCTGCTGCTGACATAGTGGTGGCTGCTAGTGAGTGGCTGCTGCTGACATAGTGGTGGCTGCTAGTGAGTGTCTGCTGCTGACATAGTGATGGCTGCTAGTGAGTTACTGCTGCTGACATAGTGGCGGCTGCTAGTGAGTGGTGGCTGCTAGTGAGTGACTGCTGCTGGCATAGTGCTGGCTGCTAGCGAGTGGCTGCTGCTGGCATAGTGGTGGCTGCTAGTGAGTGGCTGCTGCTGCTGACATAGTGGTGGCTGCTAGTGAGTAGCTGCTGCTGACATAGTGATGGCTGCTAGTGAGTGGCTGCTGCTGACATAGTGGTGGCTGCTAGTGAGTGGCTGCTGCTGCTGACATAGTGGTGGCTGCTAGTGAGTAGCTGCTGCTAGCATAGTGGTGGCTGCTAGTAAATGGCTGCTGCTGGCATAAGTGGCTACCCTTCACTCCAGGCCCATGTCTCTGTTCTTCCTCCCCTCCACCGGAACCATTTTCCATTGTCCCATAGTAATCACTATAGTATACTTCAAAAAATGACTGACATTTTCCAGTGTGTACTGACACTCCGGCGGCCATTTCTTTGTAGTTAATTCCTATGGGTCTACAGGAGAGCGGAGGGGGTGACACAGGTTGGCCCTAAACATTAATGCATGCAGCTTCCCAGCAATGGCTTCTGGGCCTCATGCATTAGGCCTCTTTGGAGCTTTGGAGGCTGCTGGAAAAGGCTTGGTAGGCCGGGTTTGGCCCTCAGAACAGACTTTGGACACCCCTGCCACAGAGCCTTCTCAGTCCTCTCTCTGTAACCTCGTTCCGCCACTGTTACCTCCACCCCCCTCCCCTGTAAAGTTGATTCACCTGCAGGCCGAATATGTCTCCGGCCCTCCTTAGGCAGCCTTTAGAAGTTTGTGTCCCCATGTACTTCCCAAGATGAGCGGATCCATACTGAGTACACACAAGTATGGGTTCGGGCATGGGCAGTATGGATACGGCTGGTACACTGTAGAAAAGTACAACCACTCGGCACTCAGTAGGTTTTCTTAAAGAGACTCTGAAGCGAGAATAAATCTTGCTTCAGAGCTCATAGTTAGCAGGGGCACGTGTGCCCCTGCTAAACCGCCGCAATAGCACCACTAAACGGGGGTCCCTTGACCCCCAAACCCCCCACTGCGACACTTGGTCGCAGGCTTGGTCGCTCCTGGAGGCAGGGCTAACGGCTGCAGCCCTGCCTCCAGTCGCGTCTATTAGCGGCGGATCTCCGCCTCTCCCCCGCCCCTCTCAGTGAAGGAAGACTGAGAGGGGCGGGGGAAAGGCGGAGATATGCGCTGACAGACGCGCGCGGGGCAGGGCTGCGGCGGTTAGCCCTGCCCCAACCAGGAAGTGCTCCCCCGCATTACGGAGGGGATTTGGGGGATCAGGGACCCCCGTTAAGCCGCGGGATAGCGGCGGTTTAGCAGGGGCACACGTGCCCCTGCTATCTATGAGGTCTGAAGCGAAATTTATTCTCGCTTCAGACTCTCTTTAAAGAGAGGGATTTTAGCCTGCATCTGCAACATTTGAAACAATCTTCACCCCAAAACACCTGCATACCTCCCAACATTTTTAAATTAGACATTGGGACACTTAGGCCACACCCCTAACCACACCCCCAACACACACCCTATTCACACCTACCATAGTTCAAGTTATTTGAAGAATTTTTTTTTTAATTAATATTTTATCCCTTTATATTTTTTTTTATAAATATTCCCCTCATATACCCATGGGTGGGGAGGAGGGTGATGGTGCCCATGGGTGAGGATGGCCGTGAGTGGGGAGGAGGGTGCCACTGTAGAAGGCAAAAAAAAAAAAATGATTGAGGTGCCAGCCGTGCCAAAGTGGGATGCCGGCATTACATTTCTTCCTACCTCCCTCCCTTGGAATCTGCCCCCCAGTGTCCCCCCTGCTAGCAGAATAAAGTGCACAGCGGAGCGGGCTGTCATCTTACCGGCGTCCATCCATGCGTACCGACATCTGACTTCACTCAGCTTCCTGTGACGTCACAGGAAGCAGAGTGAAGTCGGATGCCGGTACGCATGGATGGATGCCGGTAAGATGACAGCCCATTCCGCTCTGCTGCGCACTCTGCTAGCAGGGGGGACACTGGGGGGCAGATTCCAAGGGAAGGAGGGAGGTAGAAATGTAATGCCGGCATCCCACTTCGGCGCGGCTGGCACCTCAATCATTTTTTTCACCCTCTCTGCCCACTGCCGCCCGGGACTTAGGGGGGGTCATACCGGGTTAGCGAGAAAGCCCCCCCAAATCGGGACAGTCCCGCAGGATTCGGAACAGTTGGGGGGTATGCACCTGTACTGCGGCATACAGTGGAAGCCAAATGACGTGCAACCGGTATGTATCTTGCAGAAAACAATTGATAAGGAGTTGTACATCAAGGCAGACCGGGCAACTGTCACTTCAAATGCTTTATTCTGTCTTCATGCCTGAAAACGTGAAATGGCTGTTGTGGCGTCCATCCACTTTCCCTGGTCACCCGAACCCTGAGTACCTCAGCACCAGCATCTAATCAGGTTTGAAACACCCATGTGTGACAAATTTTTATGTACAGTTTGTGGCATGAAGACAGAATAAAGCATTTGAAGTGACAGTTGCCCGGTCTGCCTTGATGTACAGGGCAGTATGGATACAGCCATCTTCAGAAGCACTCTGGGACGCAACTGCTCCCGATGCCTTCCCAGGAGTACCAAAGACGTGAAATTTGAATGTGATACAGTGGGGGAGAGAGGATCGGGGAGGCTCTATGGGGTCCAAATCCTTCTCTCTAAATAGTTACATAGTTATTTGGGTTGAAAAAAGACATACGTCCATCGAGTCCAACCAGAAAAGTACAACACCAGCCTGCTCCCTCACATACAGGGCCGGCCCTAGACTTTTTGCCGCCTGAGGCAAAATTAGAAAAAATCGCCGCCCCCCCCCCCAGCCGTGGGTGGGGGGGGGCGCAGAGCTGGAGGGGTAGCGGGCAGAAAGGGGGTATTGGGCCTAGCGGTGGGGAGGGGGGTCGGACCCCCCCCTCCCTCGCCTGGGTCCCCCGATCTGCGCTCCTCCTCCAGCGTTAAGTACAAGCCTGCATATGATGAAGAGGCAACGGGCGGGGGAATCACTCACCTTTTCCGCGTTCCATCGTGCGCTCCACTGACGTCACTTCCTGCAAGGCCGTCAGTGGAGCACCCCCTTTCTGCCCGCTACCCCTCCAGCTCGGCAGGCGGCCCCCAGCGTCCATGGACAGGCGGGTGCCGCCCCCCCCCCCCCAGATCTGCAGCCTGTGGCAAATGTTTCACCCCGCCTCATGAGCGGGCCGGCCCTGCTCACATATCCCTGTTGATCCAGAGGAAGCGAAAAACCCTTACAATAGGTAAGTATCTAAAGCTTGGTACACATCCCTTTTCACCAACCCCAGCACCAGTATCTACCTCCCTGTATTTACACAAATATAAACAATAACAAACACTTGGTTCTGTTTCTATTTTTAGAACACACTAACTCTGTATCCCCATCTTGAGGCCAAAAAGTAAAACCACATCCAAATACCCTATTATACATCTTCCCATAGAAAAATGAAATACATTTTCATTATTTTTAAAAACCCTTCGAGGTGAAATGGTTGGCAAATCACTGACCAATTTTACTACCTCCATGTAGTACGAGAGCCAACAGATTTTGAACAGATTGTGAAGGTCAGCTCTCATACTCCCTACTAGAGGAGAGTAGTGGACCAACGTAATCAGGGCCGGCCTTAGGTTTCACAGCGCCCTGAGCGTAACCTGATTTTTGTGGCCCCCCCTCATCCTCTTCACGCACAAATGCACACACACACACACAGGCCCATATGCAATTCACCTTTTCTCATGAGGTACATCATAGGACAGTGGTTTCCAACCTTTTTGAAGTCGTGACAAATCACGCCAAATGCTCAGACACATTACATATGTATAATAGAAAAATACTATTACTAACCACAAAATGGATGGAAAGAGTGCATTATCCTGAATAAATGCAAAAATGAAGGCTTGAACCTTTTAGGAATATTAATAAAAACAGTGGGACAGTTAGCCCCACCCCCCACCCCCCAATTTGGAATGATAGCACAGCACCGACAATTTTCAATTTTCACCACGCTTTATAGCCGCAGTGCCCCCCCCCCCAAAAAAAAAAATGCCCACAGACTCAGTATAGGTAGGTAGCCAAGTATAGGTGCCCTCAATATAGGTAGCCAAGCATAGGTGCCCCAAGTATAGGAAGTCAGTTGTAGGCCTCCCCCATAGGCAGCCAGGCGTAGGTGCCTCCAGTATAGGTAGCCAGGTGTTGGTGCCCTCAGTATAGGTAGCCAGCTATAGGTGCCCCCAGTACAGGAAGTCAGGTGTAGGTGCCCTCAGTATAATTAGCAAACTATAGGTGCCCCCTTGTAAGGCGGCGCCCTGAGCGACCGCTCCGGTCTCTCAGGTCAAAGGTTCGGCTATGAACGTAATCCAAGAAGGACGTAAAACAGGAGTCAATAGCGCAATATGTCAACACATCAAAAAATGTATCAGGTAAGAGAGGAACTCACAGATTTCAGGTTATCAGAATTATATAACCAAAAATGAGGCTTATGGAGGATTCCTGCCCCCAATCAGGCTTGTGAGGGTCCTCAGAAGGTCGCACTCCCGAAGTTAGGTAGGTCCTGACTGAACAAGAGCTACGCTAAAAATACAACTTCCCAACCTAGGTGTAAAGAATACTTACTGGTGGGCAGAGGCCCCACAAATTATAAGATAATAAAAATACAACTTCCCAACCTAGGTGTAAAGAATACTTACTGGTGGGCAGAGGCCCCACAAATTATAAGATAATAATATTTTACACAGCAGGCTCAGACAACATGTTTCGTGGGCATTTCCTGCTTCCTCTGGTCAATAACAACCACAAGAAGTGCCTCTCCTGAAGAAAAAATCGTATGGACGGCTTATCCCGTTTCACAGGATTTTACCGGCTTCCTCAGGTCAATTCAAACATTGTGCCTGGTGAGTGCAGGTAACAGGAACGAGCGCCTCTATCAACATTCCTGTTCCCTGCAGGCACCAGGCAATGAGAAAATGCCTCTGAAATGTGTTGTCTGACCCTACTGTGTGCTATACATGTAAACCTTAAGCAGCCAATTTATTTAGAGGCTTGCAAGTCCTACATGCCTTTTTTTTACTTTCTTATTTGTTATATGTCCTTGCTTTTAATTGGCACTGCTGTAATGTATATTTATGTATATTCTATGATAGTGCAGAACACCAGCACAGTAATGTACCCTATTATCAGATCACAGTTCAGAGTGTTCGCTATCAGTAGTCCACAATGAGTCTTATTATTAATATGAAGACAGCGCTCCTCTTCTTTAACACACAACCTGCAGAATCAAACAGATCTCAACATAGTGCATTACTGCTAAAATTGCAGGAATAACAACACCCCCAGGGGCAAACGCAGGATTTTTAAAAGGTCCAGAAGCACTTATGTCCCGAGTGCTTCTGAATACAGGTGGCTCCATACTGCCCATTCACAAAAGTGCGCTGGCGTATTACGGAGCTGCCTATCTTTGGAAGTACTCAAGGACACAAGTGTTTCTGAGGGCTTCTGGTAGCAGCAAATGTGAACAGGGGACAGCGCTGGAACAACTCCCCGAGAGAGGAACGGGAGATAGACTTAGTTTGGACAATTCAGTGGAATATGTCACATGTCACATAGCGCAAGCGATACCCATATGATGCAGGGATATATGCATCTGCGGAAGATGACGGTGCTATATAAATACTAAATAATAATAATTTGCCTCACCAGGATTGCACTTTTATTTAGCTTTTCTGTTTGACAAGAAGACACACCCAGCACTAGGGGAAGAGGGAAACAAAGGTGAATGAGGGAGGGCTGGTGCACACCAAGAGTGCTTCTGAGCGTTTTTCAAATCAACAGTGATTTGAAAAGCACTTGGCTAATGTTACCCTATGTGGGTGTTCCCACAGCAGCGTTGTGATTTTTTCAAAATCGCAGGTATACCGCATGTAGCATTTTTTTGAGTGATTCAGAAATCGCTCTGAAAATCGCACTCACAAATTACTAACGATTGCTATTGTGATTTTGGCGTGCATTAGCCCAGAGAGGAGTGGAGAGAAATTGAGAATAGCCTGAGATGGAGCATTATCTGTATTGTAGTCCCACATCACACAGAGGCTACTTGCCTGTAATAGGACTCCTGTCCCTGCCTGTCTCTCACACAAGTCAGAAAGCAGCCCTCCTGGAGTCTAGGGACTGTCAAAAAATGTTCACCTTGTTTAACAAGATGCAGTCATTGTGACATAGGGGAGAGACAGATTTTTGCCCACGGACCCTCCAGGCAAGCTCTGCATCATGCTGTGTATATTTACCAGCTTGCCTGCCCTCTAATTGCACTTTTACCAGCTAGCCTAGTATGTTGCATTGCCTTACAACAACAAACCTGAATACACCAGACACCAGCCCTAAATCACTGAATGAAAAGAGGCCTGGGGGGAGAGCCCACAAGCATGGCAAACATGTAGGAAACCGCCTGCCCCACAATGGCAACACAAAGCGACAGAGGGTAGCATCATGGCGGAAATCAGAACTTTGCTTATCAATATACAAAGCAGATTGAGGTGACACCCACAACAGTGTCCACCCTCCCCTTGAAAATACTGAGTCCTATGAAAATTTCTGCTCATTACAAGGTAAACCGACTCAAAATGACATCCCTTATCATCAGTAGCTGGAACATCCAAGGGCTGAACGCCTCAGCTTTTGGATCCAAAACAAATGATCCAGACTTTAAAAAGAGACTTGAAAACATTGATATCCAAATCCTCCTGGAGACATGGACCCGGGCAGAGGATGAATCTTTCGTACCCATGGGGTACCGGGAACTCTCCATATCTGCCCAGAAAAACAGGAACATTAAACAGGGCCGCCGTTCAGGAGGCATACTAATCTGGTATAAGGAGGAGCTCACAGAGCACATCAAAGCAATCAAACGAGGAGACAGCCACATCTGGATCAAAATAAACAGCTCCATCCTCACCTCTCAGTCTGACATGTACCTGTGTGCAGCATACATCCCCCCAACAGAGTCCCCTTACTACAAACCTGACATCTATGAGGTCCTACAAAGAGAAGCCAGCCACTTCCAGTCTCAGGGCAGAGTGCTCATCTATGGAGACCTCAACGCTAGAACAGGCACAGAGAAGGACTATCTGACCTCTGAGGGAAACACATACATACTTGGAGGAGAGAGCTACTACCAGGAACCAATGCAGACAGCAAGAAACAGCTATGACAAGACAGTAAACAAAAGTGGGAAAGCCCTGTTGAACCTGTGCCGGAGCCTCGGCCTATACATAATGAATAGGCGAACCAGGGGTGACTCTCTTGGGAGATTTACTATGAACTCACATGTAGGCAGCAGTGTGGTAGATTATGCTGTCACAGACACAGACCCCATAAACATCAATGCCCTCATAGTCACCCCTGAAACACACCTGTCAGACCAAAACCAAATCCTGCTGTACCTGAAATCCACCGATAAACCAACCACACAGCGACCTCACCAGAACGGTCTCTACAAGCTGCCACCATCCTTCAAATGGCCCAAAGAGTCTGCCATCAAATTCACCAACATGACCAACAATGCCAAAATCCAAGAACTGCTGACAAACTTTCATACCAACCTATATGAACCAAACAAACAAGGTGTCAACCATGCAGTGAAGGACTTCAGCAACATCTTATATAACATGGCAGTACTCGCCGGCCTCAAGCAGACCAACTTTAAGAGATCCACAAATAAACAGTCCCAAAAATGGTTTGACAGTGAGTGCAAGGCTCTACGTAATTCTCTAAGGGCAGCCTCTAACCAAAAGCACAGAGACCCCAACAACCAGGACCTAAGGGAAGCCCATGACCACCCACAGAGACAATACAAAGACACCCTCAGGCGGAAAAAACAGAGCCACATCTCCCACAAACTCCAACAGCTGGAGGACTCCCTCCAAGAAAACTCATTCTGGGAGACCTGGAACCACATTGGGACAAAGCCCAAGAAAAGCCCTCTACACATCCAAAATGGCCACATCTGGCTCCACTACTTCAGGGACCTCTACAAAGACATCCCAGAAAATGCCCAAACCCCGGAACAGAAACAAATAGCCGCAAAGCTGAAGGACATGGAGGAGACAATCAAGGACTTTCAAAACCCCCTGGATACACAAATCACGATGGAGGAAATAAGAGAAAGAACAAAGCTGATAAAATGTAAGAAGGCTAGCGGTACCGATGGCATCCTGCCAGAGATGATCAAATACAGCCCCCCGGACATACATGAGGCACTCGCAAGACTTTTCAACCTTATCCTGAGTGCGGGCTCCTTTCCTCAGGCCTGGAGTGAAGGCCTCATAACACCCATCTACAAGAATGGAGACAGATATGATCCAGCAAACTACAGAGGAATATGTGTCAGCAGTACACTGGGGAAACTGTTTAACAGCATCATCAATAAAAGGATCCTCTCCTTCCTCACACAGCAGGACGTACTCAGCAAAAGCCAAGCTGGGTTCATGCCAAACCACCGCACAGCCGACCACATCTACACACTGCACAGCCTTATCAAGACCCATGTCCACAACTCACGTGGCAAAATACACGCCTGCTTTGTGGATTTTAAGAAGGCGTTTGACTCGGTGTGGCACCCAGGCCTTTTCCTAAAACTCCTAGAGAGCGGAATAGGAGGTAGAACCTATGATGTCATCAAGAGTTCATATACTGGGAACCAATGCAGTGTGAAAGTGGACGGGAAGAGAAGCGCGTTCTTCAAGCAGGGTCGAGGAGTCAGGCAGGGCTGCAGTTTGAGCCCAACGCTCTTTAACATATTTATTAACCAACTGGCTGTAGCCCTGGAATCCTCCCCAGCACCAGGCCTCCTCCTGCATGACCACGAGGTGAAGTTCCTGCTGTATGCAGATGATCTCCTGCTGCTCTCCCCAACAGAAAGGGGCCTACAGGACAGCCTGGCAGTACTGGAGAGTTTCTGCACCACATGGGCACTGCCCATCAACCCAAAGAAGACAAAAGTGATGGTGTTCCAGAGAAAAAATCTAAAAATGCCCACCTCCTCATTTATATTAAATGGCTGCCCACTGGAGACCACAAACAGTTACACCTACCTGGGGCTGGAAATTAACCAAACTGGGAGCTTTAAACCAGCAGTAGAGGCCCTGAAGGAAAAAGCCTGCAGAACGTTTTATGCCATCAGAAGGCAACTTTACCACCTAAAACCACCGGTGAGAGTCTGGGTAAAGATATTCAACAGCATCATCACCCCAATCCTGCTCTATAGCAGTGAGGTATGGGGCCCGGTCACCTACCCTGACCAATCAAAATGGGACTCCAGCCCAACAGAAATCTTCCATCTAGAGTTCTGCAAGTATCTTCTCCAAGTCCATCGCAGCACTTCGAACTCAGCTTGCCGGGCAGAGCTAGGCAGATTCCCACTATGGCTGACTATCCAGCAGAGGGCGCTCTCATATTGGGCGCATATACAGAGCAGCAACCCCAGCACTTACCACCATAAAGCCTCACTGAGCCAGGGTGGGGAGGGCATACCACGCTCTCTGAAACAAAACGTCAAGAGCCAGCCCAGCCAAGACCACCAACACAGGCTGACAAAAGCCCAAATAAAAGGAATGATAGAAAGCTGCAAGGACCGATACATAGAGGAATGGAGAAGTGACATAAAGAACTCCCAGAAACTCACTATCTACCAATCACTACAGAGGGAGTACACAATGGCCCCATATCTGGAGAGGCTACACCACCACAAAGATAGACAGGCCTTGAGCCTGTACCGTCTGAGCGCCCACAACCTGGAGATAGAGACAGGACGACACAGACAGACATGGAAGCCCCGGGAGGAGAGACTGTGCAGGCAATGTGACCAGGGGGTCCTGGAGGATGAGGCCCACTTCCTGCTACACTGCAGCAAATATACACCGTTGAGGACCGCCCATTTCCAAAGACTCTCCGCCCACATTGCAGATTTCACCTCCACAGATGAGGAGAGGAAACTCTATATCATACTGGGTGAAGAGGAAGAAACTGTGCAAATAGCTGCCCGATATGTCACGGCCTGCCACCAACTGAGAGGAACATGATAACACATGGACTGTATAACCCCATACTCCCCTCCCCTATGGACTGTATGCCTATACCCCCCTCCCCTATGGACTATATACCCCATCCCCCCCATACCATCCCGTACATCCTCCTATGGACTGTATACTCATGTCCTTCCCTTATTCCCACAATCCCCCCCCCCCCCCCCCCCTCCACGTTAATGTTCTATTTTGCTTTGGCAATGCTAAATGTATTTGGTCCTGCCAATAAAGCTTTTTTGGATTTGGATTTGGATTTGGACTGAGATGGAGCAGATAGCGTATCTGTATTGCAGTCCCACATCACACAGAGGCTACTTGCATGTACTGTGTCTCCTGTCCCTGCCAGCCAAATCCAAAAAAAGCTTTATTGGCAGGACCAAATACATTTAGCATTGCCAAAGCAAAAACAAAACATTAACAACATGGTGGGGAGGATTGTGGGAATAGGGGAATGATATAGGTATACCGTCCATAGGCTTGTGGAGAATGTAAGGGATGGTCAGCCTCTCACACAAGCTGCAGGCAGCCCTCCTGGAGTTCAGGGACTGTCAAAAACTTTTCAACCTGTGACATACCTTATGTAGCTGTCTACATGCAGTCTTTAAAATACGGAAAGAGCTGAGTTTTTCCCACAGACCCTGCAGGCAAGCCTCTGTATATTTACCAGCTTGTCTGCTTCAGCGATTTCAGGGAATTTTTTTTAAAGGTACAGGAGTCTCAGGGGGGTGTTCCATACATCCAGAACCCCCGTCTGGATACGCCAGTGACCCCAGTGACAAACGGTGCTCCTAGTTTAATAAATGTTAGCACTTGTCTTGGATGCAGGGCATGCATTTTTCAGTCTAGCAAAGGCGGTGTATGCCTGTGCGATTAACCATTCAATTGCAACATGTGTTTAGGGACACGCAGCCTTTCCCCCCACCTTTTCTTAGATTTATGTGAGAGACCCACCTGAAAACTGAGGTGGATTGCATCTGGTGAGCTTGTTATCTTAAAGAGGAACTGTAACGACAAAATGGCCCCTGGGGGGTACTCACCTCGGGTGGGGGAAGCCTCCGGATCCTAATGAGGCTTCCCACGCCGTCCTCTGTCCCACGGGGGTCTCGCCGCAGCCCTCCGAACAGCCGGCGACTGTGCCGACTGTCAGTTCAATATTTACCTTTGCTGGCTCCAGCGGGGGCGCTGTGGCGACTTTCGGCACGGAAATAGACAGAAATACCCGATCTCCGTCGGGTCTGCTCTACTGCGCAGGCGCCGGAAACTTGCGCCTGCGCAGTAGAGCAGACCCGACGGCGATCGGGTATTTCCGCCTACTTCGGCGCCGAGAGGCATCAGAGCGCCTGCGCAGGAGCCAGGAAGGTAAATATTGCGTCACCGCTGCACGGAGGGCTACAGCGAGACCCCCGAGGGACGCAGGACGGCGTGGGAAGCCTCATTAGGATCCTGAGGCTTCCCCCACCCGAGGTGAGTACCCCCCAGGGGCCATTTTGTCGTTACAGTTCCTCTTTAAGATAACAAGCTCACCAGATGCAATCCACCTCAGTTTTCAGGTGGGTCTCTCACATAAATCTAAGAAAAGGTGGGGGGAAAGGCTGCGTGTCCCTAAACACATGTTGCAATTGAATGGTTAATCGCACAGGCATACACCGCCTTTGCAAGACTGAAAAATGCATGCCCTGCATCTAAGACAAGTGCTAACATTTATTAAAGGGAAGGTCCAAGCAAAAAAAAAAATGAGTTTCACTTACCTGTGGCTTCTACCAGCCCCATGCAGCCATCCTGTGCCCTCGTAGTCACTCACTGCTGCTCCAGTCCCCCGCTGGCAGCTTTCTGACCTCAGAGGTCAGGGCCGAATTGTGTACATTTTTACAAATTCCCGCAAGTGCAGGACCATTAACACATACATTTTTACGCGTTAGTGGTGCAACGCGTACATTTTTGTTCCTGCACTAGCTGGAATGCGTAAAAATGTATGCAATGTGGCCCTGACCTCCGAGGTCAGAAAGCTGCCAGCGGGGACTGGAGCAGCAGTGAGTGACTACGAGGGCACAGGATGGCTACATGGGGCTGGTAGAAGCCCCAGGTAAGTGAAACTCATTTTTTTTTTTTTGCTTGGACCTTCCCTTTAAACTAGGAGGAACTTTAGCTTCCAATATGGTTTGCATGCAAAGTATATTATACTAGACACTTGCGCCACGGTGAGGCAAACCTCCGGGCAAGTGACCTAACCTAAATTTAAAACCTTGGGAGCAGCTAAGCAAAAAAAAATATGTAACTTACATTTGGTTGAACTTAGGTTAGGTCACTTGCCCGGAGGTTTGCCTCACCGTGGCGCAAGTGTCTAGTATAATATACTTTGCATGCAAAAAATATTGGAAGCTAAAGTTCCTCCTAGTTTAATAAATGTTAGCACTTGTCTTGGATGCAGGGCATGCATTGTTTAGTCTGGCAGAGGCGGTGTATGCCTATGCGATTAACCATTCAATTGCAACATGTGTTTAGGGATGCGCAGCCTTTCCCCCCCCCCCCCATCTTTTCTTAACTTTGTAACTATGTAACTGTCAGGTTAGCTGCTCCCAGCCCCTCCTCCTGAGTTTCCTGTTTTCATGATAAGTAGTAGCAGATTTGCATATGATTTTCATCTGAATTGAATGCAAAGTGTGCAGAAAATCTATTTAGGTGCTGCACACTGAGCTGGTGGTCATTTCGGATGCAGCCTTAGTGGTATGCGCTGGCGTTCTCCTCGCTCTCACATAAATCAATCAGCCAACGAGGCGCCTTGAATCCGGCTACCGGCATTTAGTGGCACTTTATTTGGCCTGAGGAAGTGGGCGAGTTCCCACGAAACGCGTTGCCTGTGCTTTTTTTTTTATACTAATAAATATCCATTCCTATATGGGTCTGTCATCATTGAGTGAAACTCTGGATTAAAACCGTTGGAAATTCAATGCTGCTAGATCGTTGGCTGATTGATTTATGTGAGAGACCCACCTGAAAACTGAGGTGGATTACATCCGGTGAGCTTGTTATCTTAAAGGGATGGTGTGGATAAATCGCACTGTGTGTGGTACATGAGTGGAGCACCGTTTGTCACTGGGGTGTTGTTATTCCTGCAATTTTAGCAGTAATGCACTATGTTGAGATCAGTTTGAGATATGTTTCTCTGTTGAGATATGTTTTCATGCAGAAAACATGCGGAAAATTTTAGTGAATGCAGAAAAAATGCGGAGATTACCGCTGGCGGTAATTTTGCGGTAAAAAATCCTTCACCACATGCCTCTTTGTGAATAGAGCCCAATGTATTTATTCTTAAAGTGAACCTAAAGTCAGACAGAAAAAATGAGTTTAACTCACCTGGGGCTTCCCTCAGCCCCCTGAAGCTGATCGGTGCCCACGCTGACTCCATCAGATGTCCCTGGACCGGCCGGCGGCGACTTCGGGTTTCGCCGTCACCGGCCGACAGGCTGGGAACGCGAGTGATTCTTCGCGTTCCCAGCCACAATATCGCCCCCTATGCTGCTATTGCAGCCTCCCTATGCTGCAATAGCAGCATAGGGGGCGATATTCTGGCTGGGATTGCGAAGAATCACTCGCGTTCCCAGCCTGTCGGCCGGTGACGGCGAAACCCGAAGTCGCCGCCGGCCGGTCCAGGGACATCTGATGGAGTCAGCGTGGGCACCGATCAGCTTCAGGGGGCTGAGGGAAGCCCCAGGTGAGTTAAACTCATTTTTTCTGTCTGACTTTAGGTTCACTTTAAAAACGCGAATGCAATCGCTGCACAAAAGCAATTTTGTGAGCGCTTTGCATTTGTCCTATACCTTCCATTGAGGCGGAATCGTCCCAAGAATGGTCCACACACCGCTTTACTAGCCACACGGCGCTGATATGAACCTTCTCATAGACATTCATTGCACAAGCGTTCGGGGGGGAGGGTCAGAGGGGGTGCGTTTTTAAAAAGCACATGCGAGAGAAAAAATTGTGAAAACACCTGCTGTGTAAACAAGCCCTTAGGCCCCGTTCACATCTGATCGTTTTCCCGGCGATTCTGGCAAAATGCTCAAGCGCTAGCGCTTTTTAAAGCGCTAGTGCCACAATACCCTATGGGCCAGTTCCTACTTGGGCGGTGATTAACCCATTTGCGTTCCGTCGTTTTCACTTGAGAAATGTTCACCTCCCATTCATTAGCCTATAACTTTATCACTACTTATCACAATGAACTGATGAACTGAATCTTGTTTTTTCCGCCACCAATTAGGCTTTCTTTGGGGGGTACATTTTGCTAAGAGCCACTTTACTGTACATGTATTTTAACAGGAAGAATAAGAAAAAAACGGAAAAAATTCATTATTTCTCAGTTTTCAGCCATTATAGTTTTAAAATAATACATGCCTCCATAATTAAAACTCACGTATTGTATTTGCCCATATGTCCCGGTTATTACAGCGTTAAAATTATGTCCCTATCACAATGTATGGCGACAATATTTTATTTGGAAATAAAGGTGCATTTTTTCCGTTTTGCATCTATCACTATTTACAAGTTTAAAATAAAAAAATGTAGAAGTATTTCATCTTTACATTGATATTTAAAAAGTTTAGACCCTTATGTAAATATTGTAATGGTTTTTTTTTTTTATTGTAATGTCTTTTTTTATATTAAACATTTTATTTGGGTAGTTTTGGGAGGGTGGGATGTAAACATGTGATTTATAATGTAAATGTGTGTTTGAATTTTATTTTTTTTACTTTTAGTTGTAGTTTTACTTTTTGGCCACGAGATGGCGGCTATGAGTTTGTTTACATGACGTCACTCTAAGCGTAACACACGCTTAGAGCGACGTATGGGGTACGTTACAGCCAGAAAAAGCGAAGCTTCCGAGAGAAGCTGTCGCTTTTTCAGCAGGGGGAGAGGAATCAGTGATCTGGCACCATAGCCCGATACACTGATTGCCTGGCTAACGAACCGCGATCGGCCGCGGGAGCGTGCGGGAGCGTGCGGTAGCGCACATGGTTCCTGGACGTAGTTTCTACGTCCAGGAACCAAAATAGGTTAATGCAAATCGCTGAACGCAAATTTGTATCTTGCACCATTTTCAGGCAATTTCCTGGCAATTGCGTTTAGTGCTATAGAAGCGCTAATTGTGAGTGCGTAAATATTTTTGCGTTAATCGCCAGAGCAAAATGCTAGCAAAAGCGCTGGCGTTTTGCAAGTGTGAATGGGGCCTCAGAGAGATTTTCTAAACATGCCTAGCGGTTTTTGGAGCGTTTTTGTGTAGCAGATTTTAAATTTTGTTACAGTAAAGCTGTTACTGAACAGCTTCTGTAACAACAACGCTTGGAAAATGAATCTGATCTGGCATTTTTTCAGAGCGGTTTTCCACTTTTCTATACTTAACATTGAGGCAGAAACGCCTCAGAAATCAAAAAAATGCTGCAGGACCCGAGTTTGCGCTTGGGGGAAAAACGAGCCGCTCTGGTGTGCACCGGCCCATTCACTTTCATTAGCCAAGCGCTTTTCCACCCGCAAGCGTTTTGAAAAACGCTCAGAACCGCTCTTGGTGTGCACCAGCACCAACCCTAAGTTGTAGCAACTCAGAAGGAGATGTAATTAGGGGTCCGGCAACTGCCGGCACCGAGAGTTACCCTTGCAATGCAGTGGACTATAGCATTGTAGGTATAGCCGCAACAAACTCAAGTGCTGCGCGGCCGCTGAAATTACCTGCTTCACAGTCTAGAGCCTTTTGAGCTGTGTTTGATGGACTTTGGAATTTTCCACACAAAACATTACTACGCTTTTTTACCAAATGCTTAACTAACTTTTTTTCACTATTACCCCCACCATGCTACTGAACTCTACTCGCACTCGTTAAAATGTTTGTGAATGTGGAAAAAAATTGGTAAATTGCCATGGCGGTAATTTTCCGACATAAATTTGGTATCAGCACATGGTATTGTGAATTGAGGCCAATGTCCTGTAGTAGAGTGACCAGACGTCCCGGATTCGGGGTCCGCTGTCCCAGGCTGCATGAGGTCCCGGGAAACGTCCCGCTTTCAGCAGTGGGACGTCCTGGCCTCGGGACTCTGGCCACTCTATACTCATGAACTGGCAGCGGCGTCTATAGACGCCGTGCCAGTTCATTGCCCGCAGCCCCGCTCCAGCCTAACTGTCTTCCGGTGTTCCGACACCGGCAGGCGAGCAGGGCTACGGCAAGATGGCTGCCAGAGCCCTGTACTGGAGACTATTTGTGTCTCCAGTACAGGGCTTCGGGCGCCATCTTGCCATAGCCCTGTCAGCGCGGGAGAGAAGATCAGCAGCAAGATGGTCCTGGGAGCAGCGCGCCAGAGGCCGGAGACTTCTGCCAGGTGAGTAAATGCTTTCTTTTCCAGGTGAAATGTTTGCCCGCATTGTGTCTTTTTTTCCAGGTGAAATGTTTGCCCGCATTGTGTTTCTTTTCTGGTGAAATGTTTGCCCGCACTGCGTTTTTTTTCCAGGTGAAATGTTTGCCCGCATTGCGTTTCTTTTCTGGTGAAATGTTTGCCCGCATTGCGTTTCTTTTCTGGTGAAATGTTTGCCCGCATTGCGTATCTTTTCTGGTGAAATGTTTGCCCGCATTGCGTTTATTTTCTGGTGAAATGTTTGCCCGCATTGCGTTAATTTTCTGGTGAAATGTTTGCCCGCATTGCATTGATTTTGTACTGACATGTTGGCCCCATTGCGTTTATTTTGTACTGACATGTTTGCCCGCATTGCGTTTATTTTGTACTGACATGTTTGCCCGCATTGCGTTTATTTTCTGGTGAAATGTTTGCCCGCATTGCGTTTATTTTGTACTGACATGTTGCTCGCATTGCATTTATTTTATACTGACATGTTTGCCCGCATTGTGTTTATTTTGTACTGACATGTTGCCCGAATTGCATTTATTTTGTACTGACATGTTGCCCATTGCGTTTATTTTATTGTGTCCGGGGTAACTGTTACTGCATTTATTATTTAATGGTCATAGATGGCTATGTTTGCTGCTTTGTGGTTACGGTATACTATTAGCATCACACAGTTTCTGCACACCCATGATGCAAAGTCTCGTTTGTCCACATCATGGCGTAAACACTGCTTTCTTATGCCTCGCTGTTACATCATTACGTTAGCTCCGCCCATACAATGTCATGGCCATGCCCATTTTTCGCCGCCCCCTCCCCCCCCAGTCTTCGTCGCTGCACGCTCCTTAGTCCTCCCCACCCCCCTCCCCGTCCCAGGTTGGACCCACAAAAATCTGGTCACTCTACCTGTAGCAACTGGCTCTCCGCAAATTTCCATATGGTTGGGCATCCAAGGATGCTTAATGAGATGCAAATAATTCAGAATTGATGCAAATATATCCAACTTGAAAACTGGCCAATAGAATGGAGCAGCAGCGGCATCCTCCGCACATTGACGCCCACATAGCCGAGCAGTAATCACATTTTAAGCGGACCTGAACTCAGAACTTCCTCTCTGCTCTAAAAGATAAGCAACAGCGTAATATCCTGAAACACATGTTTGTTTACAGCTGATACAAATCCTGCAATAAATCTGCAGGGTGACTCCATGGCTCCCAACTGTCCCACTTTTGGAGGGACAGTCCCTCTTTGGGAGCCCTGTTCCTCTTTCTTCCTCATTTGTCCCTCTTTCAGGACTTTGGGCTCTATTCTCAAAGAGCCAAAAGTACCGCAAAATTTTACCGGTAAATTCCCGCCAGCGGTAAACTCCGCATTTTTTTAGCATTCACTAACATTTTCCGCATGTTTGCCGCATGCGGGAAAAAAGATGCGGAAACAGCCATTATTCATGCGGGAATCATGCGGTAAAAAGGTCGCATGAAAAAGTGTTTAAAAAAAAAAAGTTAAAGTCCACCAAGCACAGCCCTTAAGCCTCCACACTTCATTACAGTCAATGGGATGCGGAATATATCACCTACTTCTTGTAGGTGATAAAAATTCGGTAATTAACGAAGAAATGATGCGCCTGAACATCTTTGAGAATTGATCTTTTATTGCGGAAAATACCGACTTTTGCGGAAATTTTACCGCATGAATCCCGCACTTTTATCACACTTTTTCCGCATGCGGAAAAAACATGCGGAACATTTTGAGAATCCCAACTTGCCGGTATTTTGGGTGCAAACTTCCCGCATGTACTTTACCGCATGCGGAAACTCATTGAGAATAGAGCCCATTGGGCTCTATTCTCAAAGAGCCAAAAGTACCGCAAAATTTTACCGGTAAATTCCCGCCAGCGGTAAACTCCGCATTTTTTTAGCATTCACTAACATTTTCCGCATGTTTGCCGCATGCGGGAAAAAAGATGCGGAAACAGGCATTATTCATGCGGGAATCATGCGGTAAAAAGGTCGCATGAAAAAGTGTTTAAAAAAAAAAAGTTAAAGTCCACCAAGCACAGCCCTTAAAGAGAATCTGTATTGTTAAAATCGCACAAAAGTAAACATACCAGTGCGTTAGGGGACATCTCCTATTACCCTCTATCACAATTTCGCCGCTCCTCGCCGCATTAAAAGTGGTTAAAAACAGTTTTGAAAAGTTTGTTTATAAACAAACAAAATGGCCACCAAAACAGGAAGTAGGTTGATGTACAGTATGTCCACACATAGAAAATACATCCATACACAAGCAGGCTGTATACACCCTTCCCTTTGAATCTCAAGAGATCATTTGTGAGTTTCTTTACCCCTGCAGCTATCTTCCACTGAAGTGTCAGGCTGTTTCTTCCTGCAGAGTGCAGACAGCTCTGCCTGTATGTAATTCCTCAGTATGTGAAAGCCCAGCCAGCTCAGAGGAGGATTTATCCAGCTTGTAAAAGATAAGAGAGAAGAGAGAAGCTGCTCTAATCTAAATAATACACAGGCAGTGTGCAGAGAGGGGCCTGGAGGGGGGAGATGCATCACAGAACCACAAAACTGAAGAACTTGGCAGCCTTCCAGACACAGGCTGACAAGTCTGACAAGAGAGAGATAAGTTGATTTATTACAGAGATGGTGATAGTAGAACGTGCTGCAGTTAGCCAGAACACATTAGAAAAGCTTTTGGAAGTTGTAGGATGATAAAAAACAGGATGCAATTTTTGTTACGGAGTCTCTTTAAGCCTCCACACTTCATTAAAGTCAATGGGATGCGGAATATATCACCTACTACTTGTAGGTGATAAAAATTCGGTAATTAACGAAGAAATGATGCGCCTGAACATCTTTGAGAATTGATCTTTTATTGCGGAAAATACCGACTTTTGTGGAAATTTTTCGGCATGAATCCCGCACTTTTATCACACTTTTTCCGCATGCGGAAAAAACATGCGGAACATTTTGAGAATCCCAACTTGCCGGTATTTTGGGTGCAAACTTCCCGCATGTACTTTACCGCATGCGGAAACTCATTGAGAATAGAGCCCATTGTCCCTCTTTCTATGTAAATATATGTATTTCTCTACTAAAACTGTTTGGTTGTCTCTAAACTTTATTCCCATCCTTTAAATTGATATATTACTAATTGTAAAATGTTAATAAATGTTAATATGAAAGAAAATGAACCAAGATAGAAAGGAGCAGTGTGGTTTGAATTATAAAACAACATATGTTTCTCATGAAATCTTTATGGTATGAGTGACTAGGGGTGTGCCAGGGTGTGATCAGGGGTGTGGCAGGGCTTGGCTTAAGTGTCCCTCTTTCTCATTTCAAAAAGTTGGGAGGTGTATGTCTATTTTCTGCTTTCATAGAAGCAGAGATATTGCCAACATCCTGTGTTTGCAAATTAGCTACTCTGCCGTGGCAGCCAGCTGACACAGCTAAAAGAGATCAAATTACTACTTGTGATTAATCACTGATGAATTAGACAGGCTGAACTCTCTAAATACATACAGGGTGCATTTTCTCTATGTTTTCCTTCTGCCCTGTGCAATAATTCAGGTTCAGTATAGAGGAAAGGGCTCCGCCAAGATGGCGGCGGACACGCACAGCCGCGGACAGGTGAATGTCGTCTACTCTTAGCGCCCCGCCTCCTCAGAGATCTCCGCCCAGGCTGATCAGACGCTGCGCTATGAAAGGCTCGCGCAGGGCAGATGGGAGTGGACACGTGACTGGCTGCGCCGGGAGAAAGGAAGCAGTGTGAGTGCGTGGCGGAACACGTGGTGAGAGATGCGAATCCTCCAGGCTGCTGATGTGCGATCTCCGCATTACACGCGTACGTTTACCTTCTAGTGCATGTCGTTATTGGGGGATTGTTCTTATTTGTAGTCGTGGTAAATGTGGGTTGTAATTGCTTTGTTTGCGTTGAGATTTGAGGAGGGTGCTGTCGTGTATCCAGTGCGGACTCCATCATCACTCCTGTAGCCGGTGATGGAAAGAAACACCTAGGTAGTAGCTGCGCCTCCCACTTATGGCTGTTCTGGCAATCTGAGACTTGTGGGGTAGAGAGGGGGCAAGCATAGTAGCAGTTGGGCCCCCAGACACTCCCTAGTCCCCTGGCACCTGCCATGGATGATATCGCACATCCTGTAGCAGCTGTGGGTGCTGTGCAGTCCCATAACTACTTGTCTGCAGGTATCATCTGATAGAGAATTGTAGAGTTGTGTGGGTGGATTTTAGTTTTGTCCTCTGAATTTTTTTTTTTTTTTTTTTTTTTTTTTTTTTGTGTAGAGACCTTAAATTTAATGCTAAGCTGTGGCTAACAAAGCTTTAACCATATTGCACCAACCCCCAGCATTAATAACCTTACCTAACAAAAACACCACCTACGGTTTACGTTTGTGGATGAATTAGTTGCTGCGTCAATTTTGGTGCTATTCTAGTTTCAGGAAACTTCATAGGGATTTCTTTTTTCAATGCTGTAGAGCAGGGGTCCCCAACCTTTTCTGGCCCAGGGGCCATTTTCTGACCAAATTATTCTGTGGGGGAGGGGGTTTATAGTGGACAGTGTCATGTGCAGTGGGTTACTGGGGAGGGGGGGGGGGGCTGGGGTGTGGTGGCATAGCTAGCATAGTTGCCCCAGTATAGGGGATTTAGTATCCCTTGTATGGGTAGTATAGTGCCCCGGTATAGCTGGACCCCAATTTGTGATTAGTCACAGATGAGGGGGGAATTAATACAGGCTAAACTCTCTAAATACATACAGGGTGCGTTTCTGTTTTCTTTCCTGTGCAAGAGTTCAGGTCCACTTTAAGATGAGCTGTAAAGTAGGGATCTATCACTGCTGTATAAATATGAGCTCCCTTATTAATAAATGGGCCTCTCCACAGCTAGTTGTGCTCCGTGCTGAACCCCAAGCAGAGGAATGATGACAAAAAAGGCCGAATTACAGTGCCGCCCTCAGCAGTTTGCTCTCTGTGGGCGGCTCAGTGACAAAAACCCCTGAAGCGAAACACAAACTGACCTCTGCTTATCTCACAGGCTTTCTCCTGATTGTATGTGTGGTGCATTGTGGGTAACGGTTTCTCTGTCATGCAGGGTGGCGGAGGAGGTAACAGGCCAGGAACGGAGGCTGCATTGTCTGCGCATGTGCTGGGAGCTCTACAGTGACACAAAGGATGAGGTGAGCATGCATTTTAAATGGAGGACAAGGGAATATCACTAGTCTTGAGGAGCTATACCAAAAAGATATAATTGCAAAGGTGGTTTGCAGCAAGAGGCAGCCAACCACATGAAGTAGATGAACAACCACCTGTCTCCACTTGGGCACTCCAGGTGAGAAATGGTCTCACTTTGGGAAACTGTAAGCTCCCCAGCAAGGGGTCGGTAAAACTGGCACAAGTGTCCAGGAATGAGACAACTTCATTAAAAGTAGAAGAAAAAATGGAGGTGGCTTACCTCTCAAATAACACTAACCAAATAGGTGAGTTTGTTGTTATCTGGGTGCAAGTCCACTTCCTCAGGCAGGCAAATAAAAGTGCCTCTGCTGTATTGCTAAAAAGACTTGGAGCTCCAGTGTGTATGTATAGAAGACTTCAGGCATGTGTACATTTTATTCCATGCAGGTGGGATAGTTTTGGGAATGTGACCCTTATTAGTACTTGTGCTGAAGGTGGTATTGCCTTTAGTTGTACTGGTGTGAACCTATTTGACATGTATGTGTGTAGTGAGGGTGTGGCAAATGTGGGCACCATGCAGTTTCTTGCAGTGCCCCTTTTTTCTCGAAACATTTTAAAGTGTTTATTTCTGTTTAGTATAATTTTAACTGATTCAACAATTGCACACTACTATCACTTTTTTTTAAAGAGAACCAGAGATGAAGCACCCTCATGTATTTTACCTTATAAATCAGTGGGAACATGACAGTAAACACCTAATCTGCTCTTTGTATCATTGTTCTCTGTTTAATTTGCCTGTTATCACCTCTAAGATAAGAATCCCGACTAAGCAGTCAGCTGGCTTTGCTACAGAAAGATTATAGCTGAGTCTGTGTTCTTTTGTGTCTTTTCAAGTCCAAGCCTGCCTGGCTTTGCTCAGAAATCATTATAGCTGAGTCATTATAGCAAAGCCAGACTCAATGCACAGTCCGGGATTCTTATCTCAGCTAGATAACAGACACTTTTAGCAGTGAGGATGAAACAGAGGGCAGGGTAGGTGTTTTCTCTAATGTTCCCACTGATTTCTATGGTAAAATACATGAGGGTGCTTCGTCTCTGGTTCACTTTAAATTGCATTCTTGTACCATCTCAACTTTCTCATACAGTATCTTGCATAGATATCATAAACCTGATACTAAACTGTGGGTATGGGTCTGCTTTATCTCATTACTTGGAGACTGGCCATAGACTTTAATACAAAGCCTGCCAGCAGTGAGTCAGGCCTGGTTCACACTAGCAGTTAAGTGACAAATCTGATCACCAGTCGCTCAGATTTGTTTTCACTCTGTTTCTGTTCCGCTGCTACTGTTCCGTTTCCCCACAGACAGCCCCCCACCCCTACAGTGGATTTTTCTATTTAGAACAGTCCATTTCTTCACTGGTATGAAGCACCACACCTTTATAGTTTTCTCATTGCCCTCAATGCAGTGCTTCAGCTTCTGTGCCCGTTCCGCTGGGATCCCGGGGTCAAGGAAAATTTGTAGAACCAAAGATGCAGTCCATTCAGCAGATTGTGCAGAACGGATCCGTTCGATTGGACCGCTGTGAACAGATCCATAGGTTAACTTTGGGTCCGTTCCCATCAATTAGGATCCTTTCCGATCTGCAATTTTTTTCTTTTACGCCAGTGTGAACTGTGCCTTAAGCTGGCCACTAACGGTCCAATTTCTAGCGAAAAAGCATTAGAGCGATCAGAAATTCTGATCGGATTGGTTGTAAATGATCTCCATTGGTGGACACAGTCTATTATGAACGAGTGAAAAAAATGTCGCCCGAATGAATTTTCGTCGAACGAAAATTTGGATTTTCTTGGTGGTCGTGATAGGAAGCAAAGATTGGTTAGTTGATGGTGTAGTGAACGATTTTTCGTCCGATCCGAATTTCTGATCGCTCGAACGTTTTTCGCTAGAAATTGGACCGTTAGTGGCCAGCTTAAGAGTAGTGTGAACAGCCCCATAGAACTGTATAGGTAGTGAGTTGATGTGCAGAGTTATTCTGAAACTGACCACTGTGAACTAACCGTCAGATATGTTCCTGGATATTTGATTAGAAATGGTTAGTAATCTGTAGATAATCCCAGCTTGAAGGTAACTGAGCACCAGGAACACCATGTAAAATGCATATATATGCTTCTTTACATCTGGCCTTTAGACTTTCCCTAACAGCAGAAATGCTGCGTCTCTCCCTAGTGTGATCCTAGTCTCAGGCATTCAGCGTTCTGATGTTTTGTAAGGTGGACTATAAAGCCGGAATCTCATTGCTTTATAAATGGGCCCCTTTCCACGGCTAGTTGTGAACTCCAGGTTGTACCCCAAGCAGAGGAATGATGACAAAAAAGGCCGAATTACAGTGTCGCCCTCAGCAGTTTGCTCTCTATGGGCGGCTCAGTGACAAAAACCCCTGAAGCGAAACACCAACTGACCTCTGCTTATCTCAGACTGTCTCCTGATTGTATGTGTGGTGCATTATGGGTAACGGTTGCTCTGTCCTGCAGGTTGGAGGTAGCAGGCCAGGAATGGAGGCTGCATTGTCTGTGCACACCCCTGAGGCGGCTGTGCTGGGGGCTGTACAGTGACACCACATCCCGGTGTATATCGAAGACTCCATGCCTCATGTGTACACTTCTGTTCTATGCAGGTAGGATAGTTCTGGGGATGTGGCCCTTATTTGTACTTGTGGTGGCTTGGCATTGCTTTATTTGTACTTATGTGAACAAATTTGAGTGACTTTTTTTGGGAAGGGTGTGGCCACCATGACTCCTCCTACAGCAAATGTGGGCACTGTGCAGTTTATCTCACAGCATACCCACAGCTATCTGGTAAAGAGACCCTTACCGGCTCCTTATCGAAGTGCTCCTGGGCTGGCCGCTATCCATTACATGGGATCGCTGACTCTATGGGCATTGTGGCCGCTTACTACTTCCGGGTCGCAATGTCCCAGAGTAGTACGCCTGCCCATGTCTGCATGTGTCCTTTAGTATGCAGGCCCGGCGGTGCGCATCCCTGATTGCAACAATGTGCACCGCTGGGCCAGACCATGCGTACTGAAGGACACATGCAGACACGGGCAGGCGTACTTCTCTGGGACAGAGACCTGGAAGTAGTAGTCTATGTCCCAGAGTAGTGCAGTGCTGTTCGCCTACATCTCTACCCAGAATAGGAAGCCTGCGGGTCCTCTGTGCATGCACAGGCTTCCTGGCTTTTCCCTCCCTGCAATATGACACGCAGCAGAGGGAGGGGGAGGAAGCCTGCGCAGAGGACCTGTATGCTTCCTATACTGGCTCACGGTGTGACTGTTAGTTGCCGGATCTAGTGTAACTTACAGCATTCAGCCTGGGAGCAGGAGCACTCTTTATGAGGGGCTGGTAATTGTCTCCTCCTTTACCAAATAGCCGTGGGTAGGCTTGTATGCGTACCTGCGGCGTCTGCTCAGACGAGCCTTTCTCAACCTTTCTACTCTGGAGGAACCCTGAAAATAACTTTCTGATCTCGAGGAACCCCCGCATTTATTTTGCAGGAGGCGTGGTCTTAAAAATGTGTGGCTATTTATTTCACTACCCCTATTACACTGCCACTCATTATACTGTCTCCTGACCCCCCCTCCCAATTTAGTGGTTCTTGTTACAGTACCATCTATTACAGTGTCCTCTATTATACTCTTCCCCCCCCCCCCCCCCCGATGGGGAAAAATGCCAAGGAACCCCTGCAGAGTACTCAAGGAACCCTGGGGTTCCAGGGAACCCTGGTTGAGAAAGCCTGGCTCGGACCAACAATTGCACACTATACTATCACTTTTTAAATTGCATTGTTGTGCCCTCTAAACTTTCCCATACACTATTTTGCGTAGAGATATTGGTTAGTTATAACTCCTGATAATAAACTGGTTATGGCGCTGCTTTGACTTTCTACTTTTAGGCCTGCCTTAGCAGAAATGGTTATTTTGATTAGAGATGGTTAATGATGTGCTGAAAATCCCAGCTTGAAGGCAACTGAGCACCAAGAACTATCCATTTCTTATGGGCCTCCCCATAAGGGATGGTCGTAATTTAGGGTGTCGTGCTGTTGGGGGTGAGCACCTTTACCTGCCTAGACTGCTGCTGACCCTTCTCCCTCCTGACACTCTTCCCTCATATGGGATCCACCATGTTCTGCAGGGAGATGCTGCAGCTGACGTATTTTCAGCTTCACCTCCATTATAAACCTCACTTGTGGGGAGGTTGCTTAGTTCCCTTAAAGACCATCAGTGGTCTGCCTCACGTTTGTTAGTTTTCGAATTGTCTCACCTCCCATTCAGATTGTTATTCTGCCTCCTTTACACTCAAATCAGTTGGCACACGTTTTTTCTTGTCCATAGCAGTGCAAAAATTTCAGTTAAAATGCATTAAGTGGGAACTGTGCCATAGGAAAACATGGGCAATACTTTGAAAATCAGTTATTCATTCAGTTATAACTGAGAGCAACTGATTAAGTGTAAACGGGGCCTTATTGCTTTGTAACTGTCCTATACCGTACTGTGCAGCGCCATGGAAGATGGCGTTCTATCAATTCAAGAGTAAGTATTAGTGTTCCTCCCCTTACAGGTCAGGTCACCATATAGCCCGATTAACATTAAAAAAAAATAAAAAATTGGGGGTGGACGTTGTCTCTATTTACACTCCAATTAACCCCCCCCCCCCGTTTCCAGGGGGTGAGAACTTTTTTTCTGGAGCGCTGCTCCTGCCCCCATCGAGGTGTGGGTGCTGTGCAGCCCTATAATTGGTTGTCTGCAGTTAGAATCTGATGGATAATTGTAGAGTTGTGTGGGTGGTTTTTAAATTTTTGTCCTCTGAACTTCCTTGTGCAGTATTTTGTGTAGAGACCTTAAATGCAGGGGTGCTCGGATACCCCTTTTTAAAATCCGAATTCACATCCGGATATCCGAATCGGATATCTGAATCAGAACTTTTTGGTATCTGAGTAAACTTGGATAGCTGAATCAATATCCGTCCGGATTCGGATATCTGGATAGAAAACCGGAAGTGACCTGAGAATGGCTGCAAATGCTTCCAAAAGTCTCTCTTCAAATGGCAAAACCCCATATCGGCTCTCTCCCCCTCACCGAAAGGGCTTTTCAGATGGGAAATCTGAGTTTGCTCGGATAGTCTATTCTGATTTTAAATACCCGGATAGTGGAAGAAGTTTGGCTTATCTAGGTAGTTCGGATATCCGGAATCTTGCTGAGCACCTAGCAAAAACCACACCTACAGTTTACATTTTTGGATAAATGAGTTGCTGAATCAATTTTGGTGCTACTCTAGTTTCAGAAAACATCATGGATTTTTTTGGATAGCTTGTATGCCCAAACTATTATGTCCAATCACAACGCTGTAGAGGATGCTGTAACTGGGTTTCCTGTTGGGTCCCCTTAACTAGACTAATGCCTTGCTGTGTTTGTATACCGTATAGTACAGTACTGCTGCAGATATACAGTAAATTATAAATGGCATCTCAGCCTTATTTCCCCCCTCGGGCATTGCTACTTATGGTGGTGATATTGCATGTATGCAGACAGGTCCTTTAACCTCCTTGCTGGTTATCCCGAGCTCAGCTCGAGGTAACCTACGCAGGAGGATTTCTCAGGCCCAGCTGGGCCGATTTGCATAATTTTTTTTTTTCCCTACACGCAGCTAGCACTTTGCTAGCTGCGTGTAGTATGCGATCGCCGCCGATTCTCCGCTAGCCACCCCCCCTGCGCAGCCTGGCCAATCAGTGCCAGGCAGCGCTGAGGGGCGGTTCGGGATTCCCTGTGACGTCCTGCCCCGTCGCCATTGCAACCGGGGAAGCCCTGCAGGAAATCCCGTTCTCAACGGTATTTCCTGCGTACTCTGATCGCCGAAGGCGATCTGAGTGGGTGGGGGGATGCCGCCGCTCAGCGGCTATCATGTAGCGAGCCCTGGGCTTGCTACATGATTTAAAAAAAAAGTGCGGCACTGCCTCCTTGCCGGATCTTTTTTTTAGACCGGCAAGGAGGTTAAAGAGTAACTGCCGGGCATAAAATAAAAAAATCAGTTCTTTAGTTTTATCTAGTAAACGAGTAATAAGGATGCTAATCAGGCAATCCAAAAGTTAAATTTTTTTGCTTTTTTTTTTTTTTTTTTTTCTCAACTTCACTAATTCAGCCTGATTGGCTGAAGCCTTTTTCCCTCCCACACCTCTGTTCCTCTCTAGCCAAAATTTCTCCGGCTCAAACAATGCACTTTCTATAGTGAAGGGCGGGCAAATCGGGCAGATATTACATCACGACTGGCTTCAAAATAGCCACAGTAAATATGGAAACTGTCTAGAATAGGATTCTCTACTTTTCCTTTATAAAATTCACAGGAATCATAACGTGGACAGTGCAATATGTTATGTAAGTAAAACAAATATATAAGTAGATAAATACTTGCGCTTTTTTTATTTTATTTTTTTTTTCCCCCTGAGATAGTATGGCTGACAGCTCCTCTTTAAGGTGGACTTGAACTCAGAACTTCCTCTCTGCTGTAAGGCCTCTTTCAAAGTGGGACGTTGCACTTGATGCGACGGTTTAAAGTCGCACAACGTGCCTCTAACGCAGCACATGTAGGTTATGAAATTGGACGTTTTGCACTGCGTTGTCTCTTGGTGAGCTTTTTTTGTCGCCTACTGATGGAACGAATACGGCGCATGCGTTATATTTTTTAAAAAATTACTGAGCATGTGCAACACAACGCAGCAAATGTATTGCTAAACGCACAGCATGCAGCACTTTCTAAATATTGGTACACGTTACACACAATGCAACGTGTGCACTGTGAATGTCGCACAGACTTTGTATTGCTGTGCGTTAGTCTGCCTTATAATTTTTTATAACGTGCGACTTTAACGTCCCGCTGTGAAAGAGACCTAAAAGAGAATCCGCATAACAACCTTTTAAAGATACATTTTGATGTTATGGCTGATATAAATCTGCAGTGTCTACTTCCTGCTTTCATGGAAGCAGACATAGGGTTAACTCACTGTATTTACAAATTGGCTGCTCTGCTGAGGTTGTCAGCTGGGAGATCAAATTACAACTTATGACTAATCACAGATGAGGGGGAATTAGGCTAAACACTAAATACATACAGGGTGCATTTGTTTTTCTTTCCTGTGCAAGAGTTCAGGTCCACTTTAGGATGAGCTATAAAGTAGGGATCTATCACTGCTTTATAAATATGAGCTCCCTTATTAATGGGCCTCTCCACGACTAGTTGTGTGCTCCACGCTGAACCCCAAGCAGAGGAATGATGACAAAAAAGGCCGAATTACAGTGTTGCTCTCTATGGGCGGCTCAGTGACAAAAACCCCTGAAGCGAAACACAAACTGACCTCTGCTTATCTTACAGACTTTCTCCTGATTGTATGTGTGGTGCATTATGGGTAACGGTTTCTCTGTCCTGCAGGGTGGCGGAGGAGGTAACAGGCCAGGAACAGAGGCCGCTATGAGGCGGCTGTGCTGGGAGCTCCAGTGACACGAAGAGAGGATGAGGTGAGCAAACATTTTACAGACAAGAGCCCAATAGTAATATCTCACTAGTCTTGAGGAAATAAACCAAAAAGAAATATAACAAAGGTGGGTTGCAGCAATATGCAACCAACTACATGAAGTAGCTGGAGAGCAGCCTGTCACCACTCGGGCACTCCAGGTGTGGATTGGTCTCACTCTTGGAAAGTATAAGCTCCCCCCCCCCCCCCCCCCCAGCAGGGGGTGGTAAAACTGGCACTAGTGTGAAGAGGTGCCAGGATTGATAAAACTTCATTAAAGTAGAAAAAATGGAGGTGGCTTACCTCTCTAACACCAACCAAATTGGTTAAAGTTTGTTTTCTTATGCACTGGCAATGCGTTTCCTGGGTGCAAGCCCACTTCCTCAGACAGGCAAATGTGCTGCTGCTCTGTAGCCAAAAAAGACTTGGAGCTCCAGTGTGTACATGTTCTATGCAGGTGGGATAGTTCTGGGAATGTGTCCCTTATTTGTACGTGTGGTGAAGGTGGTATTGCCTTTATTTGTACTGATGTGAACAGATTTGAGTGTAAATTTTTTTTTAAAGTATGGTGAGGGTGTGGCCACCATGACTCCTTCTACAGCAAATGTGGGCACTATGCAGTTTCCTGCAGTGCACTATTTCTCTTTAATACAAAGCCTGCCAGCATTGAGTCAGGCCTGGTTCACACTAGCAGTTAGTGGCAAGCGGTTCTGATCACTCTATTTCCGTTCCACTGCTTCTGTTCAGTTTCTCCATATAACCCCTCCCCCCCCCCCCCCAAAAAAAAAAAGAGACAAATTGTAGAACCCAAAGATGCAGTCCATGTGAGGAACTGACCCGTTTGATTGGACCGCTGCGAACGGATTCATAGGTTAACACTGGATCCGTTCCCATCCTTTAGGATTCATTCCGATCTCTGAATGGACTTTTTTTTTTTTTTAACACGCCAGTGTGAACAGCCCCATAGAACTGTATAGGCATTGGGTTGACGTGTAGAATTCTGAAACGCAGCTGACCACTAAACAGGGCCTCAGATATGTTCCTGGATATTTGATTAGAAATGGTTAGTGAGCTGTAGATAATCCCAGCTTGAAGGTAACTGAGCACCAGGAACACCATGTAAAATGCACATATATGCTTATTTACATGTGGCCCGTAGACTTTCCATAACAGCAGAAATGCTGCGTCTCTCCCTAGTGTGATCCTAGTCTCAGGCATTCTGTGTTCTGTTTTGTAAGGTGGACTATAAAGCCGGAATCTCACTACTTTATAAATGGGCCCCTTATTGATGACCGGCCCTCTCCACGGCTAGTTGTGCTCCGCGTTGTACCCCAAGCAGAGGAATGATGACAAAAAAGGCCGAATTACAGTGTCGCCCTCAGCAGTTTGCTCTCTATGGGCGGCTCAGTGACAAAAACCCCTGAAGCGAAACACAAACTGACCTCTGCTCATCTTACAGACTTTCTCCTGATTGGAGGATTGTATGTGTGGTGCATTATGGGTAACGGTTGCTCTGTCCTGCAGGTTGGAGGTAGCAGGCCAGGAATGGAGGCTGCATTGTCTGTGCACACCCCTGAGGCGGCTGTGCTGAGGGCTGTACAGTGACACCACATTCCAGTGTGTATAGAAGACTCCATGCCTCATGTATACACTTCTGTTCTATGCAGGTAGGATAGTTCTGGGGACGTGGCCCTTATTTGTACTTGTGGTGGCTTGGCATTGCTTTATTTGTACTTATGTGAACAAATTTGAGTGACCACTTTTTTTCGTGTGGGAAGGGTGTGGCCACCATGACTCCTCCTACAGCAAATGTGGGCGCTATGCAGTTTATCTCACAGCATACCCACAGCTATTTGGTAAAAAGGAGACCCTTGCCGGCTCCTTATCGAAGTGCTCCTGGGCTGGCCGCTATCCATTACATGGGATCGCTGACTCTATGGGCATTGTGGCCGCTTACTATTTCCTGGTCTCTGTCCCAGAGTAGTACGCCTGCCCGTGTCTGCATGTGTCCTTTAGTATGCATGGCCCGGCGGTGCGCATCCCCGATTGCAACAATGTGCACCGCTGGGCCAGACCATGCGTACTGAAGGACACATGCAGACACGGGCAGGCGTACTACTCTGGGACAGAGACCTGGAAGTAGTAGTCTATGTCCCAGAGTAGTGCAGTGCTGTTCGCCTACATCTCTACCCAGAATAGGAAGCCTGCGGGTCCTCTGTGCATGCACAGGCTTCCTGGCTTTTCCCTCCCTGCAATATGACACGCAGCAGAGGGAGGGTGAGGAAGCCTGCGCAGAGGACCTGTATGCTTCCTATACTGGGTCACGGTGTGACTGTTAGTTGCCGGATCCAGTGTAACTTACAGCATTCAGCCTGGGAGCAGGAGCACTCTTTATGAGGGTCTGGTAAGTGTGTCCTCCTCTTTACCGAATAGCCGTGGGTAGGCTTGTATGCGTACCTGCGGCGTCTGCTCAGACCAGCCTTTCTCAACCTTTCTACTCTGGAGGAACCCTGAAAATAACTTTCTGATCTCGAGGAACCCCCGCATTTATTTTGCAGGAGGCGTGGTCTTAAAAATGTGTGGCTGTTTATTTCACTACCCCCATTACACTGCCACTCATTATACTGTCTCCTGACCCCCCCCCCCCCCCCCCCCAATTTAGTGCTTCTTGTTACAGTACCATCTATTACAGTGTCCTCTATTACACTCTTCCCCCCGCCCCCACGATGGGGAAAAATGCCAGGGAACCCCTGCATAGTACTCAAGGAACCCTGGGGTTCCAGGGAACCCTGGTTGAGAAAGCCTGGCTCGGACCAACAATTGCACACTATACTATCACTTTTTAAATTGCATTGTTGTGCCCTCTAAACTTTCCCATACAAGATTTTGCGTAGATATGATTAGTTATAAATCCTGATAATAAACTGTGGTTATGGCGCTGCTTTGACTTTCTACTTTTAGGCCTGCCTTAGCAGAAATGGTTATTTTGATTAGAGATGGTTAATGATCTGCTGAAAATCCCAGCTTGAAGGCAACTGAGCACCAAGAACTATTCATTTCTTATGGGCCTCCCCATAAGGGATGGTCGTAATTTAGGGTGCCGTGCTGTTGGGGGTGAGCACCTTTACCTGCCTAGACTGCTGCTGACCCTTCTCCCGGCACCCTTCCCTCATATGGGATCCACCATGTTCTGCAGGGAGATGCTGCAGCTGACGTATTTTCAGCTTCACCTCCATTATAAACCTCACTTGTGGGGAGGTTGCTTAGTTCCCTTAAAGACCATCAGTGGTCTGCCTCATGTTTGTTAGTTTTCTAATTGTCTCACCTCCAATTCAGATTGTTGTTCTGCCTCCTTTACACCCAATCAGTTGGCACACGTTTTTTCTTGTCCATAGCAGTACAAAAATTTCAGTTAAAATGCATTAAGTGGGAACTGTGCCATAGGAAAACATGGGCAATACTTTGAAAATCAGTTATTCATTCAGTTATAACTGAGAGCAACTGATTAAGTGTAAACGGGGCCTTATTGCTTTGTAACTGTCGTATACCGTACTGTGCAGCGCCATGGAAGATGGCGTTCTATCAATTCAAGAGTAAGTATTAGTGTTCCTCCCCTTACAGGTCAGGTCACCATATAGCCCGATTAACATTAAAAAAAAATAAAAAATTGGGGGTGGATGTTGTCTCTATTTACACTCCAATTAACCCCCCTCCCGTTTCCAGGGGGTGAGAACTTTTTTTTCTGGAGCGCTCTCTGCGCTGCTCCTGCCCCCATCGAGGTGTAGCTTCCTGTGGGTGCTGTGCAGCCCTATAATTGGTTGTCTGCAGTTAGAATCTGATGGATAATTGTAGAGTTGTGTGGGTGGTTTTTAAATTTTTGTCCTCTGAACTTCCTTGTGCAGTATTTTGTGTAGAGACCTTAAAGAGACTCCGTAACAAAAATTGCATCCTGTTTTTTATCATCCTACAAGTTCCAAAAGCTATTCTAATGTGTTCTGGCTTACTGCAGCACTTTGTACTATCACAGTCTCTGTAATAAATCAATGTATCTTTCCCTTGTCAGACTTCTCAGCCTGTGTCTGGAAGGCTGCCAAGTTCTTCAGTGTTGTGGTTCTGCTATGAACTCCCCCCTCAGGGGGGAAAGAAACACACAAATGATCTCTTGAGATTCAAAAGGAAGGCTGTATACAGCCTGCTTGTGTATGGATGTATTTTCTATGTGTGGACATACTGTACATCAACCTACTTCCTGTTTTGGTGGCCATTTTGTTTGTTTATAAACAGACTTTTTAAAACTGTTTTTAACCACTTTTAATGCGGCGGGGAGCGGCGAAATTGTGACAGAGGGGAATAGGAGATGTCCCCTAACGCACTGGTATGTTTACTTTGGTGCGATTTTAACAATACAGATACTCTTTAAATGCAGGGGTGCTCGGATACCCCTTTTTAAAATCCGAATTCACATCCGGATATCCGAATCGGATATCTGAATCAGAACTTTTTGGTATCTGTGTAAACTTGGATAGCTAAACCCAATATCCGTTCGGATATCTGGCTAGAAAACCGGAAGTGACCTGAGAATGGCTGCAAATGCTTCCAAAAGTCTCTCTTCAAATGGCAAAACCCCATATCTGCTCTCTCCCCCTCCCCCGAAAGGGCTTTTCAGGTGGGAAATCTGAGTTTGCTCGGATAGTCTATTCTGATTTTAAATACCCGGATAGTGGAAAAAGTTTGGCTTATCTGGGTAGTTCGGATATCCGGAATCTTGCTGAGCACCTAGCAAAAACCACACCTACAGTTTACATTTTTGGATAAATGAGTTGCTGAATCAATTTTGGTGCTACTCTAGTTTCAGAAAACATCATGGATTTTTTTGGATAGCTTGTATGCCCAAACTATTATGTCCAATCACAACGCTGTAGAGGATGCTGTAACTGGGTTTCCTGTTGGGTCCCCTTAACTAGACTAATGCCTTGCTGTGTTTGTATACCGTATAGTACAGTACTGCTGCAGATATACAGTAAATTATAAATGGCATCTCAGCCTTATTTCCCCCCTCGGGCATTGCTACTTATGGTGGTGATATTGCATGTATGCAGACAGGTCCTTTAACCTCCTTGCTGGTTATCCCGAGCTCAGCTCGAGGTAACCTACGCAGGAGGATTTCTCAGGCCCAGCTGGGCCGATTTGCATAATTTTTTTTTCCTACACGCAGCTAGCACTTTGCTAGCTGCGTGTAGTATGCGATCGCCGCCGATTCTCCGCTAGCCACCCCCCCTGCGCAGCCTGGCCAATCAGTGCCAGGCAGCGCTGAGGGGCGGTTCGGGATTCCCTGTGACGTCCCGCCCCGTCGCCATTGCAACCGGGGAAGCCCTGCAGGAAATCCCGTTCTCAACGGTATTTCCTGCGTACTCTGATCGCCGAAGGCGATCTGAGTGGGTGGGGGGATGCCGCCGCTCAGCGGCTATCATGTAGCGAGCCGTGGGCTTGCTACATGATTTTAAAAAAAAAAAAGTGCGGCACTGCCTCCTTGCCGGATCTTTTTTTTAGACCGGCAAGGAGGTTAAAGAGTAACTGCCGGGCATAAAATAAAAAAATCAGTTCTTTAGTTTTATCTAGTAAACGAGTAATAAGGATGCTAATCAGGCAATCCAAAAGTTAAATTTTTTTGCTTTATTTTTTTTTTTTTCTCAACTTCACTAATTCAGCCTGATTGGCTGAAGCCTTTTTCCCTCCCACACCTCTGTTCCTCTCTAGCCAAAATTTCCCTGGCTCAAACAATGCACTTTCTATAGTGAAGGGCGGGCAAATCGGGCAGATATTACATCACGACTGGCTTCAAAATAGCCACAGTAAATATGGAAACTGTCTAGAATAGGATTCTCTAATTTTCCTTTATAAAATTCACAGGAATCATAACGTGGACAGTGCAATATGTTATGTAAGTAAAACAAATATATAAGTAGATAAATACTTGCGCTTTTTTTATTTTATTTTTTTTTCCCCCTGAGATAGTATGGCTGACAGCTCCTCTTTAAGGTGGACTTGAACTCAGAACTTCCTCTCTGCTGTAAGGCCTCTTTCAAAGTGGGACGTTGCACTTGATGCGACGTTTTAAAGTCGCACAACGTGCCTCTAACGCAGCACATGTAGGTTATGAAATTGGACGTTGTTTTGCACTGCGTTGTCTCTTGGTGAGCTTTTTTTGTCGCCTACTGATGGAACGAATACGGCGCATGCGTTGTATTTTTCAAAAAATTACTGAGCATGTGCAACACAACGCAGCAAATGTATTGCTAAACGCACAGCATGCAGCACTTTCTAAATATTGGTACACGTTACACACAATGCAACGTGTGCACTGTGAATGTCGCACAGACTTTGTATTGCTGTGCGTTAGTCTGCCTTATAATTTTTTAAAACGTGCGACTTTAACGTCCCGCTGTGAAAGAGACCTAAAAGAGAATCCGCATAACCTTTTTTTAAAGATACATTTTGATGTTATGGCTGATATAAATCTGCAGTGTCTACTTCCTGCTTTCATGGAAGCAGACATAGGGTTAACTCACTGTATTTACAAATTGGCTGCTCTGCTGAGGTTGTCAGCTGAGACAGCTGGGAGATCAAATTACAACTTATGAC
The DNA here is from genome assembly GCF_040937935.1 of Hyperolius riggenbachi. NCBI lineage: Eukaryota > Metazoa > Chordata > Amphibia > Anura > Hyperoliidae > Hyperolius > Hyperolius riggenbachi. The sequence goes on from NC_090652.1 coordinate 299,959,525, forward strand.
TAATCACAGATGAGGGGGAATTAGGCTAAACACTCTAAATACATACAGGGTGCATTTGTTTTTCTTTCCTGTGCAAGAGTTCAGGTCCACTTTAAGATGAGCTATAAAGTAGGGATCTATCACTGCTTTATAAATATGAGCTCCCTTATTAATGGGCCTCTCCACGACTAGTTGTGCGCTCCACGCTGAACCCCAAGTAGAGGAATGATGACAAAAAAGGCCGAATTACAGTGTTGCTCTCTATGGGCGGCTCAGTGACAAAAACCCCTGAAGCGAAACACAAACTGACCTCTGCTTATCTTACAGACTTTCTCCTGATTGTATGTGTGGTGCATTATGGGTAACTGTTTCTCTGTCCTGCAGGGTGGCGGAGGAGGTAACAGGCCAGGAACAGAGGCCGCTATGAGGCGGCTGTGCTGGGAGCTCCAGTGACACGAAGAAAGGATGAGGTGAGCAAACATTTTACAGACAAGAGCCCAATAGTAATATCTCACTAGTCTTGAGGAAATAAACCAAAAAGAAATATAACAAAGGTGGGTTGCAGCAATATGCAACCAACTACATGAAGTAGCTGGAGAACAGCCTGTCACCACTCGGGCACTCCAGGTGTGGATTGGTCTCACTCTTGGAAAGTATAAGCGCTCCCCCCCCCCCCCCCCCCCCCGCAGGGGGTGGTAAAACTGGCACTAGTGTGAAGAGGTGCCAGGATTGATAAAACTTCATTAAAGTAGAAAAAATGGAGGTGGCTTACCTCTCAAATAACACCAACCAAATTGGTTAAAGTTTGTTTTATTATGCGCTGGCAATGCGTTTCCTGGGCGCAAGCCCACTTCCTCAGACAGGCAAATGTGCTGCTGCTCTGTAGCCAAAAAAGACTTGGAGCTCCAGTGTGTACATGTTCTATGCAGGTGGGATAGTTCTGGGAATGTGTCCCTTATTTGTACTTGTGGTGAAGGTGATATTGCCTCTATTTGTACTGATGTGAACAGATTTGAGTTTTTTTTTTACACGCCAGTGTGAACAGCCCCATAGAACTGTATAGGCATTGGGTTGACGTGTAGAATTCTGAAACGCAGCTGACCACTAAACAGGGCCTCAGATATGTTCCTGGATATTTGAATAGAAATGGTTAGTGAGCTGTAGATGATCCCAGCTTGAAGGCAACTGAGCACCAGGAACACAATGTAAAATGCACATATATGCTTATTTACATGTGGCCCGTAGACTTTCCATAACAGCAGAAATGCTGCGTCTCTCCCTAGTGTGATCCTAGTCTCAGGCATTTCGTGTTCTGATGTTTTGTAAGGTGAACTATAAAGCCGGAATCTCACTACTTTATAAATGGGCCCCTTATTGATGACCGGCCCTCTCCACGGCTAGTTGTGCTCCGCGTTGTACCCCAAGCAGAGGAATGATGACAAAAAAGGCCGAATTACAGTGTCGCCCTCAGCAGTTTGCTCTCTATGGGCGGCTCAGTGACAAAAACCCCTGAAGCGAAACACCAACTGACCTCTGCTTATCTCAGACTGTCTCCTGAGGATTGTATGTGGTGCATTATGGGTAACCGTTTCTGTCCTGCAGGGTGCTGGTACGAGGTGGTAACAGGCCAGGAACGGAGGCTGCATTGTCTGTGCACACCCCTGAGGCGGCTATGCTGAGGGCTGTACAGTGACACCACATCCCAGTGTGTATAGAAGACTCCATGCCTCATGTGTACACTTCTGTTCTATGCAGGTAGGATAGTTCTGGGGATGTGGCCCTTATTTGTACTTGTGGTGGTTTGGCATTGCTTTATTTGTACTTGTGTGAACAAATTTGAGTGACTTTTTTTTTTTTGGGAAGGGTGTGGCCACCATGACTCCTCCTACAGCAAATGTGGGCGCTATGCAGTTTATCTCACAGCATACCCACAGCTATCTGGTAAAGAGACCATTACCGGCTCCTTATCGAAGTGCTCCTGGGCTGGCCGCTATCCATTACATGGGATCGCTGACTGTATGGGCATTGTGGCCGCTTACTATTTCCTGGTCTCTGTCCCAGAGTAGTACGCCTGCCCGTGTCTGCATGTGTCCTTTAGTATGCAGGCCTGGCGGTGCGCATCCCTGATATGTGCACCGCTGGGCCAGACCATGCGTACTGAAGGACACATGCAGACACGGGCAGGCGTACTTCTCTGGGACAGAGACCCGGAAGGAGTAGTCTATGTCCCAGAGTAGTGCAGTGCTGTTTGCCTACATCTCTACCCAGAACAGGAAGCCTGCGGGTCTGTGTGCATGCACAGGCTTCCTGGCTTTTCCCTCCCTGCAATATGACACGCAGCAGAGGGAGGGGGAGGAAGCCTGCGCAGAGAGGACCTGTATGCTTCCTATACTGGCTCACGGTGTGACTTGTTAGTTGCCGGATCCAGTGTAACTTACAGCATTCAGCCTGGGAGCAGGAGCACTTTGTATGAGGGGCTGGTAAGTGTCTCCTCCTCTTTACCGAATAGCCGTGGGTAGGCTTGTATGCGTACCCGCGGCGTCTGCTCAGACTAGCCTTTCTCAACCTTTCTACTCTGGAGGAACCCTGAAAATAACTTTCTGATCTCGAGGAACCCCCGCATTTATTTTGCAGGAGGCGTGGTCTTAAAAATGTGTGGCTATTTATTTCACTACCCCTATTACACTGCCACTCATTATACTGTCTCCTGACCCCCCCCCCCCCCCCCCAATTTAGTGGTTCTTGTTACAGTACCATCTATTACAGTGTCCTCTATTATACTCCCCCCCCCCCCCCCCCCCCCCCCCCCACGATGGGGAAAAATGCCAAGGAACCCCTGCAGAGTACTCAAGGAACCCTGGTTGAGAAAGCCTGGCTCGGACCAACAATTGCACACTATACTATCACTTTTTAAATTGCATTGTTGTGCCCTCTAAACTTTCCCATACAAGATTTTGCGTAGATATAATTAGTTATAAATCCTGATAATAAACTGTGGTTATGGCGCTGCTTTGACTTTCTACTTTTAGGCCTGCCTTAGCAGAAATGGTTATTTTGATTAGAGATGGTTAATGATCTGCTGAAAATCCCAGCTTGAAGGCAACTGAGCACCAGGAACTATTCATTTCTTATGGGCCTCCCCATAAGGGATGGTCGTAATTTAGGGTGTCGTGCTGTTGGGGGTGAGCACCTTTACCTGCCTAGAGTGCTGCTGACCCTTCTCCCTCCTGACACCCTTCCCTCATATGGGATCCACCATGTTCTGCAGGGAGATACTGCAGCTGACGTATTTTCAGCTTCACCTCCATTATAAACCTCACTTGTGGGGAGGTTGCTTAGTTCCTTAAAGACCATCAGTGGTCTGCCTCATGTTTGTTAGTTTTCTAATTGTCTCACCTCCAATTCAGATTGTTGTTCTGCCTCCTTTACACCCAATCAGTTGGCACACGTTTTTTCTTGTCCATAGCAGTACAAAAATTTCAGTTAAAATGCATTAAGTGGGAACTGTGCCATAGGAAAACATGGGCAATACTTTGAAAATCAGTTATTCATTCAGTTATAACTGAGAGCAACTGATTAAGTGTAAACGGGGCCTTATTGCTTTGTAACTGTCCTATACCGTACTGTGCAGCGCCATGGAAGATGGCGTTCTGTCAATTCAAGAGTAAGTATTAGTGTTCCTCCCCTTACAGGTCAGGTCACCATATAGCCCGATTAACATTAAAAAAAAAAAAAAAATTGGGGGTGGATGTTGTCTCTATTTACACTCCAATTAACCCCCCTCCCGTTTCCAGGGGGTGAGAACTTTTTTTTTTCTGGAGCGCTCTCTGCGCTGCTCCTGCCCCCATCGAGGTGTAGCTTCCTGTGGGTGCTGTGCAGCCCTATAATTGGTTGTCTGCAGTTAGAATCTGATGGATAATTGTAGAGTTGTGTGGGTGGTTTTTAAATTTTTGTCCTCTGAACTTCCTTGTGCAGTATTTTGTGTAGAGACCTTAAATGCAGGGGTGCTCGGATACCCCTTTTTAAAATCCGAATTCACATCCGGATATCCGAATCGGATATCTGAATCAGAACTTTTTGGTATTTGTGTAAACTTGGATAGCAGCCTGAACCCAATATCCGTCCGGATTCGGATATCTGGATAGAAAACCGGAAGTGACCTGAGAATGGCTGCAAATGCTTCCAAAAGTCTCTCTTCAAATGGCAAAACCCCATATCGGCTCTCTCCCCCTCCCCGAAAGGGCTTTTCAGATGGTAAATCTGAGTTTGCTCGAATAGTCTATTCTGATTTTAAATACCCGGATAGTGGAAAAAGTTTGGCTTATCTGGGTAGTTCGGATATCCGGAATCTTGCTGAGCACCTAGCAAAAACCACACCTACAGTTTACATTTTTGGATAAATGAGTTGCTGAATAAATTTTGGTGCTACTCTAGTTTCAGAAAACATCATGGATTTTTTGGGATAGCTTGTATGCCCAAACTATTATGTCCAATCACAACGCTGTAGAGGATGCTGTAACTGGGTTTCCTGTTGGGTCCCCTTAACTAGACTAATGCCTTGCTGTGTTTGTATACCGTATAGTACAGTACTGCTGCAGATATACAGTAAATTATAAATGGCATCTCAGCCTTATTTCCCCCCTCGGGCATTGCTACTTATGGTGGTGATATTGCATGTATGCAGACAGGTCCTTTAACCTCCTTGCTGGTTATCCCGAGCTCAGCTCGAGGTAACCTACGCAGGAGGATTTCTCAGGCCCAGCTGGGCCGATTTGCATAATTTTTTCCTACACGCAGCTAGCACTTTGCTAGCTGCGTGTAGTACGCGATCGCCGCCGATTCTCCGCTAGCCACCCCCCCTGCGCCCCAGACCCCATGCGCAGCCTGGCCAATCAGTGCCAGGCAGCGCTGAGGGGCGGTTCGGGATTCCCTGTGACGTCCCGCCCCGTCGCCATTGCAACCGGGGAGGCCCTGCAGGAAATCCCGTTCTCAACGGTATTTCCTGCGTACTCTGATCGCCGACGGCGATCTGGGTGGGGGGATGCCGCCGCTCAGCGGCTATCATGTAGCGAGCCCTGGGCTCGCTACATGATTTAAAAAAAAAAAAAAAGTGCGGCACTGCCTCCTTGCCGGATCTTTTTTTAGACCGGCAAGGAGGTTAAAGAGTAACTGCCGGGCATAAAATAAAAAAAATCAGTTCTTTAGTTTTATCTAGTAAACGAGTAATAAGGATGCTAATCGGGCAATCCAAAAGTTAAATTTTTTTGCTTTATTTTTTTTTTTTTTTCCTCAACTTCACTAATTCAGCCTGATTGGCTGGCTGAAGCCTTTTTTCCTCCCACACCTCTGTTCCCCTCTAGCCAAAATTTCTCCGGCTGAAACAATGCACTTTCTATAGTGAAGGGCGGGCAAATCGGGCAGATATTACATCACGACTGGCTTCAAAATAGCCACAGTAAATATGGAAACTGTCTAGAATAGGATTCTCTAATTTTCCTTTATAAAATTCACAGGAATCATAACGTGGACAGTGCAATATATGTTATGTAAGTAAAACAAATATATAAGTAGATAAATACTTGCGCCTTTTTTTTTTTTTTTTTTTTTTTTTTTTTTCCCCCTGAGATAGTATGGCTGACAGCTCCTCTTTAAGGTGGACTTGAACTCAGAACTTCCTCTCTGCTGTAAGGCCTCTTTCAAAGTGGGACGTTGCACTTGATGCAACGTTTTAAAGTCGCACAACGTGCCTCTAACGCAGCACATGTAGGTTATGAAATTGGACGTTGTTTTGCACTGCGTTGTCTCTTGGTGAGCTTTTTTTGTCGCCTACTTATGGAACGAATACGGCGCATGCGTTGTATTTTTCAAAAAATTACTGAGCATGTGCAACACAACGCAGCAAATGTATTGCTAAACGCACAGCATGCAGCACTTTCTAAATATTGGTACACGTTACACACAACGCAACGTGTGCACTGTGAATGTCGCACAGACTTTGTATTGCTGTGCGTTTAGTCTGCCTTATAATTTTTTAAAACGTGCGACTTTAACGTCCCGCTGTGAAAGAGACCTAAAAGAGAATCCGCATAACCTTTTTTAAAGATACATTTTGATGTTATGGCTGATATAAATCTGCAGTGTCTACTTCCTGCTTTCATGGAAGCAGACATAGGGTTAACTCACTGTATTTACAAATTGGCTGCTCTGCTGAGGTTGTCAGCTGAGACAGCTGGGAGATCAAATTACAACTTGTGACTAATCACAGATGAGGGGGAATTAGGCTAAACTCTCTAAATACATACAGGGTGCATTTGTTTTTCTTTCCTGTGCAAGAGTTCAGGTCCACTTTAAGATGAGCTATAAAGTAGGGATCTATCACTGCTTTATAAATATGAGCTCCCTTATTAATGGGCCTCTCCACGACTAGTTGTGCGCTCCACGCTGAACCCCAAGTAGAGGAATGATGACAAAAAAGGCCGAATTACAGTGTTGCTCTCTATGGGCGGCTCAGTGACAAAAACCCCTGAAGCGAAACACAAACTGACCTCTGCTTATCTTACAGACTTTCTCCTGATTGTATGTGTGGTGCATTATGGGTAACTGTTTCTCTGTCCTGCAGGGTGGCGGAGGAGGTAACAGGCCAGGAACAGAGGCCGCTATGAGGCGGCTGTGCTGGGAGCTCCAGTGACACGAAGAAAGGATGAGGTGAGCAAACATTTTACAGACAAGAGCCCAATAGTAATATCTCACTAGTCTTGAGGAAATAAACCAAAAAGAAATATAACAAAGGTGGGTTGCAGCAATATGCAACCAACTACATGAAGTAGCTGGAGAAAAGCCTGTCCACCACTCGGGCACTCCAGGTGTGGATTGGTCTCACTCTTGGAAAGTATAAGCTCCCCCCCCCCCCCCCCCCCCAGCAGGGGGTGGTAAAACTGGCACTAGTGTAAAGAGGTGCCAGGATTGATAAAACTTTATTATTTACTGTAGGGGGGTCGGAGGAAAATGAGCTGAACTTACCCGGGGCTTCTAATGGTCCCCCGCAGACATCCTGTGCCCGTGCAGCCGCTCACCGATGCTCCGGCCCCGCCTCCGGTTCACTTCTGGAATTTCTGACTTTAAAGTCAGAAAACCACTGCGCCTGCGTTGCCGTGTCCTCGATCCCGCTGATGTCATCAAGAGCGCACAGCGCAGGCCCAGTATGGTCTGTGTCTGCGCAGTACACTCCTGGTGACATCAGCGGGAGCGAGGACACGGCAATGCAGGCGCAGTGGTTTTCTGACTTTAAAGTCAGGAGTTCCAGAAGTGAACCGGAGGCGGGGCCGGAGCATTGAGGAGTGGCTGCGCCAACACAGGATGTCTGCGGGGGACCATTAGAAGCCCCGGGTAAGTTCAGCTCATTCCCCCCCCCCCCCCCCCCCCTACAGTATCCCTTTAAAGTAGAAAAAATGGAGGTGGCTTACCTCTCAAATAACACCAACCAAATTGGTTAAAGTTTGTTTTATTATGCGCTGGCAATGCGTTTCCTGGGTGCAAGCCCACTTCCTCAGACAGGCAAATGTGCTGCTGCTCTGTAGCCAAAAAAGACTTGGAGCTCCAGTGTGTACATGTTCTATGCAGGTGGGATAGTTCTGGGAATGTGTCCCTTATTTGTACTTGTGGTGAAGGTGGTATTGCCTCTATTTGTACTGATGTGAACAGATTTGAGTTTTTTTTTTACACGCCAGTGTGAACAGCCCCATAGAACTGTATAGGCATTGGGTTGACGTGTAGAATTCTGAAACGCAGCTGACCACTAAACAGGGCCTCAGATATGTTCCTGGATATTTGATTAGAAATGGCTAGTGAGCTGTAGATGATCCCAGCTTGAAGGTAACTGCACCAGGAACACAATGTAAAATGCACATATATGCTTATTTACATGTGGCCCGTAGACTTCCATAACAGCAGAAATGCTGCGTCTCTCCCTAGTGTGATCCTAGTCTCAGGCATTCAGTGTTCTGTTTTATAAGGTGAACTATAAAGCCGGAATCTCACTACTTTATAAATGAGCCCCTTATTGATGACCGGCCCTCTCCACGGCTAGTTGTGCTCCGCGTTGTACCCCAAGCAGAGGAATGATGACAAAAAAGGCCGAATTACAGTGTCGCCCTCAGCAGTTTGCTCTCTATGGGCGGCTCAGTGACAAAAACCCCTGAAGCGAAACACCAACTGACCTCTGCTTATCTCAGACTGTCTCCTGATTGTATGTGTGGTGCATTATGGGTAACGGTTGCTCTGTCCTGCAGGTTGGAGGAGGTAACAGGCCAGGAATGGAGGCTGCATTGTCTGCGCACACCCCTGAGGCGGCTGTGCTGAGGGCTGTACAGTGACACCACATCCCGGTGTGTATAGAAGACTCCATGCCTCATGTGTACACTTCTGTTCTATGCAGGTAGGATAGTTCTGGGGATGTGGCCCTTGTTTGTACTTGTGGTGGCTTGGCATTGCTTTATTTGTACTTATGTGAACAAATTTGAGTGACCACTTTTTTCGTGTGGGAAGGGTGTGGCCACCATGACTCCTCCTACAGCAAATGTGGGCGCTATGCAGTTTATCTCACAGCATACCCACAGCTATCTGGTAAAGAGACCCTTGCCGGCTCCTTATCGAAGTGCTCCTGGGCTGGCCGCTATCCATTACATGGGATCGCTGACTATGGGCATTGTGGCCGCTTACTATTTCCTGGTCTCTGTCCCAGAGTAGTACGCCTGCCCGTTTCTGCATGTGTCCTTTAGTATGCAGGCCCGGCGGTGCGCATCCCTGATTGCAACAATGTGCACCGCTGGGCCAGGGCATGCGTACTGAAGGACACATGCAGACACGGGCAGGCGTACTACTCTGGGATAGAGACCCGGAAGTAGTAGTTGCAATGTCCCAGAGTAGTACAGTGCTGTTCGCCTACATCTCTACCCAGAACAGGAAGCCTGCGGGTCTGTGTGCATGTACAGGCTTCCTGGCTCTTCCCTCCCCTCCACGACTGAACTGCAATATGACACGCAGCAGAGGGAGGGGGAAGAAGCCTGCGCAGAGGACCTGTATGCTTCCTATACTGGCTCACGGTGTGACTGTTAGTCGCCGGATCCAGTGTAACTTACAGCATTCAGCCTGGGAGCAGGAGCACTTTTTATGAGGGGCTGGTAAGTGTGTCCTCCTCTTTACCAAATAGCCGTGGGTAGGCTTATATGCGTACCCCTGCAGAGTACTCAAGGAACCCTGGTTGAGAAAGCCTGGCTCGGACCAACAATTGCACACTACATACTATCACTTTTTAAATTGCATTGTTGTGCCCTCTAAACTTTCCCATACAAGATTTTGCGTAGATATAATTAGTTATAAATCCTGATAATAAACTGTGGTTATGGCGCTGCTTTGACTTTCTACTTTTAGGCCTGCCTTAGCAGAAATGGTTATTTTGATTAGAGATGGTTAATGATGTGCTGAAAATCCCAGCTTGAAGGCAACTGAGCACCAGGAACTATCCATTTCTTCTCGGCCTCCCCATAAGGGATGGTCGTAATTTAGGGTGCTGTGCTGTTGGGGGTGAGCACCTTTACCTGCCTAGAGTGCTGCTGACCCTTCTCCCTCCTGACACTCTTCCCTCATATGGGATCCACCATGTTCTGCAGGGAGATGCTGCAGCTGCCGTATTTTCAGCTTCACTTCCATTATAAACCTCACTTGTGGGGAGGTTGCTTAGTTCCCTTAAAGAGAACCCGAGGTGGGAATTACTTTTACTATTGGGGCACAGAGGCTGGTTGTGCGCACTAAGACCAGCCTCTGTTGCCCCATCGTGTGCCTCCATGTCCCCCCTGCTCGCCGCTATACCCCCCGCATTGCTGGCTGTGTCGCCAGCTCAATGTTTACCTTGCGCTGTCAGTCAGCGCCGCTCCCCCGCCTCCTCCGCATCGGCGCCACCCGCCGCGTCACTTCCCTCCTATCAGCGGGAGGGAAGGGACACGGGCGGGTGCGCCGATGCGGAGGAGGCAGGGGAGCAGCGCTGACTGACAGCGCAAGGTAAACATTGAGCTGGCGACACGCTGCGTGTCGCCAGCAATGCGGGGGGTATAGCGGCGAGCAGGGGGGACATGGAGACACACGATGGGGCAACAGAGGCTGGTCTTAGTGCGCACAACAAGCCTCTGTGCCCCAATAGTAAAAGTAATTCCCACCTCGGGTTCTCTTTAAAGACCATCAGTGGTCTGCCTCATGTTTGTTAGTTTTCTAATTGTCTCACCTCCCATTAAGATTATTTTATTCTGCCCCCTTAGGCCCCGTTTACACTCAATCAGTTGGCACACTTTTTTTTTTTTTTTTTTTTTTTTTTCTTCTCCACAGCAGTGCATTGTGAAAGATTTTAGTTAAAATTTCAGTTAAAATGCGTTAAGTGGGCACTGTGCCATAGGAAAACATGGGCAATACTTTGAAAATCAGTTGTTCATACAGCTATAACTGTATGAACCAGGGCTGTGGAGTCGGAGTCGGGCAATTTTGGGTGCCTGGAGTCGGAGTCGGGAAAAAATGCTCCGACTCCTAATGAATTTGTAACTGTAATTAAAATAGAAAATATGATAAAATGTTCTATTTCTCAGATAATAGTCATTAAAAATAATGTATATATACAGTAATAGCTATGCTTAGTCCACAAAAATAAAACAAACCAATCAAAATTAGTTACTTGTGCTGCTTCAATAAAGCAGTCCCCGTATTTTTAAGGTCAGATATACATATCTGATTGTGACTGTATATATGATGTGTACACAGGAATCTCTTATATATACTAAATAACATCTATGCTTTAAGAATAAAGCCTGATGTGTAGCTGTGTCACTAATAGAGATGGTCAACGAGATGGAAATAATTCTGCATTGATGCTGATTTATGCAAATGTATTTTTTTGCTGATGAAATCAAATAATTTGATGTGTTATTAAAATTTGGTTTGGTGACTACAAATTAAAGGGTAACTGAGACGGATGAAAAGTAAAGTTTTATACATACCTGGGGCTTCCTCCAGCCCCCTTCAGGCTAATCAGTGCCTCGCTGTCCTCCACCACCCGGATCTTCTGCTATGAGTCCTGGTAATTCAGCCAGTCAGCGCTGTCCGGCCGCATGCCGCTCCCACAGCCAGGAGCATTCTGCACCTGCGCAATAGTGCTGCACAGGTGTAGTATGCTCCTGGCGGCGGAGTGTGTGCATGCGCACTACGCCTGACTGGCTCAAGTACCTGGACTCATAGCAGAAGATCCAGGTGGTGGAGGACAACGAGGGACTGATTATCCTGAAGGCAGCTGGAGAAAGCCCCAGGTATGTATAAAACTTTAATTTCATCTGTCTCAGGTTTACTTTGTTACACAGTAGTACTATACTCTACATATGCACTCCCCACAGAGCTACAGGGAATCCACTGAGAATGCTGTGCACATTGAACACAGAGGTGTTGTCTGTTTACAATCTCCTCATTCCCCTGCAGAGTACCTGCACATCATTCTTACATGTACCCACACTTACATTGCCTAGGGCATGATAGATGTTGTTTGTTCCGGTTTGTACCTTTTACAAGTACTCTTACCAAGGACTAGTTTTAGTCTAAAGGGAATAAATATAGTAGTCTACATATCCTTCTCACTTCAGTTGTCTTGTAAAATTCCTAAGTGTTGGCAGTAAAGAGACGAATTTTCATGTTACATACTTTTAATCAACAAAATTGTAATATGCAAATTAGAGGAGTCGGAGTCGGTGGAATCCTAAACTGAGGAGTCGGAGTCGGTGGATTTTTGGACCGACTCCACAGCCCTGGTATGAACTGATTAAGTGTAAACGGAGCATATTGCTTTGTAACTGTCTGTTGTATACCGTATTGTACAGCGCCATGGAAGATGGTGTTCCATCAATTCAAGAGTAAGGATTTGTTTTCCACCCCTTACAGGTCAGTTAGGTCACTATGTAGCCAGATGGACATACAAACAAATATTGGGAGTGGTTGTGGATGTCGTCTCTATTTGCACTCCCAATTACCCCCCCCCCCCCCCTGTTTCCAGGGGGAGAGAACTTTTTCTGGGGCACTCTGCGCTTCTCCTGCCCCCATTGAGGTGTAGCTTGCAGGGCATGGTACTAGGCTGTGTGAGCACCTGAAATCCCACTGCCTGGAAAACCATGTCAGGTAAGGGGTGTCGCCGCTCATGGGGTGTGTATGCAGAAAGGCCTCAGAGTTGGAGCACACCAGGCAGTGCGGAAATCATGCGTTTTCTACACTGTTCATTCGTTTTTAGGTTTTTTTTTTATTCCATAGTGGAGTTAAAGAGACACTGAAGCAAAAAAAAATATGATGAATTGGTTGTGTACTATGAATAATTACTATAAAGATTAGCAGCAAAGAAAATATTCTCATATTTTTATTTTCAGGTATCTAGTGTGTTTTTCTAACATTGCATCATTCTATAATATGTGCAGATTACACAACACTGCATTCAAAATGAATCTTTCAGAGCAGTCTGTGAAGTAATGACCTCTCCTGGCAGATAAAAAGAAAACTGTTCACTTACAGTTGAGATAATAAAAGTAAGACAGCCCTCTCCAGGACTTTGAAAGTCAGAGATTAATGCCTTTTTTGCATAAAGATAACTGGAGTTTCTTAACTCTTCCTGTACTGGAAACAATTACACTGATGTATCTGATCTTAATGTTTTATTTCTTAGCTGTGCTACACATACAAATCATAATATCATAATTTTTTTTTCGCTTCAGTGTCTCTTTAAATACAGTAACCTATATTTAAAAAAAAAATGCATTCTGCAGTGTCTCCAGTCACATTTATGTGCATTTTTGAAGTGTGCAGCAAATTGGGCATTTTTCACCATGTGGCCCATAGACTATCATTAGCGACTTCAAAAAGCTAGTGTTTGTGCCTAGTGTGTTCCCAGCCTCAGGTCTTCAGTGGTCTGTCTTGTAAAGTTGGGATCTATCACTGCTTTATAAAGGCCCCCTTATTATTAAACGGGTATCTCCACAGGTTACTAAGGAACTATAAAGCCGGAATCTCACTACTTTATAAATGAGCCCCTTATTGATGACCGGCCCTCTCCACGGCTAGTTGTGCGCTCCAGGTTGTACCCCAAGCAGAGGAATGATGACAAAAAAGGCCGAATTAGTGTCGCCCCCCCCAGCAGTTTGCTCTCTATGGGCGGCTCAGTGACAAAAACCCCTGAAGCGAAACACCAACTGACCTCTGCTCATCTTACAGACTTTCTCCTGATTGTATGTGTGGTGCATTATGGGTAATGGTTTCTCTGTCTTGCAGGTTGGAGGTGGTAACAGGCCAGGAACGGAGGCCGCATTGTCTGCGCACGCCCCTGAGGTGGCTGTGCTGGGAGCTCTACAGTGACGCCACGTCCCTCAATGTGATCTATCCTATATAGCTACATGTGAAGGTTTACTATTGAATGTTGTGATAATGGTGAATTCACCCACTGACCTTTTTATAAGCAGCCCTTCATGGGTTATATAAGCTACTTAGTTGAAACTTTTAGCAGTTTTGTGTCCTATTAGATTGTTGCAATGACACTGTAGTGCTGTACAAATGAGATCATTGAGGGAGATGTGATGTTAGAGGATTTGTCTTGAGGTCACTTGTGGTGGTTTGGGGGAGATCTGTGATGACACAGGAGGTAAGTAGTCCTATAGGGCAGTCCAGTGGCTATTGCTCTTGCTTTGCAATGCTAGCCTCAAGTTAAAGTGTACCAGAGCTGAGGGACCCTAAGGATTTTATACTCACCCAGAGCTTCCCACAGCTCCCATAAGCACGTGAGTCCCTCTCCACCCACCCGCGGTCTGCCGGTAATAAGCTCAGTCGGGATCAGTCTGGGCTACTGCACATGTGTGGGAGGTCTGTGCATGCTCAGACTGACGTGACTAAGTCAATTACCGGGGCTGAACAGCAGTCTGCGGGAGGACGGTGAGGGACTCCCATGTGCTTATGGAGCTGAAGGAAGCTCCAAGTGTTTTATTTTGTTTTGTGTTTTTGCAACAGGATATTCTGCAGCACTTTACAAAGCACAAGAAGGCGACATGGGTACAGCCAAAAAATGTACAGCAGCGTCTAAAGCAGCACAAGTATTGCAACAAAAACAGTAAACATTAGGAGGATGACCCTGCTCTTGCAAGCTTACAATCTAACGGGTAGTGGAGGACACTTTAGGTAAGGAGACATGGGGGGGATGGATGAGGCAGTGAGCCTTTGCCTCTGATTACATTGTGAACAGATAAGTAAAGAGGGGCTGTGAAATGTTATAAGCTTGTCTGAATAGCTGTGCTTTGAAGAGTGCGTTTGGAGCATGACGTACAGGCTGTGGAAGGGAGTTCCAGATGAGGGGTGATGCTGGTGTAAAGTCCTGGATGTGAGCATGAGAGGAGGTGATCAGCTCCGCCAGCTGAAAAAGTTTGGCATGCCCCATCAGGTTCTCACAAGATTCTACACTGTCACCACAGAATCTATCCTCTGCTCTTCCATCCTGGTCTGGTACGCTGGTTCCTCCGCCAGTGACAAGCTAAAGCTCCAGAGGGTCATTAGATCAGCAGAGAGAACCATCGGGAAACCCCTCCCTTCACTTGACCTACTTTACAACTCGAGACTGCGCACTAGAGCGCTGAAGATAGCAAACGACCCCTCCCACCCTGGCCAGTGCTACTTCAGTCGCCTACGTTCAGGGCGGAGATTCCAGGTCATCCACACCAGGACTACGAGGCACAGGAACTCGTTCTTCCCCTCTGCCGTCAACCTCCTGAACTCCTCCCATGTTCTGCCTCCACCCGCACCATCTTAGGTTCACAGACTGGCCCTGTCACAGACATTATGTCTGCTTGGAACTGTAAGGGCCCTGGCTGCCCTCTTCCACACAGACCTCATAGACTGGCATTGTTACCCATAGTATTTTGTTGCATTTAACAAAACAAAAAAACAAACAAACTGTATTATCTGGTTAATTGTGTTATCATGTATGTCTCCTGTATACTGCACCACTGCCATGTGTGTTGCTGAGCTCTGTATGTGCCAAATCCAATTCCAGGCATGACCCTGTCATGCTTGGCGAAATAAAAATGATTCTGAGCTTAGAGGCCAGAATAATTTCTTGGGAGGAGCAATGGTTGCGGGAGGAAAGTATTAAATCTTCAGGGTTTCTCAGCTGTTTTTCCTTTTTTTTTTTTAAGGGGATAAGTCATAATCTGGAGGAAATACGACAGCATACAAAACTTCATGCAGACACTGCACTTTCCTCTTGTGCCCCAAAAAACAGGTCTATCGATTTTGCTTTACCCCCTCCCTCCAAACTGGCCGAGCATATCATCTGCATCACTGATCGTGTTCTGTGCTGATGTAATACAATGCTTGGTGGGAGGGGTTCACTTAGCATTTAGGGGCAAATCTGCCTCCAATGTCCCTATTGGTCTTTCATCTCAGTTTGTTTTATGACCAATATGTATATTTGATACCACCAAGATTTTATCTACATGGTAAGTATTGTTTTGCAAAGTGTCTGTCTTATCTTTTGTTATACATATTTACCGTAGTTAATAAAGTGGAAGATTGTTACAGTAGTTTGTGTGGTTTTGTTTTTCTGAAACTTTATTTTTGTTGAAAAGGGAGATCAACCTATTCCGGCCCATCCTAGTTCAAATCTACATCCTGTTGTCACTTATTTCTGGCAGGACGTAGATTTCGGTAAAAAGAGTTGCATGCAGGGGGAAAAAAATACTGCTTGCTGCCGTTTTCTGCATAACTCCACATTCCCATAGCTGTGCATTGTATGGCTTTAGAGATTCGGGTGCAGATTTGCATTGGCATGGGTGCTGCTGCAGTGTCATATGTGGGAAGCTTCCATTGACCCTCTTGCAGTGACAAGACTGGTACACACATGCAGTTTGATTGGCTAACGATAAGCTGATTTTACCACCTCCTTGTAGTAGGAGAGCATACAATCTGTTCATCGTACAGTACTGAAAACTGTTTGCCCTTATGCTGTATGGTGGTGGAAAAACTGGCCAATCAGAATTGGATGTGTACCTCATTCCAGCACAAGCTGTATACAGAGATCTCTTATGGTATATTATCACATTCTGGTGAGAATCAGTGACTCAGCACTGGTCCCTTGTGATGATGAAGCAATATAGATTAGATGTCAGCTGAGCAGGCTGTTTACTGCTGTGGGAAGGGAAGTGGGAGTTGTTTGGCTCCAATAAGAGGTTAACCACTGTAGGAAGGATTTGTACTTCCCATACTCTAGGTGCACGCTATGTGCGGCAATCTGTATATCTATACACTGCTCTAATGCCTAGGTGAGGGGGAAGAAATGGCGGCTGTGCTTTTATTGCTGTCTACCATATTTATGCTGTCACTGGAGTGAGTCACTCAAAAGTCCTGGGGGTATTTGCCCCAGGAGGGTGAAGTCTCTGGATCCTAAGGCCTCCCCTCCTGTGCAGCCTGATTCAGCGCTGGCAGCCCCTGAAAATCCACCCACCAGCAGGTGCATTAGTGGCGGCAACATTTACCTCTGAGTTCCGGCACAATACCATCTCTGTTGCGCAGGCGCTCTGCTGGTGCCCGAGGTGGAAGCTGGTCCTGTGTTGGAGCTCAGAGGTTAATATTGCTGTCTGAGGGTCCCAACCCTGGATCAGGGCTGCACAGGAGGAACCCTCATTGGGATCCAGTGGTCCACATTTTCTTGCTTGCTGGTGGTTTTTAACCACTTAAGCCCGAAGGGTTGAAATTTTTTTACATCCGAGCAACTTTCACCCTCCATTCATTTGCCAATAACTTTATCACTACTCATCACAATTAATTGATCTATATCTTGTTTTTTCCGCCGCCAATTAGGCTTTCTGTGGGTGGTATATTTTGCTAAGAGCCACTTTACTGTAAATGCATTTTAACAGGAAGAATAAGAAAAAAATGGAAAAAAATCATTTTCTCAGTTTTCAGCCATTATAGTTTTAAAATAATACATGCCTCCATAATTAAAACTCACGTATTGTATTTGCCCATATGCCCCGGGTATTTCACCGTTAAAATTATGTCCCTATCACAATGTATGGCGACAATATTTTATTTGGAAATAAAGGTGCATTTTTTCCATTTTGCGTCCATCACTGTTTAGAAGCCCATAATTTATTAAATCATATAGATATACTCCTTTGACATGCATATTTAAAAAGTTCAGACCCTTAGGTAACTTATGTTTGTTTTATTATTGTAATTTTTTTTTTTTTTTTTTTTTTTTTTTTTTAATTTAAACTTGTATGTGGGTATTTTTTGGTGTGGAAGGTAAACAGGTTTTTTTTAAATATATTTATATGTTTATTTGTAAAACTTTTTTAGGTGTAATTTCCTATTTGGCCACAAGATGGCCAGAATCAAAAAGTCCTGGGAGCGATCGATCTCGCTCCCAGGCAGAAGAAAGGAGACCAGAGCTCAGAAAAGCCGCAGCGTCTGAAGAGACGCTGTCGGCTTTTCTCCGGGGGGGGGGGGTCCGATCAGCGAAAGGGATTTATAATCCCTTTCACTGATCGGTGGGCTAGCGGCCAGCAGCGGGGGCGCGCACGGGGGGGGGGGCGGGGGGGGGCTGAGGGAGCGCGCGCAGCCCAACTGGATGAGAAATCTCGTCTAGTTGGGCTTAAGTGGTTAAAGGACATTTTATTGGAAAATAATGCCTAGGAGAAAGTTAATTGCATATAGGCCCCTGGGCTTAAAACTCAGATAACATGCCTGTTGTATATGTGGCACAAACCTAGGAGGAGGCTTGCTAATTTTTTTTGCGTGTTCTGCTTAACATGTACAAGGCTGCCGTCTGGAGTAAGGACATTGTATGCACATACAGTTTTCAATTCAGATCTGATCTCTGATAGAAATATACAGTATATCTATATACATCCTCCTGCCAGTGACTTTTCCTAAATCTGGCCACACACTGGTCGATTTGCCATCAGATTGACCAACAGATCCCTCTCTGATCAAATCTGATCAGAGGGATGGTATGGCTGCCTTTACTGCAAACAGATTGTGACTAGATTTCAGCAGGAAGAAGTGAAGCTAGCCGAAGTCCAGCGGGGACAGAGGAGATAAGTGCCGGCTGGATCAGGTAACTTATTGCTGCTAGCGTCGGTTGTCAGACATTTGAACGCTGCTATCGACACTACCGACCCGCCGTGGATTGAGCGAAATCTTCCACACGGACTGATCGACGGGAATATTCGATTTTTAGACAGAAATCGATTGTTTGGTCAGCATTTGCGCAACAATTTCACAACAGATTTGATCAGTGATCGAATCTGCTGTATATTGGCATAAAATCGTTAGGTGTATGGGCCCCTTATGATCAAACTTGATTGTAAGTAGACGGCATGCTGGAAAATATTGATTGAAATACATGGCTGTGGAGTCACAATCGGAGTCAGAGAGCAATTTTGCATACCTGTAGTTTGGAGGTTTCATAAACTGACTCCACAGCTCTGAAATACTCAGGGGTGAAACTAGGGGGGAGTGCAAGGGGCCCTGAGCTATATGGTGTTCCCTACCACTACTTCACTCCCTCTGATAAAGGGGTACAGCCTTCAGATTAGGTGTATTTGTGGCTACACTTGTTATGGATGTGGAGATTATGATGTCTACATTAACAGGCTCTAGCAGGATGTTTTTTATAAGTCAGCTTGTCATTAACCTCCTTGCCGGTTATCCCGAGCTCAGCTCGGGGTAACCTGCGCAGGAGGATTTCTCAGGCCCCGCTGGGCTGATTTGCATAATTTTTTTTTCCTACACGCAGCTAGCACTTTGCTAGCTGCGTGTGGTACGCGATCGCCGCTACCTGCCGAGCCGCCCCCCCGCCCCAGACCCCTGCGCAGCCTGGCCAATCAGGGCCAGGCAGCGCTAAGGGGCGGATCGGGATTCCCTCTGACGTCACGTCATCCCGCCCGGTCGCCATGGCGACTGGGGAAGCCCTGCAGGAAATCCCGTTCTCAACGGGATTCCCTGCATACTCTGATCGCCGAAGTGGGTGGGGGGATGCAGCCGCTCAGCGGCTATCATGTAGCGAGCCCTGGGCTCGCTACATGATTTAAAAAAAAAAAAAAAAAATTAAAGTGCAGCGTTGCCTCCTTGCCGGATTTTTTAGAACGGCAAGGAGGTTAAGTGGTTAATGTCTCGTAGGTACAATGGAAAGCAGCAGTGCCCCATGTCTGTGTACAGAAATACTTAAAGGGGCACTACAGTGAAAAACTGTAAAATTTGTACAAACATACAAATAAAAAGTAATTTTTTTTTCCAGAGTAAAATGAGCCATGCATTACTTTTCTCCTATAATGCTGTCACTTACAGTAGGTAGTAGAAATCTGACAGAAGCGACAGGTTTTGGACTAGTCCATATCTTCATAGGGGATTCTCAGCAAGGCTTTTATTCTTTATAAAGATATTCCAGAAAGGATTTAAATGATGCTGGTCAGCTTCCCTGCTCGCTACAGGTTTTGGCAGTTGGACAGGGCAACTGCCATTCACTATGTGCTTTTGAAAATCAATACATCCCTGATAATTCCCTATAAAGAGATGGACTAGTCCAAAGCCTGTCACTTCTGTCAGATTTCTACTACTTACTGTAAGTGACAGCAACATAGGAGAAAAGTAATGCATGGCCCATTTTACTCTGGAAAAAATGTACTTATTTGTATGTTTGCACAGATTTCAAATTTTACAGTGTTTTTTTTTTTTTTTTTTTATGTAGTGCTCCTTTAAAGAGACCCTGAGCAGACATTGTGGGTATGTATACATATACATACCCATGGCTATTAAAGAGACATTCACTTCACCCTTAAAGTACTGAGGTAAGATAAATGTGTATGTACAGTGCCAAACACACAAATAACTGGGTCTGTGCCTTTCCCCCCCCTGCCAGAAATAGTTAAACATCATGTATGCAAGAGAGTGTTTCTTCCCTCCTCCCCCCACCCCACCCCCAGGTCAGGACTGGGTCGAATCATAGTGTAACCGGCACTGATAAACAATCACAGCCATAAGACACTTTCCTGTCAGTAAATGGCTTTTTAGGGCCTGTTCACATCTAAAAACCACAAACTGTTTTGCGGAAGTGATTTTAACGCGGAAATAATAACTGGACACTGCAGCAGTTTTGGAGCGATTGTGATTAGCAGCATGCTAATCACAATCGATAAACGGTAATTGCCAGCAAACCACTGCATGCAGAGCGTTTGCGGTTAACGCTAACCGCAAACGCAGCAGTAATAACACTGCAATTTGCTACAATGTGTAGCGTTTTACAAAACCGCTAGCGGTTTGCCTTGAGTGAGAATCGCACGATTCCCGCTCAGGTGTGAATGGGCCCTGAGAGCAGGAAAGAGTCAATAGTTCATAGATTTTAGCTCTGGCATACTTCAATGCATGTCATTGAGCAAAAAGAATGATATCCTAGTTTTATTTTATATTTAAATCTAAAAATGACTTGAAGCACTAAAAACTAGGAGGATGGATACAATTGTTCATCTTCACCTCAGATGTCCTTTAAAGCTAATGGGAACTGATTTAGAAAATAAAAAAAAGTCAGATACTCACCTAAAGAGAGGGAAGGCTCGGTCCTAATGAGCCTCCCCTCTCCCAGTCCCGCTCAGGATCCCCCGTAGCAGTATTCGACCAGTTCGGTCAAATACTGCCACTTCCGCTGCCGAAGGAAGGTTTCGGAAGTCTTCGGGAGCACTCGGGCTCCCGAAGACAGGCCGCTCCATACTGCGCATGCGCCCTCTATGATGCGCGTGCGCAGTATGGAGCTGCCTGTCTTCGGGCTCTGCTCCCAAAGACTTCCGAAGTCCCCTGCGGCGGGGGATTTGAATGGAGGATCCTGAAGGCACCGGGAGAGGAGGGAAGGCTCATTAGGACTCAGAGCCTTCCCTCTCCTTAGGTGAGTATCTGACTTTTTTTTTTTTAAGGATGGGTAATATTGGCTTTAAGTAAGCACTCCTGCTCCCGGGCTGGCTGCTATAAATTCCATTGTAACAAGCGACTCTTGACATAGTTGTGCTCTGCCCCGGAACAGGAAAACTGTGGGTCCTCTTTGTGCAGGATTCCTGGCTCCCTCTACCGCGTGTCATATTGTGGTTCACATACAGAAGGGAGGAACCCGCAATGTAACTTATAGCAGCCACCTGGAGAGCAGGAGTGCTTACTTAAAGAGACTCTGTAACGACAAAAACCTCCCCTGGGGGGTACTCACCTCGGGTGGGGGAAGCCTCCGGATCCTAATGAGGCTTCCCACGCCGTCCTCTGTCCCACGGGGGTCTCGCTGTAGCCCTCCGAACAGCCGGCGACTGTGCTGACTGTCAGTTCAATATTTACCTTTGCTGGCTCCAGCGGGGGCGCTGTGGCGACTTTCGGCACGGAAATACCCGATCTCCGTCGGGTCCGCTCTACTGCGCAGGCGCCGGAAACTTGCGCCTGCGCAGTAGAGCAGACCCGACGGCGATCGGGTATTTCCGCCTACTTCGGCGCCGACAGCCATCAGAGCGCCTGCGCAGGAGCCAGGAAGGTAAATATTGCGTCACGGCTGTACGGAGGGCTACAGCGAGACCCCTGAGGGACGCAGGACGGCGTCATTAGGATCCTGAGGCTTTCCCCACCCGAGGTGAGTACCCCCCAGGGGCCGTTTTGTCGTTACAGTTCCTCTTTAAAGTGAATCTCCAGACTAAAAATCTACTCCGCAGCACTATTTTAATGAACATAACTAGTGTGACAGTATGTTTGTTTAGGCTGAAGCTCCTCTTTAAAGGAAACCAGAGACAACAGGTAAGTGCCTTTTTATACATACCTGGGGCTTTCTCCAGCCCCATGGGCACGGATCGCTCTCACGCCGCCGTCTTCCGGTACCGGGTCCCGTCACTTCCTCCAGTTGCGGCCAATGTGTGCAAATAGCGCATTTCACTTGCGTCAGACTGGCCGCGGCTGGAGGAAGTTACGGGACCCGGTACCGGTGTTGTCTCTGGTACACTGTAAGGGGCTGGTGGGTGTCTCCTCTTGACTGTAGCTGTGGGTATGCTTACATGCATACCAATGGCATCTGCTCGGGGTCTCTGCTCTCAGCATCTTCAGTTTCAGTTCCATCTATATATATATAATAGACTAAGTGCCTCAACCTTCAAACAAGAAGAAGTACTTTGCATGAGAAAATTTATGCGTGCTCAAACACCAAGTTTAAGGCCTCTTTTCCACGGACTGTTGAGCTGTGTGCTCAGCAAGCAGTTACCAGGCAGCAGCGAGCAGTTACCAGGCAGCAGCGAGCAGTTACCAGGCAGCAGCGAGCAGTTACCAGGCAGCAGCGAGCAGTTACCAGGCAGCAGCGAGCAGTTACCAGGCAGCAGCGAGCAGTTACCAGGCAGCAGCGAGCAGTTACCAGGCAGCAGCGAGCAGTTACCAGGCAGCAGCGAGCAGTTACCAGGCAGCAGCGAGCAGTTACCAGGCAGCAGCGAGCAGTTACCAGGCAGCAGCGAGCAGTTACCAGGCAGCAGCGAGCAGTTACCAGGCAGCAGCGAGCAGTTGTGAGTTTGAGAGCCATTTCACTGCCTATTCACAGTCCATGGAAAAGAGGCCTTACCCTAGCAAGTCTGACATTGCAAATCTGGCCTAATTGGCTATTCATGAGGCAATGCTCATGCAAATGCATGCACAAACCAATACCACAAAGCAGTCACCCTGCTACATGCTACATTAGCACTTTCCGGCTTAGTGCACACCAGAGCGGTTCGGCATCGTTTTGCGATCCACTTGCGGCTGCGGATACGCTTGGGTAATGTATTTCAATGGGCTGGTGCACACCAGAGCGGGAGGCGTTTTGCTGAAACGCATACTCCCGAGGTGAGGCATTTTTTGGATTGCGGAGGCGTTTCTGCCTCCAATGTAAGGTATAGGAAAAACGCAAACCGCTCTGAAAAACGGCAGTTCAGAGCGGTTTTGCAGGCGTTTTTGTTACAGAAGCTGTTCAGTAACAGCTTTACTATAACAATATATGAAATCTACTACACCAAAAACGCTTTACAAAACCGCAAAATGCTAGGTGAAATGCTACAGAAAAATAAGAAAAAGCGTTTCAAAATCTGCTAGCATTTTGCGGATCTGCTAGCAGTTTTTGGAGTGCTCCAGGCCTCCAGGAGCGCCACGGGGAGGATTCCCAATGCCCCCTTTTTATACAACTGGGGGGACCGCAGGGTCCCAGGCTCTCTCACTGCCTGGAAACCACAGCAGCACCCCGGAGGGGGAGGCTGGGTGGCGTGGACGACCCCCCCCCCCCCCCCCCAAGTGTGGCCAGCGCCGGGGAGAGCCGTCTGCACCCACCTCTCAATATTAAAAACAGGCACTTACCTTAACGTCCATTGCGTTCTGCTACATGCGCATTAATTTGGGGGCACCACATGAGAAAGGAGAGAAGCATGGGTCACCCCGAGCTTTAGAGCTCAGGACTGGCTCACATACAGCACTCCAGAGGGGGGGGGGGGGGGGGGGGGACAGGCGCACTCACTCCAGGGTTCACACCACCGGAGCAAGCCATCCACCACCTGCCTCCAAAGGATACAAACTGCACAAAATGCTTTCCATGAGAAAATGAATGCGCATGTAGCAGAACCCAACGGACGTTAAGGTAAGTGGCTGTTTTTATTATTAGCAGGTGGGTGCGGACGGCTCTCCCCAGCGCTGGCCACGCTTGTGGGGGGGGGGGGGGGGGGGCTTGCGGCTGCGCCACCCAGCCTCCCACTCCGGGGTGCCGCTGTGGTTCCCAGGCAGTAAGAGAGGCTGGGACCCCGCAGTCCCCCGGTTGTATGGGGGCATTCGGAATCCTCCCCGTGGCGCTCCTGGATAGTGCTAATGTAGCATGAACTAATACCCGCAGGGCGATTGCTTTGCAGTATTGGTTTTTTTACCCTGCATAGTTTGGCATGCGAAAGCAAATGCATATTTGCATGAGCATTGCCTCATGAATAGCCAATTAGGCCGGATTTGCAGAGCCAGACTTGCTAGGGTTAAACTTGGTTTTTGAGCACGCATACATTTTCTCATGGAAAGCCTACTTCTTCTTGCTTCAAGGTTGAGGCACGTACTCTATTAGATAGATAGATAGATGCGGCGTATGCTACGACGCGGGTTGGCTAGTATACTATATACTTGTATGGTGACAGACAAGCATAGATTGTAAAGCAGGACAATGTTTATTATTTGGGGATGTTCTGGAATGTGTTAGACCTCTTGGACGATCGGAAACTGTCGCCTCTCTCCTCAGCCAATGAGAAAGGAGCAAAATACTCTGCAGCGAAGGTGAAGACGTCCTCCGGTTTTCTGAGCAGCAGAAACTGCATGAAGTCGCTCAGGAGAATCTTCATATCCGGGTGTCGGGCCAGAAATGTCCTGTGATCTGAGATCAGCTCCTCCTGCAACACAGAAATGCTATTAGCGCAAGACGCTATTGCGGGCTGGAAGGCGAAGAAAGCTTTGCTTAGCCCGGGCCACGCAAGCGCAGTTGCTGTCGACTTACAAGTCGGTGGTAACAAAATGCACCGCAGCAGGAGAATGGAGGCTTGTGGAGGACCGGTACAGGACGGCTGCTGGGGGCTTGGAGAACGAGCGCTGTAATAACAGTGCAGGAGATTTGGGCGCACCCATAGACCGTAATAGGAATTACGGCTGTGAGTAACTTCAGTGCCGTCAGAAGACCGAGCTGAAGTTACTTATAAAACCCTAGAATTCGGCCTCCAGCAATAGCTGGAAGCTGAATTATTTCATTCCCCATCATCCATGGCGGCCTGGAGGGGGAATAGTATTTATGCCGCGGGGACCTTGTGCAGGAGCAGCCATATATCGGCAGTATCCTTCGCCCAAGTCTCCCGGCGGCCAATTCATACCTACGCTTGGGGAAGCCCCAGGTAACAAACTTTTTTTTGTGACATTACAGTTCCGCTTTAAGGCGGGGGTGTCCAAACTTTTTAGGCCAAGGGCCATATCACTGTTCTTGAGCATCCTAGGTGGCAGAGCTAGTGAAATGAAGCGAAATGTTTGCTGATTGCCGCTAGGTACACTATGCCTGTGACATTTTGTCAAACAAAACATTTCCACTGGAAATAACCCATATACTGTGTGCAGTTAGCACAGTGGCATCCATTTATCAGTGGCTGCTAATCAATGGCTGTTACTGCTGCTGGCACAGTGGCTGCTGCTAATCAGTTGCTGCTGCTTGCATAGAGTCGGCTGCTAATCAGTGGCTGTTACTGCTGCTGGCATAGTGGCAGCTGCTAATCAGTTGCTGCTGCTGGCATAGAGGTGGCTGCTAATCAGTGGCTGTTACTGCTGCTGGCATAGTGGCAGCTGCTAATCAGTGGCTGTTACTGCTGCTGGTATAGTCATGGCTGCTACTGTAGAGAGTTTTCGGGGTTGCCAGAAAAGGCTAGGCGTGCCGCATTTGGTCCCCTGGACTAGACTTTGTGTCACGCCCAATGCAGAAGTACAATTGACATTCGGGGACAGTGAACAGGTAAAGTATTTACACGCACGGGCACCCAGGGGATAGCCAACTGTGTGTGTGTGGGGGGGGGGCAGCAGCAGCTGGGGGCACAAGGCAGAAATCATGCTGAAATCTATTAGAAATTGGCCTACAGTGTAAATAGGCAGCCGACAGATTAAAGAGAGATCTCTCTTGGTCGAATCTGCCCATACCTTGCAAGATGTATGGGCACCGATTTCTCTAATGATGCACCCTACACAGTCATCCAGCCCTCGTAGTTCTGGGTTAGAAGCACTGGTCAGAGCTCCACTTTAGATCTGTGATTCCTGGATAGGGATGATCAAACCTATGCAAATTCTTCGGAGTTTATGCATATTTATGCAAATATAGCAGCTTGAAAATGGACCAATCAATTAAAACCTAAGTTTAAATTGATTGGTCCATTTTCAAACTACTACATTTGCATAATTTCAGAAGAATTTTGCATCTTATTGATCATCCCTATAGCAGGGGTGTCAAACTCAAATACAAAGTGGGCTGAAATTTTACACTGGGACATAGTCGCGGGCCAACCTCAATGTCCTATTGCTCCCCTATGCAGCTCCCTGGTGTCTAGTGGTCCTCCTCCAACCCCTATAGTTTCCCAGTGTCTAGTGCCCTCCCTCCCCTATACAGTTTCCCGGTGTCTAGTGGCCCTCCTCCCTCTCCTTTACAGTTCCCTGGTGTCTAGTGCTTTCCCTATTACATATAGCTTCCCTGGTGGTCTAGAGCAGGCAAAACATGTTGCAAAGTTGTGAAACCACTAAGGGGGCCAAATGTAATGGCTCTGAGGGCCAGACTTAGCCCACTGGACGGAGTTTGACATGTATGATGTACGGCAATAAGCACTTTTTTTTATTTTAATGAAAAACACATTTCTGACCTCTGCTTAGGATTTATGGCCGGCTTGAGGTTGTATTAGTGTAACAATAGGGAGAAAGACCACAATTAAAATACATACCCCATTAGAGGGAAGTCTCTGGATAATTCAAAGGCGTCCCCACTGACCCAGTGCAGGAAATCCCCCCCCCCCCCCCCAAAAAAAAAACAAACTAAAAACAAAATTGGGGGTGCTGACAAGCTCTTCCATAGGGGTCTGTATGAGAAGCAGTGGTCTCCAGGATGATAGTCTCTGGAGGATGTGTGCTTCCCTCTATCAAGGTAAGTATCCAACTTTTCCCTCGATTAAAGTCACAGGTTTGCTTTAGATTCACCTTTCTGTCCAGAAACTCAGATCGTAGCTCCGCATCCTCCTCCCAGTTCAGCGGCTTCTTCTCAAACACGGGCTTCGGGTCTTGTTCCTCTGTAATCGTGGATGTAACATAAATGGAAACATAATAAGTGCTTATCTGGGTCCCCAGCATAAGATACACCCCTCAGACTGCGACCACCAAGATGGGCATTAAAGGGAACCAGAGAGGAACGTAAAAAAAAAAAAAAAAAGCTTTTATACATACCTGGGGCTTCTTCCAGCCCCATAAGCCTGGATCGCTCCCACGCCGCCATCCTCCGCTTCCTGGATCGGTGGGACCGGGTCCCGTCACTTCCGGCGGACGCGGCCAATTGTCCGCATCACAGGGGCTCCCTCCATACCCGTACGCATGCGGCTGCGCAGTATGCAGCCTCACACGTACGTATTATGGAGGGAGCCCCGTGTGATGCGGACAATTGGCCGCATCTGCCGGCCATGACGGGACTTGGTACCGGCGGATCCAGGCAGCAAAGGACGGCGGCGTGGGAGCGATCCGTGCGTATGGGGCTGGAGGAAGCCCCAGGTATGTATAGAATCTTTTTCCTGGGGCCTCTGGTTCCCTTTAAGTGGCTGCTAATTCTGTCTTGCATGCAAATTTGCATAGCTTTGAAAGTGGATTTGATTGGCCCGATTGCAAACTGCATACAATGGTCTCAATTCACTAAGCATTACCGCATTCGAAAAACAGCTCATTTTACAGATCGCCTCCCCAAATTCCAATTCACTAAACCTATTACCGCGCTGAAAAGCAAAATTACCAACTTGTGTGGCAAATACTTCAAGAAATTGCAATTCACAACAAAATAAACCATTTGGTAAAAGTGTTTGGTATTTATCTCCATCCCTAACTAGCCGGTAACTCACACTCTCCATGCAGTAACATTGACAAATGTAGCAGATAGCCAGTAGGGAGAGCCACACAGCCATGCTTCTCACCCCATTTGTTCCGATGCACTGGAGGGCGGGATCTCAGAGGAGTCAGAGCAGGAAAAGGCCTTTCTGTATCCCTTTAGATGTGCATACCTGTATACTGGTACACAGAAGAGCTCCATCTAGTTAGCACGTATAAAGGGATGCGGGGGATGCACTGGACAGACAATAGAACGACTCATGCACAGACTTGTAAGAGAAGACTGATAGCTTCCTGCCTGACCTGCTCCACAGCTGCTGAGACTACCAAGCAGAGCTTTGTGAATTGAAGCATGTTTTTTCTGTATTACCAAACTTCTACCGCATGCAGGAAATCTTAGTGAATTTGGGGGGAAAAAAAAAACCTGTAAAATACCGAATGCTGTATTTTACCGACCTAAATTATTTATCGAACTGCCCTTAGTGAATTGAGGCCAAAATGTTTGTTTAATCTCTGCCTAAAGGTGGCCATACATCAGGCGACTTGGCAGCCGATCGACTATCCGATTCGATTATTATCATCGAATTGGATAAAAATCGGTGCCGCCAAGTACATGCCCGACAGACAATGCGTCCAATTTCGGCCCCGAAATTGGCTGCATAGTTGATTGCGCCTGCTGCAAGATGTTGGGCTGGTTTGCTCGATCAGATGCATGGCGGGAGCGGTGCGCAATTTCGCAATGATTAACGAACACAATGAAACCCGTGGCGCTGTCCCCCCAATGATAAATGTCCCCCCCCCCAGGTGCAATGTATACATAACCTTTCCGCAGGCTCCGGGCTTATTCCGCTGTGCATACGCACGCTCTACATGGTTTCCTAGTAAGGAGCGCACGCATGACATCAGATGTCAAAATGCAGCCACGTTACTAGGCAACCACTTGGCGCGTGTGTATGAAGCATAGAGTGCGCCCGGAGACTAGCGGAGGCGGCGGAAAAGTCATGTATACACCGCACCTGGGTGCGGGGGGGACATTATCATTAGAGGAGACAGCGTCAGGGTGGCGGCGATGTGAACGTATGCAGCACACAAGGCCAATTTCCGAGAGATTTCATGCTGACAATGATCGGGAATTGGCCTGTGGTGTATGGGCAGCTGACAGATCTCTATCTTATTAGATTCGATAAGAGAGAGATTTGTCTCTTGGTCGAATCTGCCCATCATCGCTAGATGTATGGCTGGCTTAAGATATGTTTGTTTACTCTCAGATTGTCTCCTCACCTGGCTCTGATAATATGGGCATCTCCATGAGTCTGACCGCCACGGGGGATCCCACCTGCACCCGACTGGCCAAATGCCTAAAAACACACAGAAAAGTCACATGATGAATACTGTATTTTTATTTACCGCTTGGTACTGAGCTGTCCCTCACTGAGCCTTCATGGTGGACACCATTCTTCCCATACAAATGCTCCCTCCTGCTCTCCACCCACTCCCCGCCTACTCCTGTCTCATCCGGAGGTCCGGATCTCTCTGTGATGTATGCATGACGCTAGATTCTCAGCACTGGTGGCTCCGACCCGCTGAGAACCTGCGAGGAACCTCAGACTGCAACACCTATTCTAGGTTCACAGTGCGGCCAGAGCGGTTTCAAGAAACACTGAAGTGAGTCTAAATTTTCTTTTTTCCATGCAGTTATGTGAAACAGTATAACCCCTGCTAAAACGCCGCTATCCCGCGGCAAAACGAGGGGGTTAATACCCCCCAAATCCCCCCTGCAAAATCCACGACTTTCTTGGTCGTGGATTTTGCTGCTCATGTAGGCAGAGCTTTCAGGTGCAGCTCTGCCTCCATACGTGCCAATCGCTGCACGGATCTCCGCCTCTCCCCCGCCCCTCTCTGTGAAGGAAGACAAGAGGGGCGGGGAGAGGCGGCAATCAGCCGGGATTGACTCGCTGAGAGGCAGAGCTACAGGGCTTAGCTCTGCCTCTTCAGGAAGCGCTCCCCGGCCACCACGGAGGGGATTTGGGGGGTAAAAACCTCTCGTTTTGCCGCGGGATAGCGGCGTTTTAGCCGGGGTTATACTGCTTCACATAACTACAAGTTAAAAAAGGGACTTTAGACTCACTTCAGAGTCTCTTTAAAGGCGTGCGGCATCCCAGCGCACCGCATGCAGAGCGTTACCACAAAACGCTTGTTAACAGTGAAGCATACTCCATTAACTGTCTATGAGGCAATGCGCAGATAATGTGTCCTCCTTGAACCATTGTCCGCAGTGAAAATTGTTTCACCACCGGGTTAATAACTAATGGGGGATTTATTTTATTATAATATATGTAGGTGTATTTTTACTTTATGACCACTAGATGCTCCCACACTTTATTCCTATGTACTGTGAATAGCACACAGAAAGTGTTATGTATGGGTTTTTACTTTCACTTTCAGAATGACCACTGGCATCTCGCTAACACTGGTGATCATTCGTAATAGCCGCTTTGATCGGCTTTGGTAACACATGTTCCCATTCACCAATCAGTGTACTGATGGAACCACATGGGGGGGGGCGTTCGCAGTGAAGTACGTATAAATAGGACCCTGGAGCTGAGATGGAGTCTCAAGAGACGTAGATATACTGTCGCCAAACAGAGAACTGGTTAATAATCATTTAACTTATGGAAGGAAAATGTCAGCTTCTGGTGTTGCCTGCTGGTAAAGCCCCAGCCTAGGAAAGAATGCGATCAGGTCTAGTACAAGATGTTGTACCCGTCTGGCAGGAAGTAGTATTGCCATGTGACCGGGATGTCCTCAGAATGGATCGTCCTCTCCAGGCCATAAACTTCCACGCTGTCTTTCCCGATCACCTGGGGTCTCCACCCGAGCTCTCGCTGCAACACACACAAGACAGGAAATGGATACAACTGAATGTATTCACCAACGGACTCACCTTTCACCCTTAAAGAGAACCCAAGGTGTGTTTAAAGAATGTTATCTGCATACAGAGGCTGGATCTGCCTATACAGCCCAGCCTCTGTTGCTATCCCAAACCCCACTAAGGTCCCCCTGCACTCTGCAATCCCTCATAAATCACAGCCGTGCTGTGAGGCTGCGTTTACATCTGTAGTGTCAGTCTCAGCTGCTCCCCCGCCTCCTGCATAGCTCCAGTCCCTGCCCCCGTCCCTTCCCTCCAATCAGCAGGGAGGGAAGGGATGCAGGCGGGGACTGGAGTTCTGCAGGAGGCGGGGAGAGCAGCAGACTGACACTATAGAGATAAACACAGCCAGCTCTGACAAGCTGTTTGTCAGCAGCGTGGCTGTGATTTATGAGGGATTGCAGAGTGCAGGGGGACCTTAGGGGGGTTTGGGATAGCAACAGAGGCTGGGCTGTATAGGCAGATCCAGCCTCTGTATGCAGATAATATTCTTCAAACCCACCTCGGGTTCTCTTTAAGCCCCCTCTACACCATGTAATTCCGCGTGCGAACGAATTAGATTGGTTTGATTAAATCCGACATTCGGTATTCGATCGGCAGTGTAGTCAAGTTTGCATAGTTATCAATGCAAAATCGACTACACTACCGATCGGACATGTCGGATTTAATCGATCCAATTGAATTCGATCGATCGCACGCGGAATTGCATGGTGTAGAGGGGGCTTTAAAGGGCAACTGAAGCGAGAGTGATATGGAGGCTGCCATATTTATTTCCTTATAAGCAATACCAATTGCCTGGCAGTCCTGCTGACCCTCTGCCTCTAATACTTTTAGCCATAGCCCCTGAACAAGCATGCAGCAGATCAGGTGTTTCTGACATTATTGTCAGGTCTGTAAGATTAACTTCATGCTTGTTTCTGACATTGACACTATTGAATCCTAATAAACCAGCAGTGCTGCCGGGCAACTGGTATTGTATAAAAGGAAATAAATATGGCAGCCTCCATATATTTCTCACTTCAGTTGTCCTATAAAGGATAACTGCACTTACAAACAGAGGCAGAGGTTCGGGAGGCGCCAGCCTCTGGGCACAGACCCCTGAGGTGCACCTGTCATCATCCAACCTCCACCCCGGTTGCATTTCCTACTCTCGCTGTCAATTTGGGTCCCTGCACAGGAGGGATGCTAGTATACCAATCCCAGAGCCCCCAGGGAAACTCCTCAAACTCCTATTGGTTCGCAACAGACCAATGGGAATCGTCTCTCCTCAGAGAGGATTGTCATTGGTTCAAAGAATAGTGGACCAATGAAAATCCTCCTTGAGGAGGGACGATTCCCATTGGTCTATTGCAAACCAATGGGAGGCTGAGACGCTTCTGCTGGGGATTGTTATACCGGCATATTTTCTGTGCAGGGAGCCAAATTGACGGTGTCAGTTGAGAAAGCACGGCGACAGGTACAGATCATGTGGCAAATGGAACAGAAAACCGGATGGAACACTGATGCCCAATGTAACAAAATTATCCATTTAAAGAGAACCCGAGGTGTGTTTAAAGAATGTTATCTGCATACAGAGGCTGGATCTGCCTATACAGCCCAGCCTCTGTTGCTATCCCAAACCCCACTAAGGTCCCCCTGCACTCAGCAATCCCTCATAAATCACAGCCATGCTGTGAGGCTGTGTTTACATCTGTAGTGTCAGTCTCAGCTGCTCCCCCGCCTCCTGCATAGCTCCGGTCCCTGCCCCCGTCCCTTCCCTCCAATCAGCAGGGAGGGAAGGGATGCAGGCGAGGACTGGAGTTCTGCAGGAGGTGGGGAGAGCAGCAGACTGACACTAGAGATAAACACAGCCAGCTCTGACAAGCTGTTTGTCAGCAGCTTGGCTGTGATTTATGAGGGATTGCAGAGTGCAGGGGGACCTTAGGGGGGTTTGGGATAGCAACAGAGGCTGGGCTGTATAGGCAGATCCAGCCTCTGTATGCAGATAATATTCTTCAAACCCACCTCGGGTTCTCTTTAACCTCCTTGGCGGTATGAAAAATACCGCCAGGAGGGAGCGCAGCAGGTTTTTTTTAAAAAAATTTTTTTTTAATCATGTAGCGAGCCGAGGGCTCGCTACATGATAGCCGCTGCTGAGCGGCACCCCCCCGCCCGCTTCGATCGCCTTCGGCGATCTCCGATCAGGAAATCCCGTTCATAGAACGGGATTTCCTGGAGGGCTTCCCCCGTCGCCATGGCGACGGGGCGGGATGACGTCACCGACGTCACTGACGTCGGGACGTCATTGGGAGTCCCGGGCCACCCCTCGGCGCTGCCTGGCACTGATTGGCCAGGCAGCGCTGGGGTCTGGAGGGGGGGGGGGGCCCGCGCCGCAGCAGATAGCGGCGATCGCAAAGGGGCCGGCGGCGATCAGAGTGCTGGCGCAGCTAGCAAAGTGCTAGCTGCGTCCAGCAAAAAAAAAATTATTAAAATCGGCCCAGCAGGGCCTGAGCGGCACCCTCCGGCGGCTTACCCCGTGTCACACACGGGGTTACCGCCAAGGAGGTTAAAGGGCCACTATCACCAAAAAAGTAGGCATTTAAAATCTGACAGAACCAACAAGTTTTGGGCCAGTCCATCTCCTCTCAGGGTTTTCTACAGCATTTCCTGAACAGCAGTTGCAAAGTCTAATTGACAAAATAGTGTGCAAGTGATTAGGGAGGCTGACTCGAACACAAGGAATTCAGAGCAGGAGATTTGGACAGCAGCCGGCGCCACCATAGACCGTAATAGGAATTACGCCTATAGCACTGCACAGTAATTTCGGTGCCATCAGAAGACGGAGCTGAAGTTACTTTTAAAACACTGTAATTTGGCCGCCACCAATAGCTGGAAGCTGAATGACATCATCGTGGACCTGGAGGGGGAATAGTAATTAACGCTGCCAGGACTTGTGCAGCAGCACATATTGGCTGTATGCTGCGCCCAAGTCTCTCGGCTGCGATTTCTCTCTTACGCAGCCGGCTGGTATCTTACTATTTTGCCAGTTGAACTTTTGTTCAGGAAATGCTGTTGAAAACAAAGAAAACCACGAGAATCCCCCATGAGGAAATGGACTGCCCGGAACCTGTCAGTTCTATCAGATTTAACTTTTTTTGCGATAGTGGTTGTTTAAATGGAAAACTGATCA
Organism: Hyperolius riggenbachi; assembly: GCF_040937935.1. Classification (NCBI taxonomy): domain Eukaryota; kingdom Metazoa; phylum Chordata; class Amphibia; order Anura; family Hyperoliidae; genus Hyperolius; species Hyperolius riggenbachi. The sequence goes on from NC_090652.1 coordinate 299,993,310, forward strand.
GTTTTTACAGGATGAGTTTTCTTTATCCGGTACAGTATGAACCCAGCCTTAGGGCCCTTTTGCACAGCGCTGCGATTCAGTTAAATCACAAAACGCTAGCGATTTTTAAATCGCTACGTCTTCTAATTAACATAGGAAACTCGGTAAGTATTTTCCACTATCACGATTCAATTTTGTCCATTTTTCCCCACGTTCAGGAGCAATTATTACCACAAATTTACAATGCCACTGCATTGCGTATGCAAAATCGCGATCACCTAAAAAAATTTGTGACAAATCGCAATCACTATTTAGCGATTGTGATTGCTAGTGGAAAAGGGCCCTCAAGCTAAGTACCCACATTGCGAATTTTCGCATGAATGCGCAACATTGGTACGTATGCGTGAAACCACCCTGGCGTTCTATTAAGATCGCCAGGGTGGCTGCGGGAGGGTTTTTTTTTAATAAAAAAAAACTATTTCATGCAGCCAACTGAAAGTTGGCTGCATGAAAGCCCACTAGAGGGCGCTCCAGAGGCGTTCTTCTGATCGCCTCCGGCGGCCAGAAGTAACACGGAAGGCCGCAATGAGCGGCCTTCCGTGTTTCGCTTACCTCGTCGCCATGGCGACGAGCGGAGTGACGTCATGGCCGTCAGCCGACGTCCTGACGTCAGCCGCCTCCGATCCAGCCCTTAGCGCTGGCCGGAACTATTTGTTCCGGCTGAGCAGGGCTCAGGCGGCTGGGGGGACCCTCTTTCGCCGCTGCTCGCGGCGGATCGCCGCAGAGCAGCGGCGATCAGGCAGCACACGCGGCTGGCAAAGTGCCGGCTGCGTGTGCTGCTTTTTATTTCATCCAAATCGGCCCAGCAGGGCCTGAGCGGCACCCTCTGGCGGTAATGGACGAGCTGAGCTCGTCCATACCGCTAAGGTGGTTAAACAAATAATGTTTTGTGGCAAACAGAGATTACAACCATTATGTCGGCAGTGTTTGCCTAGAATTTTTTTCCAGCTGGGTGGCATGAAAAAGTAGCCGGTTGGGGTGAGATGAGAGAATGCAGGGCCTGTGCACAACTCTGCTTACAGCATAGGAAGAGGAGAGCTGATGACAGTTGGGTGGTCACCAAAACTAGCCGGGTGGAGAACCCGGCTAAAAGAGCCTGGGGAGAACACTGGTCGGTTCGGATCTTTAAGATTCCTGGCAACTCCCATGCAAAGTGCCGCAATCGTCCGGACACTCGTTCGCGCCCATTGTGTGCCGTCGCATGTTCCGTGGGTAGGAAGATGGATCGGGGACCGCTCATTAGTCGGGTCGCGTCGTTGAGGATTGCCCGATCCATCTTGCGGAGAGTGTTCAAATTGTCCTTGTTTTTATGCAGAGGTAGCCATTAGCTAACAGCAGAATGCAGAGGATGTCCCTGCATGTCACACTGAGATACTCACGTAGGATGAGACACACAAGTTCATCTCGCCATCGAAGGTCAGGAAGTTTAGCTCTTGTATGCTCCGCCTCCTGGCCAGCAGCCGCATCAGCAGCAAGTTTGAAGCCTCCGATACAAAGCCGCTGAGTGCGCTGAGGTCATGTGACCACGTCTGATGCTGTATTTGCTGCAGACAGAGGACAGCAATGTATCTATTACTGCATGTATACCCATCAAATATCTTATTGTGGTGGGCACAACCCCTCCATTCATGATTCAACCAATCTCGCTCTACACCTACGTACCTTCTAACGCCTCTGTAATTATTTATAGCCAACTTAGTCAATTCAGCGGGGTTGATTCACTATAACAAATAGCACACACACAAAAAATGTGCACATGACATAAAACGCAGCCTTTCATGTTATGTGTGCACCTACCCTAATGTGATTGGACCCGCAGGGGCTCAGGGCAGGACAAGTGGAGCTCTCGTCATTGCCAATTAGCAGGCATAAGTTCGTAGCGCTCGCTATGCTACTCTGATAAGGTACGCAGGGCCGGATTTGTTCTCTTTACTGCCCTAGGCCACTGTCACCAGCTGCCCCCCAGTATAGGTAGCGAGATGACCCCTCCCCCCTAGTATAGGTAGCCTGACACCCTATTTTAGGTAGCCAGATGACTCCTCCCCCTTTCCCTCTAGGATAGGTAGCCAGATGACTCCTTCCCCTTTCCCTCTAGGATAGGTAGCCAGATAACTCCCTTAATCTCTCCTTTTCCCACTCCCCCCCCCCCTTTCAGTATGTAGCAAGCACATCTTCACACCGCAGCAGCCATCAGTGTCACTCATTTCTCCACTCGTCTCCAGTGCAGAAGCTTCCTCTTCCTTTCCTTAAAGAGACTCTGAAGTCTCTTAAATTCCGCTTTTTATTTTAAAAATGTGTTTAACATAATTCCCCTAACTAAAATGCTGCATCCCTGTGGCTGTAATCTAACTAAATCGCCCCTAACTCCCCGGGGGGCAATCCGGGCAGCGCTTCAGTGAGAGGCAGAGCTATGAGACGCAGCTCTGCCTCTCAGCGCGTCTGTCAGCCCGGATCGCCGCCTCTCCCCCGCCCCTCTCAGTCTTCCCTCACTGAGAGGGGCGGGGGAGAGGCGGAGATACGCGCTGATAGACACGTGTAGAGGCAGAGCTGCGGCTGAAAGCTCTGCCTCCAACAGCAGCAAAATCCATGACCAAGAAAGTCGTATATTTTACGAGGGGAGTTTGGGGGGATTTAGTTAGATTTCAGCCGCAGGGATTTAGTTAGGGGAATGATGTTAAACACATTTTTGAAATAAAAAGCTGAATTTTAAGAGACTTCAGAGTCTCCTTAAGTCCACATCCGCCAGCTACAGTGCAAATGTGCACAGAGAGCAAGATGGCTGCTGCACAGGCAGCTAGCAGCAGAGTACTGCGGTCAGGTGGTCGCCTGATCTCCCTGCATTGCAGCAACTTGCAAGCTTGCAAATGCTGCACCAGTTTAGCCTGCTGCTTTGGTGCCCTTACTTCTGTGGTGCCCTAGGCCATGGCCTAGGCGGTCTTGGCCTGAATCCGGCCCTGACGGTACGCTTCAATTTTGCTGGAATAAAGTGGCATCCCAAAATATAAAATCAAAATTGTTTATTGACACCCTTTTATAATCAGACCGCATTAAAATATCACAACCTTCACAATCTATTCTCGGGCAAATACAAAGGTCATCCAAAAAGTAACCGTATCTGTTAAGGCCCAGGGATAGATCAATTATGAGTTAAGAGAGTTAAAGAAAGTGAAATCGTGAGTTAGGCTGCATTCACAGTGGGACGTTGTGGAGATGCGTTATAAACTCTTATAACGCAGCTTACCGCACTGCAATACTAATCCTATGGGACGTTCACAGTACAACGTTAGCGCTGTATTGTAACGTGTAGCTTTAGGCCTCGTTCACATCAGGGCCGTTTCTGTGCGCTTTTTACAGCGCACTGCCCTGTGCGATCAGCAATGTATTTACTTTCCCATGTAACTAAATGTAGCTGGTTCACATCTATGCGCTGCGCTGAGCAGCGTTACAGAAACGTAGGGTTGCATGCATTTCTGTGCGCTGAGCTGTAAAGCGCACATCAATGCAAGTGAATGGGTGCGCTTTTTTAGCGCATAGAAGCGCGTACAAGCGAATAGAAGTGCATGCGTTCTTTACCCCTAATTGGAGAAAAAAATACATTTACATACAAAAACAAAGTTTTATTGACAACTGCTGCTGCTACAGTAAGCAAAACGTGCTTTAAAGAAGCGCAGCGCAACGCACAGAAACGCGCACTAAAGCGCGCACAAGCGCATGCGTTTTTTACCACGCGCTTTCACACGTTTTTCAGCGCAGCAGATGTGAACGAGGCCTTATGGTAACACTACTGCAGCGCATTACCTCTAAACGCACACGTTTACACCAGGTACAGGGAAGCATACTTTTCATTGCCTGTATGCTTCACTGTACCTACTGTATGCAACGGTAATGCAGCGTTAATGTGCGTCACCACCTTTTTGTTGCGTTGTAATGCTGTGTTGCGACTTTAATGTCACAACGCAACATCCCACTGTGAACCTTAATGAGTAAACCCATTTTTCTCTTTCTCAGTTTTTCTCTTTTTTTTTTTTATTTCATGAGGTGCCGATATCAAAGGGAACCTGAGGGGAGAGGGATATGGAGGCTGACATAGTTATTCCCTTTTAAACAATGCAGATTGCCTGGCTGACCTGATGGTCCTCTGCCTCTATTACTTTTAGCCGTAGACCCTGAACAAGAAGGTAGCAGATCAGGTGTTCCAGACTGAAGTGTGACTGGAATAGCTGCATGCTTGTTTCTGGCATGCGATTCAGACACTACTGATACATGAAAGAACAGCAGGGCTGCCAGGTAACTGGTATTGCCTAACGCCTATCGGTGACCGCAAGGTGGCTCCCCCAGGGCTGAGTAACGCCGATTGGCGTCAAGTCCTGGTGGCGGAGATCCGCTTTAGTTACGGAGCTCCGAAAAGAGCCTGCTAGCCCGCGTCTAGCAGGCTGTTAAAAGAAAAAAACTGGATCGCCCCGAATTTAAATAATAAAAAAGGGGAGGGGTTTGGCTGGGAGTTCATTTGTGTGCTCAGTTGTATAGCTCTACAGCGAGCCTTTATAGCTGCAGAGCACTGCATTGTAAAATATAGCCTGGTCACTCCTAGGGGGGTGTAAGCCTGTGGTCTTTAAAGGGAACCAGAGATGGAGCACCCTCATGTATTTTACTATATATATCAATGGGGACATTAGAGAAAACACATGCCCTTCATTCTTCACTGCTCAGCCTGCTTGTTAGCAGCCCAGACTGAGCATTCAATCTGGCTTTGCTCAGGAATCATTATAGCTGAGTAATTATAGCAGAGCCACAAGGGGGCAGGCTTGGGCTTGAAAAGACATCAGAGAAGACAGACTCAGCTATAATGATTCCTGAGCAAAGCCAGACTGAATGCTCTCTCTGGGATTTTATCAGGGCTGATAACAAGCAGGCTGAGCAGTGAAGGATGAAACAGAGAGCAGGGTAGGTGTTTTCTCTAATGTTCCCACTGATATATAGGGTAAAATACATGAGGGTGCTTCGTCTCTGGTTCCCTTTAAGTGTTTAAAAAGGAAATAAACATGGCATCCTCCATATCCCTCTTACTTCGGGTTTAAGTCAATAAATATCGCCCTTACCAGGAACTGATCCCAGGATCCCCGTGCTGCCACCAGCATTTCCTGTAACTTACCTCCCCCTCTGTGATGACTCTACTGATCTCCAGGATCCCCCCTCGTTTCTTCATGTGACTTTTCTTGTCCAGAGAATGAGATTTAACCTGTAAAATATCATTGGTAACATGTGTATTGAGTACAGTACACAGGAAGGGGGTATGTGTGTGCTTTTTACTTTTATGAATGATCACTGACTTCTTACTGATGCCGGTGATCGATCATTACCAGGAATTTTGGGAACACATACGACGCTGATTCTGAAGTGAAGCTTTCAGGGATGTATATACACAGGATGCAAGGATCTGCAAGTGGTTAAAGGGACACTGAGCAGTAGAAATAAATGAAAGCTGTATCGGCCCGACACTTCCTTAACGCTGCCGCTATGCGTCATCACGGCAGCCGGCGCGACAGTCCTGTGCATGCATGGTTTAGCGTTAGAAAACAGCGCATGCGCAGGACTGCCACGCTGGCCGCCAGACCGTCCCCGGTAAGGAAGTGTCGAGCCGACACTCGGCATGGGTGTCGACGGTAGTGAAGTCTGCAGCGGACCGAGAAAGGAGCCAGGAGGATGCTGGAGGACCTTGCGGCCTACGATGGGCTGCAGGAAGCCCCAGGTAAGTACAGATTTCGTTTATTTCTACTGCTTAGGGTCCCTTTAATAACGGAGGCCGCCGCAATTTCATGAGGGCAAACTCTGAGGCCGGCTTCATACTATAAATTGGCGTAAGAGTTGCGGCGCGCCCCCCGCACTGCCAAAAACAGGCCTTCAGGGAATACCACGTTATTCTGTGGTATTCCCCTTCTGGCAACCAGCCAATTGCCCCCATTGCCTGCATTGTAGCACCGGGCCTGAGTGTCTTGAGGAAACCCGCACAGACATGAGGAGGACGTAATGCATATATTGTCATCTGCTCCCCAACCCACCTCTGTCTCCAGCTGCTCTTACCTTGATGTACTCGTGCAGATGCTGCTCCAGAGTCTCCAGCCTTGGAGTGAGATAAGCTGGAACAGAAGCAAACACATCACATGTACAGAGTCAGGAGAGTATCTGTCAGAGGTCCACCGAGCAGAGTGACCTGTGAGCAGCCACAGTGCACACCACATCGCTACATGACCTTGTGGAGCTGCAGTACACACACTAGTCTCATGCACAATGACTGAAGATTATCCAGCTGCTGTATGAGAGCTTAAGGTACCCATACACTGAAACGATTTCCCTTCGAAATACAGCTGATTCTATCATTGTGATCGAATCTGCTGTGAAATCGGTAACGCAAATGGACTGATTTCTACCCAAAATCAATGGATCTGTCCAGGTGGAAAATTTAGCTCGATCGCCAGCGGGTCGAGAGTGCGTCATTAGCGGTGTTCGATACGGCGAAGACCAACGCAGAAATACATCACTTGTTCGCCGGCGCGAGTCCCCGCAGTCTCTCACTTCTTCCGGCGTCCTCTCCGTCTTCACTTCCTGTCCCGTCCTGTGAACAGTAGAGCGAGAAACAGTAAAGCAGATGGAGGACATTGAAAGAAGTGAGAGACTGCGGGACCCGACGACTCGCCCCGGCCGGACAGGTGATGTATTGCGGCTGGCCAGGGGAGCTGGGGTGGCGAGACAGCGGCAGTTCCACAGGTTGTGAATCGGTTTCATGCTGAAATCGATGAAAAATAAAATCTGTGTGCAGTGTATGGGCAGCCATTAGATCCCTCTGTGATCAGATTTGATCAGAGAGGGATCTATCTGTTGGTCGATCTGGTGGCAATCGACCAGTGTATGGCAGCCTTTGGCTTTAAGTGTGTTCAGTTTGATAACAGAAAGATCTGCAGCTGTTTTCTGCAGACTCAAGTGTGATTGCTGCCTAATCCTCTTAGCCATAGACCTTGAACAAGAATGCAGATCAGGTGCTCTAATTTGCTGTACAGCAAAAACCGCTAGCGGACCTGCAAACGCTAGAGGTTTTTGAAGAGGTTTTGCAGAGCGATTCTAGGCATGTTTAGGGCTCGTTCACACCTGAGCGGGAATCGCACGATTCCCGCTCACGGCAAACCACTAGCGGTTCTGCAAGAACCGCAACACAATGTAGCGAGTGGCAGTGTTCTCACTGCCGCGGTTGCGGTTAGCGATAACCGCAACCGCGCTGCATGCAGCGGTTTGCCGGCGACGAGCATTCTGCGATTTGCGATCGTGATTATAGCACGCTAATCGCGATCGCTCCAAAACCGCCGCAGTGTCCAGTGATTGTTCCGCGCTAATCGTGGGAAAATCACTCCCGCAAATCGCCGGCGTTTTGCGATTTTAAGTGTGAACAGGCCTAGCGTTTTTTGGAGTGTTTTTGTGTAGCAGATTTCATATATTTTGTTACAGTAAAGCTGTAACTGAACAACTACTGTAACAAAAACGCCTGGAAAACCGCTCTGATCTAGTGTTTTTCAGAGCTGTTTTCCACTTTCCTTTACTTAACATTGAGACAGAAACGCCTCGGAAATCTAAAACATGCTTCAGCCCCCAAGTTTGCGTTTGGGGGAAAAACAAGCCGCTCTGGTGTGCTCCATCCTATTGACGAACATTAACCAAGTGGTTTCCCCCCCGAAAACATTCTAAAAAACGCTCATAACCACTCTTGGTGTGCACTAGCCCTGACTGAAGTATGACTGGATTAGCTGCATGCTTGTTTCTGGTGTGATTCACAGACTACTGCTGCATGAAAGATTATCAGGGCTGCCAGGCAACTGGTATTGTTTAAAAAGAAACACATTTGGCAGCCTCCATATCCCTCTCACTTCAGGTGTACTTTAAAGAGAGACTGAAGTGAATGAACTAGCATGTGATTACTATAAGGCACCTTACATAGTGCTAAACCGCCGCTATCCCGTGGCAAAAAGAGGGTTTTTTACCCCCCAAATCCCCTCCGTGGTGCCTGAAGAGCGCTTCCTGAAGAGGCAGAGCTTTCAGCTGTAGCTCTGCCTCTCAGCGCATCAATCCTGGCAGATCACCGCCTCTCCCCGCCCCTCTCAGTCTTCCTTCACAGAGAGGGGCGGGGAGAGGCGGAGATCCACGTGGCGATTGACGTGCTGAGAGGCAGAGCTACAGCTCATAGCTGACCAAGAAAGTCGTGGATTTTGCAGGAGGGATTTGGGGGGTAAAACCCCCTCGTTTTGCCGCGGGATAGTGGCGGTTTAGCACTATGTAAGGTGATTTATAGTAATCACATGTTAGTTCATTCACTTCAGAGTCTCTTTAAAGAGGAGCTGTCAGCCATACTATCTCAGGAAAAAAACCAAATATATAAGTAGATAAATACTTGCTCTACTTACATAACATATGCATTACACTGTCCATGTTATGATTCCTGTGAATTTTATAAAGGAAAAGTAGAGAAACCTATTCTAGGCAGTGGCCATATTTACTGTGGCTCTTTTAAAGCCAGTCGTGATGTAATATCCACCCTTAGTCTCCTCTGCCTGATTTGCCCACCCTTCACTATAGAAACTGCTTTGTTTCAGCCGTAGAAATTTTGGCCAATCAGAGAGGAACAGAGGTGTGGGAGGGGAAAACAGGCGGGAAAGAGGCTTCAGCCAATCAGGCTGCATTAGTTAAGTCTGAGGGGAAGTAAAGAAGCAAAAAAGGACAGCCCAGCATGCCCTGCAACTTCCTTTGTCTGTACCAAATAAGAGTCAGGTAAACTGGGGAATGATCATTTATCAACAAGAAAAGTAATAGTGATTTCAACTTTTGGATTGCCTGATTAGCATCCTTATTACTTGTTTACCAGATAAAAATAAAGAATTGATTTTTTATTTTATGCCCGACAGTTACACTTTAAAGGGAGTCTGAAGCCAGAAATTAAAAAAAGAAAAAAAAGATACTTACCTAAGGAGAGGGAAGGTTCTGGGTCTTATAGAGCGTTCCCGTTCCTCTCCTTGTTCCCTCGTTCTGCCGCAGGCTCCCCGCTAGCAGTCTGACTTCTCTCTTCCGCTTTGGCTGGGCTTTCGAACTCTTTGGAACCACTGGGGCTTCTGAAGACGGGCCGCCTCGTACTGCGCATGCACAAGCGTCCTTTATTACACACTCGCACATGCACAGTACAGAGCCGCTCGTCTTTGGGAGCACTCGGGCTCCCGAAGACTGCTGAAGCCTCCCGCGGCGGGAGATTTAAACGGAGGAGCCTGCAGGGAACCAAGGGAATGAGGAGCGGAAAGGGAAAGCTCTATAGGAACCAGAGCCTTCCTTCTCCCTAGGTATCGTGTTTTTTTTTGGGGGGGGGGCTTCAGATTCACTTTAACGCTAGCTGCTGTGTTAGAAAGTAATAATGAGATACTGACCAACTATGGAGGTTCCACAGGGTACATCATCTACTGTGCCGTGGCTGCTGGCGTGGACTAGGAAGCATTTCTCCTCCTCTTCCCCTTCCTGTTGGTAGTAAGCAGGCTGGACGCTGACAGTAAATGTGCCGACCTCCGTCCCCGACTCTGACACCGTCTGTAAGGACTCGGCGAAGAGACAGAGAGACAGATCGTTGGGTTCTGGAGGAAGACAACAGTTAGGTGAGGAGTGGCCTAATGTGGGCCAGATCCTGTTGCTTTGTATAGGATCAGATGGGGTCCATTCCATTCCATTCTGCTAGATTGAACATTTTTTTATGGCAATTGGGAACGAGGTCTAAGGACCCTTTTCCACTAAGAAACGTGATCGCAATCGTACTCCCGTTTCTTCCTAGTTTCTGCTACCGTGATTCAGCGGCGATCGGGCTGCAGACTGAAAGGTGTATGGAGTGATTGCGTTGCGCTTGCGGGGCGGGCTGGGTCACGTTTGGGTCCACTGCACAGGAGAAGCGCCGGTTTATGGACTTGAGCCCCAGCAGAAGCATTGAGGTTATCCATTGGATGGCAGAAGACCAGTGAGAATCTTCAAACCATGGAGGATTCTCATTGGTCTGTTGATCTGTTTACCGCCGCTTCTCCCGTGCAGTGGACCGAGCGGAGGTGGCAGCAGTGGCGGAGGAGTAAAAAAAAGTGAAATTTGCGGCAACCAGCCAGGTGACAACGGATGCTTTGTCTGGCCGATCTGCAAAAGTTGTACAGGACCGGGCCGTACTTGTGTTCCGCTTGTTGGAATGGACCGAATGGCCTAATGTGGCCAGATCCTGTTGCTTTGTATAGAATCAGTTGGGGTGCGTTTCGTTCTGGTCTGGTTGATGGAACATTTTTTATGGAAATGTGAATGAGATCTAAGGACTATTTTCCACTAAGAAACATGATTGCAATCATACTTGCACTTCTTCCTGGTTTCCACTACCACGATTCAGCTGCGATCGCGCTGCAGACTGTAAGAGCTCAATCAGGCGAAAAATGCAGATCGGCAATTGCGCTCAGAAGAATATCGCGTCGGGAAAGGATTGCACTAATGGAAACGTTACCGCAGGTTTCCATTAGTGTCACTGCACCTAGTGTTTTGGGCTATCGAATGAAAAATGCTGGCAGTAGAAAGGGACCCTAAGGCCCCGTTTACACTCGAGAACGCAAAATCACTACTGCCTAGGACTTGCAATTTTGCACTGCGCTATTCTGCGATTTTCTTGCGATTGTGATTAGTGACTCTCATTCCAGTGACTGGAAATCGTGATGCAATTGCCTGGAAAACGCTGCATGATAATCCCAAATGGGCACAATCGAGCAGTTAGAGAAATCCCATAGGATTACTTGTGCAGCAACACTTTGGAGATCGCCGGCGATCAGCAGCAAAGCACGAATCTCGGGCGCAAAGTGCTCGAGTGTGAATGAGCCCTTAAAGGATACCCAAAGTGACATGTGACATGAAATAGACATGGGTATGTACAGTGCCAAACACACAAATACAGTAACTATACTGTGTTCCTTTTCTTCTTTCTCTGCTTGAAAGAGTTAAATATCAGGTATATAAGTGGCTGACTCAGTCCTGACTGAGACAGGAAGTGACTACAGTGTTACCCTCACTGATAAGAAATTCCAACAATAAAACACTTTCCTAGCAGAAAATGGCTTCTGAGAGCAAGAAAGAGATAAAAAAGGGAATATCTTATCAGCGAGGGTCACACTGTAGTCACTTCCTGTCTGAGTCAGCCACTTACATACCTGATATTTAACTCTTTCAGGCGAGAAAGAAAAAAAGGAACACAGCATAGTTATTAGTGTGCAGGGCGCTGTACATCCCCATGTCTATCGCATCATGTCACATGTCAGTTCGGGTATCCTTTAATTAGCTGGAAAGGTGTAGATGAAACATCACCTATGCTGGATAGTAAGTCCAGAGCCTCGGCGCTGGCACTCTTCCCTGTCGGCGGTTCCAGGGTCTCCGGGATTGGCGTGAAAGCGGACTCCATGCTGTCAGCGAGCCTGAAAAACAACAGTCAGCGGTTACGGCTACAGGTGGCCAATGAGAAGCTGGCAATTCCAAGCTTATGCTAATCTGATTCTAATTGTATGTCGCAGGGCTGTAGAGTCGGAGTCGGAGCCATTTAGGGTACCTGGAGTTGTTGGTTTCATAAACTGAGGAGTCGGGTGATTTTTGTACAGACTACACAGCCCTGGAAATGGACCAATCACCTGCAGCACTATTGCTGAGCTGACGATCTTATCATACCCATCAATCCATATGTACATTTCAGGTCGTCTCTAGGCAGTAGAGTGAGCAGATGTGGCCACTAACGGTCCAATTTCCCGTAAAAAATCGTTTGAGCGATCAGAAATTCTGATTGGATTGGTTGTAAATAATCTCAGTTGATGGGCACAATCTATTACGAACAATTATAAAAACAGCCGTCTGATTGGATTTTCATCGAACCAAAATTTGGATCTTCTTGTTGGTTGTGATAGATAGGAAGAACATTGGTTGGTTGATGGTGTAGTGATGGGCTTTTAGGGCTGCAACCCACTAGGCCGACTGCTCTGATTTGAAGTGTTATACAGTAAACTATACAGCGCTTCCGATTGGCGTTTTTGTTTTACCAGGCGTTTCAATGTCCGGCGTCCGTCCATAGCCCTGCCCCATGACGGAAGAGGTCATAGCTGCTTCTCTATAACCAATCAGAGACCTGTGGCCTCTTCTGCTAGGAGGTGTGGCTATGGTCAGAGGCTGGACATCGGGACACTCAGTAAGTATAATTAACTTTATGTAAAAACTAAACTCAAAACGCTCGGCCCCCCAGATCGCTGCAAATTCGCTTTTCAAAGAGATTTTGCAGCGTTTCTATATTTAGCATTGACACGCAAACACGTCCCAAATGCCGCATGTCCTGCGATTGTGATTAACCCTAATCGCAATCTCACTAGTGGGTTCCCTACCATTTAAGTACATCTGCAAAGCGTTTTTTTTTTTTAATCACTGGTGATTGTCGTCGATCCAAAAACGCTCTGGTGGGTCCGAGGCCCTTACTATTGTGGTCTCCAAAAAATGGCTGAAGCTTCGGTGCTGGAGACAATTCTAGAAGAATTTTGTCGGACCCCTTCTCTCTGCAGTATGGTGCAGATGGTGGTAGTGGGACCCCGGCTGGCTGACAGGGCTGGGGATGCAGCTCTCAGTTACGTAGCTAGAGAGCTGTGGGCCCTGGTGCAAGGTTTACATTGGGCCCCGCCAAACGCTCTATACATAACAATTGGTACGGCACACCAAAACCTGCCAATGGCAATTACAGTGTCAGAGGTGCAAGAAGGGGATGGGGAACAGCTCATTAATGATTACTGCTCATAAAAGCACCTATAGACGTGATTATTACCAGCACAGGACCAATAGAGAGCCAATACTGTGGTTGAGGGTGGGCCCCTTTGGCCCAAGGGCCCAGATGCGGTCGCTACCTCTGCAACCCCTATTGCTATGCCACTGGCAGCTCTCTCCTCTAATGTATATAATATAATGTATGTATATATGTCAAGCTGAGCAGTGAACACAGCAGACAGGCTCATTATGGAGCTACACGGGCTGTGCAGTGTATGCAGCAGACAGGCCCAGTATGGAGCTGCACGGGCTGTGCGGTGTATACAGCAGACAGGCCCAGTATGGAGCTACACGGGCTGTGCAGTGTATACAGCAGACAGGCCCAGTATGGAGCTGCACGGGCTGTGCGGTGTATACAGCAGACAGGCCCAGTATGGAGCTACACGGGCTGTGCGGTGTATGCAGCAGACAGGCCCAGTATGGAGCTGCATGGGCTGTGCGGTGTATACAGCAGACAGGCCCAGTATGGAGCTGCATGGGCTGTGCTGTGTATACAGCAGACAGGCCCAGTATGGAGCTGCACGGGCTGTGCGGTGTATACAGCAGACAGGCCCAGTATGGAGCTACACGGGCTGTGCGGTGTATGCAGCAGACAGGCCCAGTATGGAGCTGCTTGTGCTGTGCGGTGTATACAGCAGACAGGCCCAGTATGGAGCTGCACGGGCTGTGTGGTGTATACAGCAGACAGGCCCAGTATGGAGCTACACGGGCTGTGCGGTGTACGCAGAAGACAGGCCCAGTATGGAGCTGCACGGGCTGTGCGGTGTATGCAGCAGACAGGCCCAGTATGGAGCTGCACGGGCTGTGCGGTGTATACAGCAGACAGGCCCAGTATGGAGCTGCACGGGCTGTGCGGTGTATGCAGCAGACAGGCCCAGTATGGAGCTGCATGGGCTGTGCGGTGTATACAGCAGACAGGCCCAGTATGGAGCTGCACGGGCTGTGCGGTGTATGCAGCAGACAGGCCCAGTATGGAGCTGCACGGGCTGTGCGGTGTATGCAGCAGACAGGCCCAGTATGGAGCTGCACGAGCTGTGCGGTGTATGCAGCAAACAGGCCCAGTATGGAGCTGCACGGGCTGTGCGGTGTACGCAGCAGACAGGCCCAGTATGGAGCTGCACGGGCTGTGCGGTGTATGCAGCACACAGGCCCAGTATAGAGCTGCACGGGCTGTGCGGTGTATACAGCAGACAGGCCCAGTATGGAGCTGCACGGGCTGTGCGGTGTATGCAGCAGACAGGCCCAGTATGGAGCTACACGGGCTGTGCGGTGTATGCAGCAGACAGGCCAGTATGGAGCTGCACGAGCTGTGCGGTGTATGCAGCAAACAGGCCCAGTATGGAGCTGCACGGGCTGTGCGGTGTATGCAGCAGACAGGCCCAGTATGGAGCTGCACAGGCCGTGCGGTGTATGCAGCAGACAGGCCCAGTATGGAGCTGCACGGGCTGTGCGGTGTATGCAGCAGACAGGCCCAGTATGGAGCTGCACGGGCCGTGCGGTGTATGCAGCAGACAGGCCTAGTATGGAGCTGCACGGGCTGTGCGGTGTATGCAGCAGACAGGCCCAGTATGGAGCTGCACGGGCTGTGCGGTGTATGCAGCAGACAGGCCCAGTATGGAGCTGCACGGGCTGTGCGGTGTATGCAGCAGACAGGCCCAGTATGGAGCTGCACGGGCTGTGCGGTGTATGCAGCTGACAGGCCCAGTATGGAGCTGCACGGGCTGTGCGGTGTATGCAGCAGACAGGCCCAGTATGGAGCTGCACGGGCTGTGCGGTGTATGCAGCAGACAGGCCCAGTATGGAGCTGTACGGGCTGCGCGGTGTATGCAGCAGACAGGCCCAGTATGGAGCTGCACGGGCTGTGCGGTGTACGCAGCAGACAGGCCCAGTATGGAGCTGCACGGGCTGTGCGGTGTACGCAGCAGACAGGCCCAGTATGGAGCTGCACGGGCTGTGCGGTGTACGCAGCAGACAGGCCCAGTATGGAGCTGCACGGGCTGTGCGGTGTACGCAGCAGACAGGCCCAGTATGGAGCTGCACGGGCTGTGCGGTGTATGCAGCAGACAGGCCCAGTATGGAGCTGCACGGGCTGTGCGGTGTATGCAGCAGACAGGCCCAGTATGGAGCTACACGGGCTGTGCGGTGTATGCAGCAGACAGGCCCGGTATGGAGCTGCATGGGCTGTGCGGTGTATACAGCAGACAGGCCCAGTATGGAGCTGCATGGGCTGTGCGGTGTACGCAGCAGACAGGCCCAGTATGGCGCTGCATGGGCTGTGCGGTGTATACAGCAGACAGGCCCAGTATGGAGCTACACGGGCTGTGCGGTGTATGCAGCAGACAGGCCCAGTATGGAGCTACACGGGCTGTGCAGTGTATGCAGCAGACAGGCCCAGTATGGAGCTGTGCGGTGTATACAGCAGACAGGCCCAGTATGGAGCTGCACGGGCTGTGCGGTGTACGCAGCAGACAGGCCCAGTATGGAGCTGCACGGGCTGTGCGGTGTATGCAGCAGACAGGCCCAGTATGGAGCTGCACGAACTGTGCGGTGTACGCAGCAGACAGGCCCAGTATGGAGCTGCACGGGCTGTGCGGTGTATGCAGCAGACAGGCCCAGTATGGAGCTGCACGGGCTGTGCGGTGTATGCAGCAGACAGGCCCAGTATGGAGCTGCACGGGCTGTGCGGTGTATGCAGCAGACAGGCCCAGTATGGAGCTGCACGAGCTGTGCGGTGTATGCAGCAGACAGGTCCAGTATGGAGCTGCACGGGCTGTGCGGTGTATGCAGCAGACAGGCCCAGTATGGAGCTGCACGGGCTGTGCGGTGTACGCAGCAGACAGGCCCAGTATGGAGCTGCACGGGCTGTGCGGTGTATGCAGCAGACAGGCCCAGTATGGAGCTGCACGGGCTGTGCGGTGTATGCAGCAGACAGGCCCAGTATGGAGCTGCACGGGCTGTGCGGTGTACGCAGCAGACAGGCCCAGTATGGAGCTGCACGGGCTGTGCGGTGTATGCAGCAGACAGGCCCAGTATGGAGCTGCACGGGCTGTGCGGTGTACGCAGCAGACAGGCCCAGTATGGAGCTGCACGGGCTGTGCGGTGTATGCAGCAGACAGGCCCAGTATGGAGCTGCACGGGCTGTGCGGTGTATGCAGCAGACAGGCCCAGTATGGAGCTGCACGGGCTGTGCGGTGTATGCAGCAGACAGGCCCAGTATGGAGCTGCACGAGCTGTGCGGTGTATGCAGCAGACAGGTCCAGTATGGAGCTGCACGGGCTGTGCGGTGTATGCAGCAGACAGGCCCAGTATGGAGCTGCACGGGCTGTGCGGTGTACGCAGCAGACAGGCCCAGTATGGAGCTGCACGGGCTGTGCGGTGTACGCAGCAGACAGGCCCAGTATGGAGCTGCACGGGCTGTGCGGTGTATGCAGCAGACAGGCCCAGTATGGAGCTGCACGGGCTGTGCGGTGTACGCAGCAGACAGGCCCAGTATGGAGCTGCACGGGCTGTGCGGTGTACACAGCAGACAGGCCCAGTATGGAGCTGCACGGGCTGTGCGGTGTACGCAGCAGACAGGCCCAGTATGGAGCTGCACGGGCTGTGCGGTGTATGCAGCAGACAGGCCCAGTATGGAGCTGCACGGGCTGTGCGGTGTATGCAGCAGACAGGCCCAGTATGGAGCTGCACGGGCTGTGCGGTGTATGCAGCAGACAGGCCCAGTATGGAGCTACACGGGCTGTGCGGTGTATGCAGCAGACAGGCCCGGTATGGAGCTGCATGGGCTGTGCGGTGTATACAGCAGACAGGCCCAGTATGGAGCTGCATGGGCTGTGCGGTGTACGCAGCAGACAGGCCCAGTATGGCGCTGCATGGGCTGTGCGGTGTATACAGCAGACAGGCCCAGTATGGAGCTATACGGGCTGTGCGGTGTATGCAGCAGACAGGCCCAGTATGGAGCTACACGGGCTGTGCAGTGTATGCAGCAGACAGGCCCAGTATGGAGCTGCACGGGCTGTGCGGTGTACGCAGCAGACAGGCCCAGTATGGAGCTGCACGGGCTGTGCGGTGTATGCAGCAGACAGGCCCAGTATGGAGCTGCACGGGCTGTGCGGTGTATGCAGCAGACAGGCCCAGTATGGAGCTGCACGGGCTGTGCGGTGTATGCAGCAGACAGGCCCAGTATGGAGCTGCACGGGCTGTGCGGTGTACGCAGCAGACAGGCCCAGTATGGAGCTGCACGGGCTGTGCGGTGTATGCAGCAGACAGGCCCAGTATGGAGCTGCACGGGCTGTGCGGTGTATGCAGCAGACAGGCCCAGTATGGAGCTGCACGGGCTGTGCGGTGTACGCAGCAGACAGGCCCAGTATGGAGCTGCACGGGCTGTGCGGTGTATGCAGCAGACAGGCCCAGTATGGAGCTGCACGGGCTGTGCGGTGTATGCAGCAGACAGGCCCAGTATGGAGCTGCACGGGCTGTGCGGTGTATGCAGCAGACAGGCCCAGTATGGAGCTGTACGGGCTGCGCGGTGTATGCAGCAGACAGGCCCAGTATGGAGCTGCATGGGCTGTGCGGTGTATGCAGCAGCCAGCAGACAGGCCCAGTATGGAGCTGCATGGGCTGAGCGGTGTATACAGCAGACAGGCCCAGTATGGAGCTATACGGGCTGTGCGGTGTATGCAGCAGACAGGCCCAGTATGGAGCTACACGGGCTGTGCAGTGTATGCAGCAGACAGGCCCAGTATGGAGCTACACGGGCTGTGCAGTGTATGCAGCAGACAGGCCCAGTATGGAGCTGTACGGGCTGTGCGGTGTATACAGCAGACAGGCCCAGTATGGAGCTGCACGGGCTGTGCGGTGTACGCAGCAGACAGACCCAGTATGGAGCTGCACGGGCTGTGCGGTGTATGCAGCAGACAGGCCCATTATGGAGCTGCACGGGCTGTGCGGTGTACGCAGCAGACAGGCCCAGTATGGAGCTGCACGGGCTGTGCGGTGTATGCAGCAGACAGGCCCAGTATGGAGCTGCACGGGCTGTGCGGTGTATGCAGCAGACAGGCCCAGTATGGAGCTGCACGGGCTGTGCGGTGTATGCAGCAGACAGGCCCAGTATGGAGCTGCACGAGCTGTGCGGTGTATGCAGCAGACAGGCCCAGTATGGA
The DNA here is from genome assembly GCF_040937935.1 of Hyperolius riggenbachi. Lineage (NCBI taxonomy): Eukaryota > Metazoa > Chordata > Amphibia > Anura > Hyperoliidae > Hyperolius > Hyperolius riggenbachi. The sequence goes on from NC_090652.1 coordinate 300,011,390, forward strand.
GCTGCATGGGCTGTGCGGTGTATGCAGCAGACAGGCCCAGTATGGAGCTGCACGGGCTGTGCGGTGTACGCAGCAGACAGGCCCAGTATGGAGCTGCACGGGCTGTGCGGTGTATGCAGCAGACAGGCCCAGTATGGAGCTGCACGGGCTGTCCGGTGTATGCAGCAGACAGGCCCAGTATGGAGCTGCACGGGCTGTGCGGTGTATACAGCAGACAGGCCCAGTATGGAGCTACACGGGCTGTGCGGTGTACGCAGCAGACAGGCCCAGTATGGAGCTGCACGGGCTGTGCGGTGTATGCAGCAGACAGGCCCAGTATGGAGCTGCACGGGCTGTGCGGTGTATACAGCAGACAGGCCCAGTATGGAGCTGCACGGGCTGTGCGGTGTATGCAGCAGACAGGCCCAGTATGGAGCTGCATGGGCTGTGCGGTGTATACAGCAGACAGGCCCAGTATGGAGCTGCACGGGCTGTGCGGTGTATGCAGCAGACAGGCCCAGTATGGAGCTGCACGGGCTGTGCGGTGTATGCAGCAGACAGGCCCAGTATGGAGCTGCACGGGCTGTGCGGTGTATGCAGCAGACAGGCCCAGTATGGAGCTGCACGGGCTGTGCGGTGTACGCAGCAGACAGGCCCAGTATGGAGCTGCACGGGCTGTGCGGTGTATGCAGCAGACAGGCCCAGTATGGAGCTGCACGGGCTGTGCGGTGTATGCAGCAGACAGGCCCAGTATGGAGCTGCATGGGCTGTGCGGTGTACGCAGCAGACAGGCCCAGTATGGCGCTGCATGGGCTGTGCGGCGTACGCAGCAGACAGGCCCAGTATGGAGCTGCACGGGCTGTGCGGTGTACGCAGCAGACAGGCCCAGTATGGCGCTGCATGGGCTGTGCGGTGTACGCAGCAGACAGGCCCAGTATGGAGCTGCACGGGCTGTGCGGTGTATGCAGCAGACAGGCCCAGTATGGAGCTGCACGGGCTGTGCGGTGTATGCAGCAGACAGGCCCAGTATGGAGCTGCACGGGCTGTGTGGTGTATGCAGCAGACAGGCCCAGTATGGAGCTGCACGGGCTGTGCGGTGTATGCAGCAGACAGGCCCAGTATGGAGCTGCATGGGCTGTGCGGTGTATGCAGCAGACAGGCCCAGTATGGAGCTGCACGGGCTGTGCGGTGTATGCAGCAGACAGGCCCAGTATGGAGCTGCACGGGCTGTGCGGTGTATGCAGCAGACAGGCCCAGTATGGAGCTGCACGGGCTGTGCGGTGTATACAGCATACAGGCCCAGTATGGAGCTGCACGGGCTGTGCGGTGTACGCAGCAGACAGGCCCAGTATGGAGCAGCATGTGCTGTGCGGTGTATGCAGCAGACAGGCCCAGTATGGAGCTGCACGGGCTGTGCGGTGTATGCAGCAGACAGGCCCAGTATGGAGCTGCACGGGCTGTGCGGTGTATGCAGCAGACAGGCCCAGTATGGACCTGCACGGGCTGTGCAGTGTATACAGCAGACAGGCCCAGTATGGAGCTGCACGGGCTGTGCGGTGTATGCAGCAGACAGGCCCAGTATGGAGCTGCACGGGCTGTGCGGTGTATGCAGCAGACAGGCCCAGTATGGAGCTGCACGGGCTGTGCGGTGTATGCAGCAGACAGGCCCAGTATGGAGCTACACGGGCTGTGCGGTGTATGCAGCAGACAGGCCCGGTATGGAGCTGCATGGGCTGTGCGGTGTATACAGCAGACAGGCCCAGTATGGAGCTACACGGGCTGTGCGGTGTATGCAGCAGACAGGCCCAGTATGGAGCTGCACGGGCTGTGCGGTGTATGCAGCAGACAGGCCCAGTATGGAGCTGCACGGGCTGTGCGGTGTATGCAGCAGACAGGCCCAGTATGGAGCTGCACGGGCTGTGCGGTGTATACAGCATACAGGCCCAGTATGGAGCTGCACGGGCTGTGCGGTGTACGCAGCAGACAGGCCCAGTATGGAGCAGCATGTGCTGTGCGGTGTATGCAGCAGACAGGCCCAGTATGGAGCTGCACGGGCTGTGCGGTGTATGCAGCAGACAGGCCCAGTATGGAGCTGCATGGGCTGTGCGGTGTATGCAGCAGACAGGCCCAGTATGGAGCTGCATGGGCTGTGCGGTGTATGCAGCAGACAGGCCCAGTATGGAGCTGCACGGGCTGTGCAGTGTATACAGCAGACAGGCCCAGTATGGAGCTGCACGGGCTGTGCGGTGTATGCAGCAGACAGGCCCAGTATGGAGCTGCATGGGCTGTGCGGTGTATGCAGCAGACAGGCCCAGTATGGAGCTGCATGGGCTGTGCGGTGTATGCAGCAGACAGGCCCAGTATGGAGCTGCACGGGCTGTGCGGTGTATGCAGCAGACAGGCCCAGTATGGAGCTGCACGGGCTGTGCGGTGTATGCAGCAGACAGGCCCAGTATGGAGCTGCACGGGCTGTGCGGTGTATACAGCATACAGGCCCAGTATGGAGCTGCACGGGCTGTGCGGTGTACGCAGCAGACAGGCCCAGTATGGAGCAGCATGTGCTGTGCGGTGTATGCAGCAGACAGGCCCAGTATGGAGCTGCACGGGCTGTGCGGTGTATGCAGCAGACAGGCCCAGTATGGAGCTGCATGGGCTGTGCGGTGTATGCAGCAGACAGGCCCAGTATGGAGCTGCACGGGCTGTGCGGTGTATGCAGCAGACAGGCCCAGTATGGAGCTACACGGGCTGTGCGGTGTATGCAGCAGACAGGCCCAGTATGGAGCTGCATGGGCTGTGCAGTGTATACAGCAGACAGGCCCAGTATGGAGCTGCACGGGCTGTGCGGTGTATGCAGCAGACAGGCCCAGTATGGAGCTACACGGGCTGTGCGGTGTATGCAGCAGACAGGCCCAGTATGGAGCTGCATGGGCTGTGCGGTGTATGCAGCAGACAGGCCCAGTATGGAGCTGCACGGGCTGTGCGGTGTATGCAGCAGACAGGCCCAGTATGGAGCTGCACGGGCTGTGCGGTGTATGCAGCAGACAGGCCCAGTATGGAGCTGCATGGGCTGTGCAGTGTATACAGCAGACAGGCCCAGTATGGCGCTGCATGGGCTGTGCGGTGTACGCAGCAGACAGGCCCAGTATGGAGCTGTATGGGGCTCCCGTGTATCCTCTATACACACCTGATCACTGGCCGGGTACCGGGCCCCTCTGCAGCCGCTCTATACACACGCAGTCCCGGGAGCAGAGCAGATCACTGCCTGGGTTCAGGACAGGTCCCCTGCGTCTCCTCCATGGCAACAGGGTAACCATAGCATCGGGACGGAGCATTCTCACTACGTTTTGCTCCAGTACAGCAGTGACATCTAGTGGTCAATATTGGGTACTGCAGAATGGACTGTTCTCAGCTTGTTGCCACTGAAGAAGGTGCTGAATACTGTTCTCCTGACCTATTACAATACTCCTGATTTCTCATACCCTTCTATATATCCCTCTCGGGTAAAAAAAAAAAAAAAAAATACAACAAATAAAATAAATATTAAAGCACACCTGAAGTGAGATATGGAGGCTGTCATATTTATCTACTTTTAACTATGCATATTGCCTGGCTGTCCTGCTGATCACCTGCATCTAATAGACTCAGAAGAAGCATGCAGAGTAGGCTCTCTTGACTTAAAGAGGAACTCCAGTGAAAATACTGTAATAAAAAAAGTGCTTAATTTTTACAATAATTATGTATAATTTTTTTAAATACCTGATTAACATTCTGACATTTATTACATGGTGACATTTTTACTGCTGGCAGGTGATGTAGCTGCCTCTTGCTGTTTTGGCAGTTGGCAACAGATGTAAACAGGTATTTCCCACAATGCAGCAAGGTTCACAGACAGGAAACTGCCAGGAGTCAGATTCAGAGTTTCTTGTGGGAGGGGTTTCACCACAATATCAATCATACAGCGCCCCCTGATGGTCTGTTTGTGAAATGGAATAGATTTCTCATGTAAAAGGGGGTATCACGTATCAGCTACTGATTGGGATAACGTTCAATTCTTGGTCGAAGTTTCTCTTTAAAGAGTAACTTTATTCAAAGTTTGATCTTCATTCTATTCAGTAGCTGATATCCTTCGTCCCACAAGAAATATTTACCTTTTCATGAAAAGATCGGAAGGAGGGGGGGGGGGTCTGTGTATCTGATATTGTGGTGAAACCCCTGCCTGGCCAGGAGCGTAACTACAAATCACTGGGCCCCCCCTGCAAAACATATACTTGGATGTCTCACACATACAGACACACACGGTGTGCAAAAACCGCATACAGGAAACCGACAGAGGAGTGTGCTCCCAGCCTCAGCTTATTACATGCACTCTGTCCATCTCTGATGGAGCAGAACTCCAGCTCTGCAGACTCCTCCAACATCTCTGAAGAGGAACTGCCGGGAAAATCTTAAAATTTAAGTGCTTTAATAAAAATGAAAACCCTAAGAACCCCCTATGATAAGATGGGCTAGTTCAAAATCTGTCGGTAATATCAGATTTCTACTACTTACTGTAAGTGACAGCAACATAGGAGAAAGGTAATTTATGGCTCATTTAACTCCAAAAGAAACATACGTCTTATTTGTATATGTTAACATGTATTTTAAAATTTAAGATTTTCGCGAAAGAGATCCTTTAAGGAGAGGGTGGAGAGGCTGGGGGAAGAACTGGTTCTGCAGACCCTTTCAGCATCACTACAGTACACAGCACTTGGGGAGGGGTAGAAAGGCTGGAGGTAGACCCTGCTGAACACTGAATAGGGACTGTACAAATTTTTGTCTGCAAAACTTTGTAAGATTCCTTATCAGTGACTGAACAGATGCAGTAATTAGAACAATTGTGCAGAGAGCAGAAAGTTTTTTTTCTCTCCACACCCTTAGTTGTCAGTCTCTAGAGGAAGCCCCAGGTAAGTGGATTTTTTTTTTTCAGCATGCTCAGAAGTGTCCTTTAAGTGGTATAATTGGCCAATCAAAATTGTGTGTGTGCGTGCGTGTGTCTGTTGACCCATTACTACATGAAGGTGGTAAAATTGGTCAGTGATTAGCCAATCATAATTGAAAGTGTGTACCAGGCTATATATGCAGTGTAAGGGCCATCTACACAATCTGTACAAAGTCTGTTGACCCCCATACTACATGGAGGGCCAAAAGTAGGTGTGTGCAAAGTTTGGTACACAATTTTAATTGGCCATTTTACCAACTCCATGTAGTAGATTTTGAATACTATGAACAAATTATGTCAGTAAGCCCTCATACCACATGGAGGTGCTAAATTTGATGTGTGTACTAGGCCAGTGATCTGCAAACTCGCCTGCGCAGTCCGCTCCGAACCATGTGGCAGTGATTGACAGCGCCGCTCGCGCAGGCGCAGTACAGGCCAACCACCAGGTCGGCCTGATGTCATCACCGGGGACCGGGAGGCAGCGGCGGCAAACGGCTGACGGAGGAGCTGCAGCAAGGGACATGCTGGGAGCTTGGGGCTGGACGAAGCCCCGGGTAAGTTGCACTTATTTTGCTTATAATTGCCTTATAACTCCTTTAAGGAACTACAAATGACACAATGCATTGCCGGAGTCTGACAGTCATGATTCATAAAGCCAAATGCATTGTGGGACTTGTAGTTCCTTAACAGCTGGAGAGATAAGTTTGCAGATCACTGTACTAGGCTTATGAGTTTCTGCCCTTTCTCTGCACACCTTCTCATCCCCCATGCAGATCATGATCAACACTGCAGCAAACAGAGAATGAAGTATGGGCGAGTCGAGAGAGAGGTGTGTAGGGGGGGTTACAGACAGATTTCTGCACTAAAGCAGACCTAAATTCAGAACTTCCTTTCTGCTTTAAAAGATAAGCAACAGCATAATAACCTTTAAAAAAAAAAAATCTTGTTACAGCCAATACAAATCCTGCAATAAATCTGCAGTGTGTCTACTTCCTGCTTTCATGGAAGCAGACATATTGTTAAAGAGACTCCGCAACAAAAATTGCATCCTGTTTTTTATCATCCTACAAGTTCCAAAAGCTATTCTAATGTGTTCTAGCTTACTGCAGCACTTTCTACTATGACAGTCTCTGTAATAAATCAATGTATCTTTCCCCTGTCAGACCTGTGTCTGGAAGGCTGCCAAGTTCTTCAGTGTTGTGGTTCTGCTATGAACTCCCCCTTCCAGGTCCCTCTCTGCACACTGCCTGTGTATTATTTAGATTAGAGCAGCTTCTCTCTTATCTTTTACAAGCTGGATAAATCGTCCTCTGAGCTGGCTGGGCTTTCACATACTGAGGAATTATAGACAAGGGCAAAGCTGTTTGCAGGAAGAAAAGAGCAGCCTGAAACTTCAGTGCATGAGAGCAGAAGGGGGAAAGAAACACACAAATGATCTCTTGAGATTCAAAAGGAAGGGTGTATACAGCCTGCTTGTGTATGGATGAATTTTCTATGTGTGGACATACTGTACATCAACCTACTTCCTGTTTTGGTGGCCATTTTGTTTGTTTATAAACAAACTTTTTAAAACTGTTTTTAACCACTTTTAATGCGGCGAGGAGCGGCAAAATTGTGACAGAGGGTAATAGGAGATGTCCCCTAACGCATTGGTATGTTTACTTTTGTGCGATTTTAACAATACAGATTCTCTTTAACATCCTGTGTTTACAAACTAGCTGCTCTGCCAAGGCAGTTAGGTGACAGAGCTGAGAGATCAAATTACAACTTGTGATTAGTCACAGATGAGGGGGGAATTAGACAGGCTAAACTCTTTAACCACCTTAGCGGTATGGACGAGCTCGTCCATTACCGCCAGAGGGTGCCGCTCAGGCCCTGCTGGGCCGATTTTGATGAAATAAAAAGCAGCACACGCAGCCGGCACTTTGCCAGCCGCGTGTGCTGCCTGATCGCCGCCGCGAGTAGCGGCGAAAGAGGGTCCCCCCAGCCGCCCGAGCCCTGCGCAGCCGGAACAAATAGTTCCGGCCAGCGCTAAGGGCTGGATCGGAGGCGGCTGACGTCAGTTGACGTCACTCCGCTCGTCGCCATGGCGACGAGGAAAGCCAAACAAGGAAGGCTGCTCATTGCAGCCTTCCTTGTTACTTCTGCTTGCCGGAGGCGATCGGAAGAACGCCTCCGGAGCGCCCTCTAGTGGGCTTTCATGCAGCCAACTTTCAGTTGGCTGCATGAAATAGTTTTTATTTAATTAAAAAAAAACCCTCCCGCAGCCGCCCTGGCGATCTCAATAGAACACCAGGGTGGTTAAATACATACAGGGTGCATTTCTCTGTTTTCCTTCTGTCCTGTGCAAGAGTTCAGCTCCACGTTAAAGTGAAAGTTAAAAAAAAAGACACAAGAATCATAGCAGAAGTTGGACTTTATTTCAAACACGTCATATTGTCACCGCACATTACAAATAGTGTCACTTATTATTATTAATCCCTTTGAGAACTAAACAATTGCAGCAGCTTATTACAGCACATGTGATGGGGACGGACAACAGTCACTGCAGTCAGTATTTTCATAGTTTTCCTGTCTCCTCCAGTGTCCAGCCATCATACAGGAAGTCAGAGCGGATCACATGATGCATGCCGATGTAGGCTGTGGGCGGGGCTGAGCAGGTGGGAGGAGCTCACAGGAGAGGATGCTTCCATTTAACACGTACAAATGGCCTATGCTGCCTCCAGCAGCCGGTGCTGTGTCAGATTGTGCTGCCTGGAAATTTGTGGCCGTTTTTAATGGCCAATTCTGGCTCACATACAAATCAGTTGGGGTCGATTCACTAAGCTACGCCTATTGGGCCAATCAAAGTGCGGGGGGTCCTACAAAGTGAATCAACCCCCAAGTCAGCTAGCTAATTGTACAAGCTGTTAGTCGGTATTTCTCCTGTCTGGCTCTCGGGGAAATTGCTGATGCTGCTGAAACCCAAGAAAAGATGAAGGCGTGTCTGACACTTCTGCTACTCGGCAGATCAACTGTATACACCTCACCATGGCAACAGGGACACGAGCCCTACCGTCCCAGTTTGAAACATATTGTATGGTTCTCACGGAACTACTTTAAAATATGTGGCGTTTATGGTTCTCTCAGCTAAAAAGGTTCCTGGCCCCTGGTTTAGGGGCTGCCATTTGGCACAGACATATTTTGGGAAGTCCCCTCCCTACCCTCAAAATTTGGGGTGTGTAGTAGGCGTGGTTGTGGAGATAACTCAGTGCAAAAGGCAGCTTCGGACACAGCACTGGCATTGAGATGTTAAATCCTGCATTAAAATTGTATGCAGTTTGGAGCTAGCCCTGCCCACATTGGTAGGAGGAGCTTTAGATTCAATCCCAAACTTCATGCAATTTACATTAAATCTATATGCAAGTCAGAAATATTCACATCTCATTGACAACCTCTACTAAAACAGTTTTGTTTTATTTTTTTACCCTTTGCAGGAAGTGGAATTAGTGGGTTATTGAGCAGATTTGGATGCTGGTTAAAGAGAACCAGAGATGAAGCACCCTCTTGTATTTTACCTTATAAATCAGTGGGAACATGACAGTAAACACCTAATCTGCTCTTTGTTTCATTGTTCTCTGTTTAATCTGACTGTTATCACCTCTGATAAGAATCCCCGACTGAGCATTCAGTCTAGCTTTGCTACAGAAAGATTATAGCTGAGTCTGTCTTCTCTGGTGTCTTTTCAAGCCCAAGCCTGCCCCCTTGTGGCTCTGCTATAATGACTCAGCTATAATTATTCCCTGCAAAGCCAGACTGAATGCTCAGTCCGGGATTCTTATCACAGCTGATAACAGACACTTTTAGCAGTGAGGATGAAACAGAAAGCATGGTAGGTGTTTTCTCTAATGTTCTTACTGATATACTGTATATGGTAAAATACATGAAGGTGCTTCTCTCTGGTTCCCTTTAAGGCCCATCTACATTAAAAGGCATCTGAGGTGCGAGGGATATGGAGGCTGACATATTTATTTCCTGTTAAGCAATACCAGTTGCCTGGCTGCCCTGCTGATCCTCTGCCTTTAATACGTTTAGCCATAGCCCCTGAACAAGCATGCAGCAGATCTGGTGTTTCTGACTGTCAGATCTGACTGGATTAGCTGAATGCTTTTTTCTGGTGTTATTCAGACACTACTGCAGCCAAATAGATCAACAGGACTGCCAGGCAACTGGTATTGTTCAACAGGTAATAAATATGGCAGCCTACATATCACTCGCTTCAGGTGTCTTTTAGGGCTCTTACACAGTGGGACGTTGCATTGCAAGGGACGTTAAGGTCGCATAACGTTCCCCAAACGCAACGCATGGTGGTGCTAAAGGTGGACGCTACATAGAGCCGCGTTATGCGGCTCTTGGTGCGCCGATTTCATCGATAGAACCGGCAATGATTCATATGAATCATTGCTAGCAGGCAGAGAACCGAAAATGATTCATAGGAATCATTGCTAGCAGGCAGAGAACCGAAAATGATTCATATGAATTATTGCTAGCAGGCAGAGAACCGAGAATGATTCATATGAATCATTGCTAGCAGGCAGAGAACCGAAAATGATTCATATGAATCATTGCTAGCAGGCAGAGAACCGAAAATGATTCATATGAATCATTGCTAGCAGGCAGAGAACCGAAAATGATTCATATGAATCATTGCTAGCAGGCAGAGAACCGAGAATGATTCATATGAATCATTGCTAGCAGACTTTCATAGAACGTCCAGCGTTACAATGAATGGGCTGGAACCCACAGGAGCGCTTTTGGCAGCGTTTTGGCAGCACTGCGATATGCTAGCAGTTTGCCAAAACGCTGAGCTAATGTTAATGGATGGGGCAACTTCCACAGGAGCGTTTGCGTTTCTCAGAAACGCAAACGCAGGACCTGCAGCATTTTGGGAGCGTTAGCGCTTCAATGTAAAGTATTGAACCGCTAGCGGAAACGCTCAGCAAAACCTAAACTGAGCGGTTTTGCTAGCATTTTGCGGTTCAGCACACTGTAACAAAATGAAAAATAATTCACAGGACCAATCAGGATAAAAACGCAAAACGCTACGCACCCGCTGGGCAAAAAAATACAATGTTGCAAAACATGACCAAAAACGCACATGAATCCGCTTGCAAACCGCTCAGACAAAACGCTAGCGGTTGCGTTTGCTGATTTCAGTGGGTTCCAGGCCTAACACAACGTGGGCACTGTGAACAGCCTATTGATTTTTCATTACTGTGAGTTGGGCTGCGTTACAGGCTGCTCTAACCGTACTAACGTGCGCCTGTAACATCCCACTGTGAAAGCAGCCTTAAGTCAGGATTGTAGGACTTCTCTGATCAATGTTTCTCAATCTCTGGCCAGAGGAAAGTGGGGCTGATTTATTATAACCAGGGCAAAGAAAGTTCAAGCACAACTGGAGTCCGTGTGTGCGCACAGATTTCAGCAGATAAAGTTCTGATTTTACTTGCGTTTTCTTTGCACTGATAAATCTGCCCAGTGTCCCTCTGCATGTTGCTGAATACCACTAAGAGAACCAATGACAACTAGTCATCTATCTCACCAGCCCCACACTGATTCCAACACTGCATTAACCAGACAGGCAGGAGACAGAGTAAACTGCATAACAACTCTCTATGACAGGTAAAACGTTACCATTATTGCAATTAAGGGCAGAGGTTTAGATTAGAATGAATTCCCACTGGTGACAGGTCCTCTTTGGCAATCAGAAATGGTGTGATACAATGTTCTCATTCTGCAGAGATTAACACTACGATAGTCCAGCAGGAAATCGGTCAGCGTGGCGGCTTTTCTACCGCATCCGAGGATCTCAGTCGGCACTGGAGACAGACCTTCTCTGACCCGTGAAAGAAGTGCTAGCTCTGGGGCAAGACAGGCGATTACAGCAACATACACAGGCCCCGATTTACTGATTATGGGGGATCTGTTATATGTGGTCCGATGTAAGTCATGGAGAAAATCCAAAGGCGTAACCACAAAAATTGTTCAAGTAATACCTTTATTGATTAACTGTACAAGATTTCCTTGCAAGCATTCCAAACTTTACAGGACAACTGAAGAGGGAAGGATATGGAGGCTGCCATATTTATTTCCTGTTAAGCAATACCAGTTGCCTGGCAGCCCTGCTGATCATTTGCCTCTAATGCTTTCAGCCATAGACCCTGAACAAGCATGCAGCAGATCAGGTGTTTCTGATATTATTGTCAGATCTGACTGGATTAGCTGCATGCTTGTTTCTGGTGTGATTCAGACACTACTGCAGCCAAACAGATCATCAAGATAGCCAGGCAACTGGTATTGTTTAAAGGGAAAAATATGGCAGCCTCCATATTCTTCAGTTGTCCTTTACATTTGTGTGATCCAAGACTGAGTTATTAAAAAGTTTGCTAGCTAATCTGTTTCAGAAGTTGTCACGCCCTCACTTGGGTAATATCAGATCATAGTCAGGATTGCTAATAGGAAAGTAAAACCGCAGTTTTGTAACTGCATCGCCTGCAGCGACAAGATTATGTAATGAATGCACAAGCTGATCTGCATGACAAAAATGTTGCAGTAATTGCAAGAAGATGAATGCTAAGGGCCCTTTTCCACTAGCAATCGCTAGCGTTCACGCTGAACGCTAGCGATTGCTGAATCGCAATTACCGGCGATTCCCCGACGTTCGCGGCCGCGATTTTGCTATGCTATGCACTGCATAGCAAAATCGCGACAAATATCGCTCCGCCGCGCGTTCGCGTTCCCGGCAAAAACGAATCGCGGTAGTGGAAATGACCTACCGCGATTCCTATGTTAAAAAGCAAACCGTAGCGATTGTAAAATCGCTAGCGGTTTGCGTTTTTGCGATTCAGCCAGCGCAAACGCGCTGGTGGAAAAGGGCCCTAGAGTACTTCTGAATTGGGAGGGGGAATGAATGAAGCCTGATTCTGCTCGTTGACTTTTGGGTCCCTCCTGTTCCCTGTCCTTCGTATTCAACTAGATCCCTCCTTCAAATATCCTCCTGGAAGTTTAATGTGCAGGTGCTCAGGTCCCTTTAAGATGGACTGCATTTGCTGCATGCTTGTTTCAGGTGTGCGATTCAGAAACTACTGATGCATGAAAGATCAGCAAAACTGCCAGGCAACTGGTACTGATTAAAAGCAAATATACAAAACATTTGAATATTATGCAAAAGTTAATTTATGTCAGCAATTCTGAACTAGACTGAACATTTAAAGGCCCAGGAACTCTTTGCAGGTGATTGGAGTCTGACACTTTGAGCCTAGAATATGGAACCATTTCACAATATTCTTATAGTCTGAGATTTTGATGTTCTCATAAGCTGTAATCATCAACATAATAACAAATAAAGGCTTGAAATATCTCACTTTGCATGTAATGGGTCGATTTTATAGATTAGTTTCACCTTTTAACCACTTGAGGAGCGCAGTGTTAAACACCCCCTCCCCCCCCCCTCTAAAGACCAGGCCATTTCTCTCTTAATAGGCCTTGCTGCAGGGCTGTCCAACTCAGCACACAAGTGATTCCCCCCTCCCCCTTTTCTCCCCACCAACAGAGCTTTCTGTTGGTGGGGTCTGATCGCTCCCCCAATGTTTGTTTATTTTTTTATAAATATTTGTTTTATTAATTTTGAAATAAATATGCCTTTTTTTTTAAATTTATTTTTATAGTCCCCACTCACTCCCCCCGCCAGCCAATCCCTGCTTCTGGAGGGGACAGCCGTGTAACACGGCTGTCCCTAGTACAGCGCTGCCTTAGATCGCAGTGCTATACAGCAATAAAAGACGGCGATCGCCACTGGGAGACTGAAGGCGGTGCTGAGCTCCGACATCATGCGCGCGCTATTGCCCGTAACCAAGCCCCAAGGAACATACGCCGTTTGGCGTTAGGCAGTCCTGAGGCTGCCGTCACGTCCATCGCTGTGACGCTGTCGGACTCGGCAAGAGTTTAAGCTGAATTAGTTAAACAAATGGACTTTTGCACGATAATCTAATTTCTTGAGTTTCACCTGTATATGGCAGCCTCCACATCCCTCACTTCAGGTGTCCTTTAATTCAATTGCTTTTTCTTCCACCTCAGTGTCTTAACAGCTTAGCAATCTTCGCCATGATTGGACAGGACACAGATGAGGGTTGTACATTTTTACCACTCAATATTTTTTTTTTTTTTTTAAGATTTTGCTGCACTGCACAAGGTCTCCCCTGGTTTCTATCCTTGGCAAAGTAATGTTAGGGTTTCCGAACCACCCCAGAACCAGCACTGCTGCCTCGGGTCACCTAAAGCCATTCTCCATACATGGTCATCAATTTTTACACATTTTTCAAAAACACATTTTTATCAGTAAAATGTCCATTTTAATTCTGAAATCTCTACAAATCTATACCACATCTTCAACAATCACACAACCCCTAATCGATTGCTAGGCTCGGATTCAGTATGTGCAGAACAGAGCAACCAATCAGATTTCAGTTTACAGTAGTCAGCACAGTTAGATGGTGGATCCTGATTGGATGCCAGCACACTCTACATCTTTCCACCACACTGCTGGTGTGAATGGGCCACAGGGGCTGGCTATTCTCTACGGCTGGGAATAAAAAGACTTCATAATGCAACAATCCTAAATCATACAGAGTAGACTTCACATAAAAGCATATTATAATGTAAAAAAAGCCAAGTACCTGTACATAAGAGATCAGCAGATGGTTTGTGAGAATGTGACCTGCATACAACTGAGGTGCCGCGTAACAAACACTGAGGTGACTCCACCTCCCAGCCAACAAAATGGCTGCCAGGACACATGTAGACCACAGGAAGTGACATCACTGCCATGGTTACAGACAGAATGACCAATACATGTATGCCTGTGAAGGTTTTTTCCAGGGACGGATCTAGACCAAGTTGCGCCTGGGGCAAAGTAAGGTTTTGGCGCCTAAAGGTCAGGTTTTGGCGCCTAAACTGCCATTCCCCATCCAGTTTTGGCACCTAAAGGTCAGGTTTTGGCGCCTAAACTGCCATTCCCCATCCAAATTTTGCCGCCTTTTTAAGAATTCAACAAACTGCGCCTGGGGCAAGATACCCGCCTGCCCCCCGCCCCCCCCCCCCCCCCAGATCCGTCCCTGGTTATTTCTCCAGATCATTGTATATCCAACGAAAATCATTAATTCAATTCAACACATATAGTATGTTAAAAAAGTGTCTAGTGGAAGCAAAAACATTTTCTTCTGTGGATTCATTAATAAAAAAACAAAAACACTTAGGATGTTAAATTTTTTTTTAAACCAGTTATATGAAAGAGCCCATTACAGAGGCAGCCATTTTGGAGACTGAACCCTAAGGCTGTAACTGAGGATTGTGTGTACGGCATGTTGTACCTTAGTGTGGATGGCTCAAGTTTCATAGTTAGTATTTTAGACATCTACACTATTCTTAAACACCCTCTAACCCACCCCTGTACACACACACACCACATACACACACCCCTGTATACCCCCCCCCCCCCACACACAGTTATGTATACACACACCACATACATACACACACCCTTGTATACCCACCACACACACACACACACACACACACACACACACACACACACACACACACACACACACACTGTTATGTACACAAAATCTGAAAAACCTCCCAAAAGCAAAAATGACATTTCTTCCTGCAAAATTATATAAAATAATACTTTAAAACAAGATTGAGCGATGCAGCCATCAGGTATCACTACCAGAGTGGGCAGCGGCTACAGTTCAGCAATTGTGTCAGCTTCACAGCAATTAACTTGTTTGTGGAGGGGAAGAGGGGGGGGTAGATGGAGAGAGAGCGCAAACCAGAGTGCGCAGGGAAGAGATAGAGAGAGTCAGAGATGGAGAAGAGAGAGTGGAGAAGAGCTGGAATGGATAAAGAGACGGGATGGGTGATGGATTAGGAGATTGTCTCTGGAGACAGCAGCAGAGGAACTGAGCAAGAGTGCCGAGAGATAGGATGGTTTCACATGTCGAAAGGGGGACGAGTGCAGATTAGAGTGCATCCAGGATGAGCGAGCCAGTCTTGTTCCATCCCTCAGTATCAGTGCTATATGTCCATCTCCACAGAGCTGTCCTGTGATTTGTCCATCTCCACAGAGCTGTATTGTGGTTGGCCAGATTCCCCCGTGGTTTTGTAGTGGTCATTATTACTTTGACTCTTCAGGTTTTGTGCCATTGCACATCCACTGGAGGGAAGCGGTTATACAAGTAGTGCCATGGTTACCAATCAGACAGACGAGGACTCCCCCCATCCTGCAGAGAGGAAGACGGTTTCTACCCGGTAGGGTTTAGTGTAGTCAGATTTATTCCCCAGCAGCGCAGAGAGGACGAGGCTCACAACACGATAACAGAGTGGACATCACAGATTCGGAAGAGGATGGACGACTGGCTGAGGGGGGAGAGGTCACTCTGCACAGCTGTCCGGTTTCCTCTAGGGGGCAGCACTATCTTTCCTTGAAGAGGTCTTTTCTCCGCCGGACTTCCTCCAGCACCCGAGCGCGGAAGTGACTCCATTCCTCGTCCGGCGCTCGCTGGAGGTCCAGTGCCAGGTGCAAGTCTCTACAGTGCGTGCGCAGGAACGGGTTGTACTCCTTCTCCTCACCTATGGTGGACGGGCTCTGCAAGGAGAAGACAACAACCATTAATACTCACATGAGGGTGCCTGCTCAAAGCTTCACCCACTTATGACACACTTATCTGGAATAAGCATGCAAGAATAATGGTGACCAGTCTTTCCATACTTCACTAGCTATAACAGGGGTAGGGAACCTATGGCTACATCTGGCTCACTGTTAGGGGTTGATTCACTAAGCTACATTGCTCAAGCAGCACAGCTTAGTGTGGCAGCGCAAGTAACAGTTTCAAAGTAGGCACACTACTGCTGTAGCACCACTAACTTACTCGCGCTACCCCAAAACTAACGGCCACTCCAATTGTCCCACCCTGGACCCTGTCAGGTCCAGTGACTTTGTAGGACGAGATCCCTGCACTTTCATTGGCCCAATTGGCTGCCTGTCACTTGACAGGCAGCTTATTGGGCCAAAGTGCAGTGATCTCATCCTACAAAGTGAATCAACCCCCAAGTCAGCTAGCTAATTGTACAAGCTGTTAGTCGGTATTTCTCCTGTCTGGCTCTTGGGGAAATTGCTGATGTTGCCGAAACCCAAGAGAAGCTAAAGACATGTCTGACACTTCTGCTGCCTGGCGGATCAACTGTGTACACATCACCATGGCAACGGGATGTGAGCCCTCTGCTGTGCAAGCACACTGTGCCAGTTTGAAACCTATTGTATGGGTCTCACAGAAATACATTTTAAAATGCGGCGTTTATGGCTCCCTCAGCCAAAAGGTTCCTGACCCCTGATCTGTAAGCTTGTTCCAGACTGACTTTTTGGTCCTTATTCAATTCACTTTTTCTATTGAGTTTTCTCGGAGGTCAGGCATGTCCAAGTCCGGCCTGGGGGCCGAATTCGGCTTCTGGTGGCCCCCACAGCCCTCTACAGTTGTCAATACCATGTGGCCCACAGGCCGTAGCTGTGGTGCCGCATGCAGGGCATAGGCAAGTTGGGGGGGGGGGGGAGGGGGGTGATTACTGGTGCCCAGAATCCCCCCTCTGACCGGGGCAGTGTCTGGGGACAGGCACTAGTTGCGATACCAGAATGTCTGCAGGCATCCTGCAACCATGTTGCTGCCTGCACTATGTGCCAGCCCGCCCGCTTTCTTTACCAGCTACAGATGTTTTTGTAATGTGCTGCGGAAGATCTCAGTGGCAATAAATATATCCAGAGTACATAGTCATGTCACTGACTGTCCTCAGAGGAGCTCACAATCTAATCCTACCATAGTCATAGCCTAATGTCCTACCATATTGTTATATTTTGCGTGGCTGAGAGAGACCTTTAGGAATCCCCGCCCCTCCTTAAAATTCCTGGTATTGCCCCTGCAGGGGACAGCAGCAGTAACAGGCACTGATTAGCCAGTAATCAATTGGCTGCAATGTTTTTTGCCCGATCTGATCATTTGCTTGACCAGAAGCAAGATCTGAAGTGAACATTGCATGCTGTGTGCCAGGCCTAAGAGACCCTTCAAGCCTCATTGCTCCAGTTCCTTACAGGAAGTGACCCCCCCAAAAAATGTCTCCCATGATACTTTGCATTACCCACCGCGCATTTCTTCTCCAGCCTCTGCTCAACGACCCACTGGAACTTCCTGTCCCGCACTGCGTTCTCCGGTTCCACCACAGCCGAGAATGCCAGGTTATCCATAGCGTACTCGTGTCCTGCAACAAGCGGAAGAGAGGGAGGGGTGTTACATGCAAACAGCTGTACAAGGCGGAGTGACCAAAGCGACAGTGAAGAGAAGACCTGGTGCCCATTAACCATTTCAGCCCGCGGATTTTTCACCTTATGCATCAGAGCAATTTTCACCTCCCATTCATTCGTTAATAATGTTCTGTTTCGAATTCCCGCTTTATGTGTGAGGCATACTCCAGAAGACCCAGTCTGTATAGCAGTATGACTCCACACTGATTTAGAAACCTCCACAGGCAGTTTACTCGATGAAATAATGACTCCAAGTATAATCTGTAGTATCTTTACTTGCGTTGAAAGCATACAAAGATGTTTTTTAGAGCATATTCATAGGTAAAAATATGATGCGACTACAAGCACAGCAGGATCTCCTCACTAACTGAACTCAACTGTTGCAGAAACATCTAGACAAGGCTGTTGAGCAGGGAGTTACAGTTGGGAAATGCTAAATAACTAAATCTTGCAGGGGGACTGGAATATACTAATACAAAGAATATAAATAATGTTAAATAACATTAAAGGAGGCTGTTGTGACAGTACACTCCCCGCTTGGTATCGGTAGATACCACTATATATAATACAATTTAACATTGAAAACTATAAGTATAATTAAGACTTGTAGAGAAGAGAGAAAACATAAAACAAACATTAATTCTTGAATGCAGATCTTTGAAGAATCTTCCATCACTGGAGAAAGGATGTAACTCAGTAGACTCGAAGGCATATCAGGCTGTTCCTTTGGATCGAGTAGATAAGACATCTTCATTTGAAGGCAGGAGTAAGACTGTCTCCGTGATGGGTCTAAACAAAGTCTTAACACTACCATTTCTTGCTGTCTTCACTTTCACCTTGCGAACCTTTCCATCATCGCTAGTGATTGCCTTTATAAAGTGATCATTCATATCGGGTTTGTTCTTCAGAATTTTTTTAAGTGAAGTTAGCCTAGAAATAACTTGTTTCTTGTTATTTGGAAGCCTAATTCTTGGTGAACGAAACGGTAAAGGAGCTACCCAACTGTTAGTTTCATCCTTGAAGAATTCATTATTCAAGATGTTTATGAACTCTATCCTCAATGGAAGGAACTGTCTTATTGTCATCACGAGTTATTTGGAATATAGTGTCACCAAAGTCTTGATGAGAACTGTTCTTACAACTGATTTGCTTTTGTAGATCGCATGAAGTCTTTAAACTGAAACTCTCCTGAACTTGAAAGTTAAAAGGATGTTTAAGTGAATGAAAGGTGCATTCAGATTCTCTGATGTTGGTCTTGCATGAGAACACATCATAAGACTCTTGAAATGTATTTAAGCAAACATCTCCTATAATGACCCATCCAAAATCTAATTTCTGTGCATAAGGGGCATCATTTGATCCATTGCATTGTTGTCGCACCTTATGGACTCTTGGGATATCTCTGCCTAAAAGAAGGAGAATCTTTGCATCATCATCAAGCGGTGGAATGTAACTGGCTATGTGTTTCATATGAGGATGATAAAGAGCCGCTTCTGGTGTAGGGATCTCTTCTCGATTGTTTGGCAACTGATCACATTCGATAAGTGTTGGAAGTGGAAATTCTGTGTTTCCATACTCAGATGCTACCACAAAACCATGTGCTCTTCTTCCAGATACCTTAACCAGGCCTGAGCAAGTTTGTAAAGTATAGGGCCAGGTTTCTCCTTGAATATTGAACACGTTGAAGAATTCTGGACTTGCTAATGAACGGTTGCTCTGGTCGTCAAGGATAGCATACATCTTCACTGCGCTCTGTGGTCGTCCTTCTGGATATACCTTGACCAGACATATTTTACTGCATGACTTTCTGTGGAATCCTTCTTCACATACCTCAATACATTTTGTGGATACAGATGCTGTCATTTCCTCAGTACTCTCCCCGCCATAACTTGGTGTGGTCTTTGAGGCTTGAGCAGTTTGAAGCACTTCTTTGGGAGAACTAGGATGATAAGCCGTTATGTGTTTATCACTGTTGCAGTCAAAACATTTGACAGGAACTTTACAGTCTTTAGCAAAGTGGTCTGTAGATGCACAACATCTATAACAAATATCGTGTTCTCTGAGGAAAGATTTGCGCTCTTCAAAGGGCATTTGTTTAAACACACGACAATTTCTAAGAGGGTGTGGCTTGTTATGAATAGAACATTGATACCTAGGATCATTTTC
The DNA here is from genome assembly GCF_040937935.1 of Hyperolius riggenbachi. NCBI lineage: Eukaryota > Metazoa > Chordata > Amphibia > Anura > Hyperoliidae > Hyperolius > Hyperolius riggenbachi. Next base: position 300,030,904 of record NC_090652.1, read on the forward strand.
CTTGACTTGCTGTGGTTTAAAATCAGAGTCTTGAGAACTTGAGAAGATTCCAGTATTCTTGACATAGATAGAGTTCCGTGAGTCCTTAAACTTGCCTTGAGTATTGCAATTTAAAGGTGTTGAAGGAAGAACTGTAGTATCAAAAAATAAAAAGCTTGGGTCATTCTTTACAGTAGCTATGTCTCTAATGAATTTGGAGAAAAAAGAAAAAGGTGGAAAGGATACTTTATATTCCTGTTTATATTTAGATCCTTTCTTTGCCCATTCACTCTGAATATTCGGTGGCAACTTCTGTACAATTGGGTTTACACCATGAGCTGTATCCAAGTAGACAAGACCTGAAAGGTGTGGGTCTGCCTTGGCTCTTTCTACTTCAAGAAGAAGGTCGCTTAATTCTTGAAACTTGTGGTTGTCCTTGTTAGACAGTTTTGGGAAGTTTCGAAGTCTCTTGAATAAGGCAAGCTCAATAGCTTCAGAACATCCATAAACTCTCTCTAATCTCTCCCAAACTATGTTAAGACCCGTTGCTGGATCATCGCAATGAACAGATTTCAGTCTTTTAACTTGTTCTGATGACTGCGGTCCCAACCATTTGATAAGTAGGTCAAGTTCTCCTATAGGTTCAATCTCCAGGTTCTGGATTATAGTCTTGAATGTAGCTCGCCAACCTCTGTAGTTTTCTGGTTGATCATCAAATTTCGTTAGTCCAGAGTTAAGAAGCTCTCGGCGAATCATATACTTGCCAACTTCTTCAATTTCAGACTTTTCTGATTTTATTTCTGTACGTGGAAATGCGTCACCACTGCAGACAGTATGTGGCTTGTGCTGTTCCAGTGGTGATGGAGAGAATGGAGATGCAGATGCGTTTACTCCAGGCGAGGGTTTGATCTGTGTGATGTTTGGAGCATGGGAGCTTGAAAAAGACTGTGTTATGAGATTCATAGGATTTGTTCCAATTGGTTGTGATATTTCTTTGTGATTATATCTTGCTGAGGTCTGACAAGGTGTATAGATTTGTTCTCTTGGACTTGTAGTGTTGGACAGCATAGCAGAATCCTTCAAAGGTACAGTGTTAAACTGAGATTCATGTTTTAACGATATGCATTCTGGCTGTTTACTTGCTGAACAGGTAGGTGCAGAGACTTCAGCTGTAAGTAGGGGAGTATATCCATTGTTCTGGTTCAGAACAAATTGCAAAGTTCGTTTAGCAGGATCGTCAGCAGACTTTAGGCTAGGGTAATTAATTCCTTCTTCCTCTTCCACAGCTTGTTCGAAGACCTTTAACCTTGCTAGAGCTGCTGCTTCTTCTCTTTTCTTTTGCAGAAGTTCTAACTGGGCCTCTGTTTCTGCCTGCACACGTGTTGCTTCTGCCTGTGCTTCTGCCTGCACACGTGTTGCTTCTGCCTGTTTGCGTGCTGCTTCCGCCTGTTTGCGTGCTGCGTCCGCTTTAAGAGTCGATTCTTGTTCAAAGCAATAAGATTGTGCTTTCGCAGCCTCTGCTTCTGCACGGGCTTTGACTAACTGAATGCTTAATGCTGACCTCTGGGAGAGTGACTGCAGCGATTTGCTTGATCTAGTAAATCTGTGAGAGGTTGCTTGCACTGACGGTTTTTTTGAGTGTCTAGAAGAAATAGAGGTACAGGATGTAGTTTCGATCAAATTTGCTATCCTATTCTCTAACTGTAACTTGGCTTCCATAAACATAACATGTCTCTGTTGATCAGCAGTGGTAAAGTCATCCAACTCTTTTGACGCTTGATCTGTACTAACTTGCGATAGAAAGGAAGAATATTTTTCAGAGAGTTTCCTGTAATTTTCATATGTCTTCTTAAGTCTTGTAAGTGCATTGTTTAATTGCTCTCCATTACTGCCAGTCTTCTCAATATCAGATATGTGTTGCAGCGTTTTTATCCACAATTCAGACAGACTATGAAACATTCCTTCACTTTCTGCTTCATACCTCTCTCTTGCCTTTAGAGAAAGATGTATTGACCGCCTTGGTCTCTCAGGTAGTACAACATGTTTATCTGAATCATCTTGACCGAGCATTAATTCATCTTCCATGTTAATAGAATGCGCAGAAATAGACATGCTCTATGGTTGCAGATATGATGCTTATGAATCTTATAACTGGGTGATTTTTTTTTTTTTTTTTTTTTTTAAACTTAATAGCGATAGTCCCAAACAGAAGAAATGTACAATTTCTGAAGCAGTCTGTACTCACTGTATTCACTGTAGGAAGGCAGACAGGCAATTCTTGTACTTTTTTGCTGAACGTCTATTTACTCTTTGTAGACTTGTGTTTGAGGTGTAGCTAGGTAATCCTTTATCGTATTGCAGATCAGTCCTTTACTGATGAGATGACAGGAAATCCCATTACCTTCTTGCAGATATCATATTTTTACTGTTCTGTTTCGAATTCCCGCTTTATGTGTGAGGCATACTCCAGAAGACCCAGTCTGTATAGCAGTATGACTCCCCACTGATTCAGAAACCTCCACAGGCAGTTTACTCGATGAAATAATGACTCCAAGTATAATCTGTAGTATCTTTACTTGCGTTGAAAGCATACAAAGATGTTTTTTAGAGCATATTCATAGGTAAAAATATGATGCGACTACAAGCACAGCAGGATCTCCTCACTAACTGAACTCAACTGTTGCAGAAACATCTAGACAAGGCTGTTGAGCAGGGAGTTACAGTTGGGAAATGCTAAATAACTAAATCTTGCAGGGGGACTGGAATATACTAATACAAAGAATATAAATAATGTTAAATAACATTAAAGGAGGCTGTTGTGACAGCACAAATAACTTTATCACTACTTAACACAATTTATTGATCTATATCTTATTTTTTTCCGCCACTAATTAGGCTTTCTTTGGGTGGTACATTTTGCTAAGAATAATTTTTTTATAAATGCATTTTAACAGGATTAATAAGAAAAAACTGGAAAAAATTCATTATTTCTCAGTTTTCGGCCATTATAGCTTTAAAATGATCCACGCTACCATAATTAAAAGCTATGTATTTTATTTGCCCATTTGTCTCGGTTATGACATCATTTACATTTTGTCCCTATCACAATGTATGGCGCCAATATTTTATTTTCTGTTTTGCGTCCATCACTATTTACAAGCTTATAATTTTAAAAAATGTTCATAGTATACCTTCTTCAAATGCATATTTAAAAAGTTCAGACCCTTAGGTCAGAGTTTCCTAATCCTGTCCTCAAGGCCCTCCAACAGTACATGTTTTGCCGAAAACCACAAACATGTACAGGTGAGGTAATTAGTGTCTCAGCAGAGCTGATTAACCACCTTTGTGGATTTACAGAGTACATAGTCATGTCACTGACTGTCCTCAGAGGAGCTCACAATCTAATCCCACCATAGTCCTAGCCTAATGTCCTATGGTTAACGGCTCTGCCTCTGACACAGGAAACCAGGGTTCAAATCTCGGCTCTGCCTGTTCAGTAGGCCAGCACCTATTCAGTAGGAGACCTTAGGCAAGTTTCCCTAACACTGCTACTGCCTATAGAGCACATCCTACTGCTGCTCTGGCGCTTTGAGTCCGCCAGGAGAAAAGCGCGATATAAATGTTATTTGTCTTGTCTTGTCTTGTCCACAAAACATGCACTGTTGGTGGGCCTTGAGGACAGGGTTGGGGAACACTGCCCTAGGTAACTATTTATGTTTTGTTTTTCGTTTTTTTAATTGTAATTTTTTTTCCATTAAAAATTTCATTTGGGTAATATTTTGGTGTCGGAAATGTGTAAATTGTAATGTAAAAAATATGTAGATGTAGTTTTTTTTTTTTTGCAGAAAGACTGAAGCCTCTAGTTAGAGCGCTTCGGTTTTTCTGCTGGGGACACAGCTCAGTGATCGGGAACCATTCCCAGGGCTACCGGGGGACAGCACGGGGGCGCGCGCGAGAGCACGAGGAGGCGCGGCACCGCAGCAGAGCAGCCGCCCGGATGTAAGGCTCACGTCCGGGTGGCAGAAATGGTTAATGATGGTTTGTGAGATGCTAATACTGTATATTAACCACTTCACCTCCAAAGGTTTTTCCTCTTAAAAAAAAAACAGAGCAATTTTCACCTGTCGGTGCTCCTTCCATTCATTCTCCTATAACTTTATTACTACTTATCACAACGAAACCATCTATATCTTGTTTTTTTCGCCACCAATTAAGCTTTCACTGCGTGGAAGGGTTTTGTGAATGATGGCACCGTCTAATAGACTGATGCAGTCATTTACACGGGGACGTAGACCAATAAATGGGAACTGTGTTCCCATTCATTGATCTAGAACAGTGATGAGACCTTGACACTCCAGCTGTGGTGGAACTACAAGTCCCATAAGACATTGCAATACTCTGACAGCTCTAAGCATAACTTGGGGAGGAAGAGGCATGGTGAAATTTGTAGTTTTGTCACAGCTGGAGTGGCAAGGTTAGCCATCACTGATCTTGAAGCTAACGATCGACGGCGGTAACGAGCACGAGGGGTGGGGGGTGGGCGGGCGAGCAGTAACGCGTGGCAGGGAGGGACTGGATAGCTACGCCCCTGCAAGAATTTATGGGAACTTGCAGGGACTTAGTTACTCGTCCCGGGGGAGGGGAAGTGGTTAAACTATACCTTTACAAATTTAATGTAGCTTGAAAATGGACCAATAGAAGAGGCCCTGTAGCAACATACAGTACAACACAGTAAATTCAGGATACCCACTATTATGGTAATTTTCCTGGTTCCGGCATCAGAAACACTACCTATACCTATATATTGCTATGTAGCCCCGCCCTTACTAGTAATGCTTAGCCTAAGCTGTTTAGCTATGCAGATCTCTCCTCCTAGAGCATTCTGGGAGACCTAACATGATTTTCACTGGCTTTGGAATTCTCATACACAAACATTCTGCAGAGCGCACCTGACACGATTAAAGAGGTCACCAGATGTCAATATATTACAGAATGTAGATTAGAGTGAGGAATATTGCAAAAATACACAGTTTATTCATCATGTTATTTTCACTACAGTTCCTCTTTAGTGTATTATGTGTTGCTGTATAGATGTGTACAGTAAATATGTTGTGATTGCACACACTATATGAATTGACTGCCGCCGGGACTTTCCGCATAAAGTACTTTCTGTTTATGTTTTACAAGGTGGCCGGAGGTACCCAATTCTGAAACTATAACAGTACTGAGACGTTTTCACATATGTGGATCTCGGAAAGTCCCAAGAATCTGGCCGTTCAGAAAGCCTGTAAACTAACGGCTGCTGGTGCACCATATAGTCCAGCATGCCCTGTTGAGTAGTTACAAGTAGGCGTCAATCATATTACAATACCCCTATTTCTATCAAGCAGTTTTTATTGCATGCAAATTCTGATTAAGGGGAAAAATTGGCAGTGCTCCTGGATTAGGGCCCATCTGAAATGACTACCAACAGAGGCGTGCAGAGCACACCTTGTATTCAAAACAGATGCAAACTATGCACTAAACCCTAAACTGATTAAAACGGAATGCACATTTGAAATAACAAATGGATGCAGCTAGCCATAAGTACACTTTCTGATACAGGCTGCATCTGATTGACCAGCAGCATGGATGTGCAATGCCTAATTATATAGGCAGGTTACACAACTCGCATTTAAAACAGATGCAACAAAATGGATGATACTAGCTTTCAAAACAGTTTGCATGCAAAGTATTTCGTACTGGACTCTTCCACCACGTTGAGGGATTCTTCATGGAGGAGACCCTAAACTCTTAACAAACACAGTGTGAACCTGGGGGCAGATGGCCATAAAATGGTTTACACATTTAGAGAACAGGGAAAAATTGGCAGAGCGCCCGAGAGGGCTGCCTCGGCACAGAGCTCCAGTTCGTTTTGTCTTTTCTACTTATTTTTTATTGTTTTCTAGCTAGTTGTAGTACACTTTAGTTAGCATTTAGCGTATTTATTATTATCAGCTTACCCCCGACTCCACTCGGCTGCTGCCGAACTGCTCCTCTCACCACCTCGGAGGGAGACCTGACTGCGACCCACGTGGAGTCCGAATCGCAGCACACGGGACCCGCTCCCACCTCCAGTGCACACCGGACCCTCTTCCATGCTCCGGCACGCGGACCGATCACAACTTCCGCCTCCGCACGGGAGACTCTTCAGGGCACTACCCGACCACCTTCACTGCCACCTCGGCTGCCCATCCGGCCTGCAGCAGCAGCACAGGCCAGGCACAGACACGTGGCCCGCCTCCACCCATCGCTCCAGCCACGGCCTCTACGGCGTGCTCCCAGGCAGGAACGTGCAGCTGCCACAGACACGGAGAGGTCCTCCATCATCCAGCTGCGGCCCCCTCAGTGCGCTCCGTAGGGCTGCCTACACCGAGCTGCGGCCACCTCCATCCAGCTGCGGCCCTCACAAGTGCTCCCGCACCACCGAGCTGCGGCCCTCAAAAAGTGCTCCCGCACCAACACCGAGGAGAGCCCAAAGCGAGCAGCGCACACGGGGAAGAAACAGCTGACATCAGCCAATCCACCGCTCAGTGCACCGTCTGCCTCCCACTTACCATCCTGACCCGAAGGCATACTTCCAGGACAGCTGATCTCCGGGTCTGTGTCCCCAAGCTCCAGGAGCCCCCGCCACATCAGCCCATCTGCGAGGTAAGCCCGCAAATAGACAACCTCTGCCCCCTCCGTCCCTCTGCCACTTTGCACCCTCCTGGCTGCTCCAGTCCGGCTGTGCTGCGGATACAACTGTACCCACAACCTATCTGCACTGCCTGCACCACAGCCCTGAGACGAACGATCAGTACTGCCTGTCTATCAAGTTGATCTTTGCACCCAGGCACTGTACATACATCACATTATATATTAACTCTCCAACTACCACTGCACCCTGGCGCTGCACTGAACTGTATACAGCTGTTGTGTTCTGTCTGCTCCCTCTACCACTACCACTGCCCTTCAGCTTGCCCACTACTAAGCCCACATCTGGCAAAGTCACTCAGGCCTGGTGCACTGCTTTTGATCAGCCTGAGCCACACTCACTGGATGGACTATCTGCTGCGCCTGCTCCCCTATCACCCTACCTGCTGCTATGCTAGTGAGCTTGCATCCGGCGGTCTGCCACGGTAGGGACTATCTGCTATCACAGCATGCTGGCCTGGTCCTGGTCAATAAGCACCACTGCCCCACTCCCCCCACACATAGCTGCTCCCCCTATGCCACCCCAGCGCAACATCTACTCCAGGGTGCAGCTCCTCCAGTGGGAAACATGCGGCACCCACCCGGGGGTGAGGCTGCTATACAACGAGGTATGGAACCATGCCCAACGAATCGCAGGTCTTGTCCATGCGTCCCCTACTCATCGAAGGAAGAGAGGCTGCCGGGCAGGCGCTCAAGTGAGACTCAAAAGGAAAGGGCTGAGGTCGGCGATCCCCTCAGTCCTCCTGGCAAACGTCCGCTCCCTCCCAAACAAGCTAGATGAACTCCGTCTTCTCAGCGACAAGAGGGAGCTCAGCAGCAACACCCCAATCCTCTGCTTCACAGAGACGTGGCTACGGGATGACATCCCAGACAATGCCCTTCAGCTCCCAAACTTCAGCTTAATACGAGCAGACCGCAGCACTGTCCTCTCTGGTAAAAAGAAGGGCGGAGGTATCTGTTTTTACATCTGCCAATCATGGTGCCTAAACACTTCGATACTAGCCAAGAGCTGCTCCCCCGAGCTAGAACTTCTGATAGTCAACTGCAGGCCGATATACTCGCCCAGGGAGTTCTCCTCCTTTGTCCTCGTAGGAGTGTACATCCCTCCAGATGCCGATGCCAGACACGCTCTGCGTGACTTGAGCGACACCATCACACAATGGGAGTCATCCTTTCCGGACTCGCTGTTCATCGTAATGGGGGACTTCAACAGAGCCAATCTCCGCCATGAGCTACCACGTTTTCACCAGCACGTGGCCTGCCCCACCAGGGGCCGGAACACCCTCGACCATTGTTATACAGTGCTGAAAGATGCCTACAAAGCCATACCACGGGCAGCACTGGGCTTCTCCGACCACTCTCTCGTCCACCTGATCCCCACCTACAGGAGGCGCCTGGAGTCAATGAAACCCATTCTCAAGTCTACCAAAGTGTGGTCGAGTGAAGCCAAACTCCAACTCCAGGCGTGTTTCGACTGCACTGACTGGAAGGCATTGGAAGCCCCAAACCTGGACGAATGGGCAGACAACATCTCTTCATATATCAGCTTTTGCGAGGACACCTGCATACCTACCAAGTCCTTCAAAATCTACCCTAACAATAAACCGTGGTTCTCCAACAAACTACGGCAACTGAGGAGAAGCAAGGAAGCAGCGCACAAGGCCGGAAATCAGGAAGACTATAGGACAGCAAGGAACAACCTGAAGCGAGAACTAAGAGCCGCCAAAAAGGAGTACGCGGAAAGGTTGAGACGCAACCTCCTTTCAAATGACCCACGAGCTGTCTGGAAAGGGCTCAAAGTTGTCACGAACTACAAGCCCTCCCCCCAGCAGGCAACGCCAAGTGCCAAGCTAGCAGAAGACCTAAGCAGATTCTACAGCAGGTTTGAAAACCAGGAGGCAGCAGCAGAGCCTGAGACAGCTACTGCCCACTCCACAGCCAAAGACTATGATGTCCCAGACCTGAACCCTCCACCACCAGCTGTGTGTGAAGCTGACGTCCTCCTCCACCTGTCAAAACTGAATGCGAGGAAAGCCTCTGGGCCTGATGGGGTGTCACCAGCCTGCCTGAAAACATGCTCACAGCAGCTAGCTCCCATCCTGACCCCCATCTTCAACAAATCCCTTCAGGAAGGCAAGGTCCCCGCGTGCTTCAAACAGTCCACTATCATTCCGGTCCCCAAGAAGCAGGGAAACTCCGAACTCAACAATTTCAGGCCGGTGGCCCTCACCTCCAACATCATGAAAACCTTTGAAAGAGCAGTTCTGTCCCACATTAAGCTCGACGCCACCCCCCTACTAGACCCATTCCAGTTTGCATATAGAGCAAACAGATCCACTGATGATGCTATCAACATCTGTTTAGAGCTTGTAAACGATCACTTGGACAAATCTAACACGTATGCCAGGATCCTTCTACTAGACTTTAGCTCGGCTTTTAACACCATCTGCCCCCGCATACTGCAGAGCAATCTGGAAGAGCTAAATGTCCATCCCACCCTTCGCCTGTGGATCACCGACTTCCTGACCAACAGGTCTCAAGTCGTGAAGCTAGGGGATGTCATCTCTCAACCAAGGGTAACAAACACGGGGGCCCCACAAGGCTGTGTCTTATCACCGATCCTATTCTCCCTCTACACAAACAACTGTAGATCCAGGGAAAACTCTGTCAAGGTCATCAAATTTGCGGATGACACCACCATCGTTGGCCTGGTGACCAACAACGACGAACAGGACTACCGCCGGGAGGTCGACAGAATATGCCAGTGGTGCAGAGATAACAGACTGGTCCTTAACACAGCCAAAACTGTTGAGGTGATAGTAGACTTCAGGAGGCATGCTCCTGCCCCCCCACCAATCCACATTGATGGCTTTGAAGCTGAGCGAGTGGCCAGCGTTCGCCTCCTGGGCACCACCATCTCAAATGACCTGACCTGGAAGGAAAACACCACCTTAACTCAGAGGAAAGCCCAGCAGAGGCTGTTCTTCCTCCGACAACTGAAGAAGTTCGGCATGGCCCAGGAATTGCTGATGAACTTCTACACTGCCACCATAGAGTCCGTCCTCTGCTCTTCGATCCTTGTATGGTACGCTGGATCGTCCAACAGGGATAGATACAAACTTCAGAGGATCATTAGATCGGCGGAAAGGATCATTGGGAGACCACTCCCCTCACTCGACTGCCTACATATCTCCAGGCTACGCTCCATAGCACTGAAGATTGCCGGTGACCCCTCACACCCTGGTCACCGCTTTTTCATCCGTCTACCGTCAGGCCGCAGGTACCGAGCCATCTACGCAAAAACTTCGAGGCACAGTAACTCCTTTTTCCCCTCTGCTGTCAACCTCCTGAACTCACTTGACTGAACTAGCGAACATAACTCTATGCTGAATCTGGACACTGACACTGATCACTTTACTGTATTCTATTGCCCATTTTGCACCCCTGTTTTTGTATATAGTATGGACTGTTCTGCACTTTTTGTCTCTGCATGTTTGTCTTTTTGTACTTCCTGTGTTTACTTTGAGCAAGTGTAAGGTGCCAAACCCAATTCCGGGCATGACCCAGTCGTGCTTGGCGAATAAATTTGATTCTGATTCTGATTCTGATCAGGCTGCGCCTGAAATGACTACCAACAGAGGCGTGCAGAGACCCCTAATTATGCATTTTTTGGAATTTCAGATTTATGCTTTGTGGAAAACGCACATGTTTATAGTGCTCCCACTTAGGCCCCTCCCCCACTTGCGTGCATCAGGAAACGCAAGTGCCGTCACAACGCACAGCACTTGCATTTCTATGCAATTCTTTCAGATGCGGTTGTGATTTTCATTTATTCTAATGAATAAAAATTGCAGTGATAGAAGAGTGGGGTGAAGGCGTCCAAAATATATGGATGTTAAAACTAAAAAAATGTGTAAACAAGTAGTAATTGCTTCCCTCTCCAGAAGATACAAGCACCAGTTCAACTGGAAAAATATTTATGCTAAAAATTGACAACCCGTTTCGGGTGACATGACCCGTTTCCTCAGGTCAATACAGAAAATACCTTAGCAGCACAAGGAGTAGAGTGTAGCGGGAACAGAAAATTCCCAGCAGACTTCCCCCACTGAAAAGGCAACCCTCCTTTGTGGGTATATAATGATATATACTTTCTTTCCCCTATACCCAACGACACTGCATGATTGGGCTCCTGGTCTCCGTTTCTCGTTAAGGTGCTCTTGGGTCCCTACAAGAACCACCGATCCCCATCTACAAACATCCTAATGGCGTTTGCTTATTTTTGTCAGTAAACATGCGCTGCGATTACGCAGCAAAATGTGCATGCATGGGGAAATCAGAACAACCTATGAACTTCTGATTGCATTACTGAAATAGTGTCCGAAACCACAAATGTGTGAAAGGGGCCTTGCTGTGTGTATTGTGGGGCAAATGGAAACAGAATTCAAAAGCATGGCCTTTTTTCTTAAACTGCAAATGCAATTCACAGTGGAAACAAGTCCTCAGGCCCTGTACCCACAAGGAGCATTTCTGTGCACTTTTTTAAAAAGCATGTTTCACCACTGCAATTCTTTTATAGCATTCCCACCAAAGCATTGCAATGCTGTTTTTCACAAGCATAATGCTGTATATATCTGTACGCCTTAGAGGGAACCCGAGGTGAAAGGGATATGGAGGCTGACATTTTTTATTTCTTTTTAAACAATACCGGTTACCCGGCTGTCCTGCTGATACGTTTAGCCACAGACCCTCAACAAGAATGCAGATCAGGTCAGACTGGATTAGCTTCATGCTTGTTTAAAGGTTCCAAGTGGCGCTTCCTGCTCAGCTATTTTTAGTGTTAGTCACTATTATTTGGCCTGATGAAGAGGGCTCAGGCTCACGAAACGCATTGTCAATGCATAATAAATTGCATTTCTATATGAAGTGGTCTTTGAGGTAAGCCACCTCCTTTTTCTACTTTTATCCGTCTTTATTTTTAATCTAATTTTATATACCTCTGGCTAGGTGCCTCTATCCCCAGGGTTTTGACACTACAGGTACCAGAAGATCAGCAGGGCAGCCAGGCAACTGGTATTGTTTAAAAGGAAATAAAAATGGCAGCTTCCATATACCCCTCACCTCAGGTTCCCTTTAAATGCAGGCAATTAATGATACTTCTATAGCATTAAAAATCACTGGCTGTGGTCGGTTTTTATAAACCTGTACCAAACGTGACTGGATGTATTAGAATCCAACTCAGATTAAAAAATTTAATTGTGAATAGCCTGGCATTTAGTGATCATTAATTGGAGGTTTTCGCTGCCAGAAGAGACATCTGCCCGCTACAGCTGACGTGAGCAGAAGACGAACGCGGCTCATCCTCAAACGCCAAACAAACGTAGAAAAAAATAACAGTTAGGCGCAATTTGTGATCACGCCAAGGAAGAGGAATGGAAACAGCTCATTCAATGTATATCTAGTGAGGGAAGTGCAAGTGAGTGTGGCTAATCTTTGCATCCCATATAAGTGTCTCCTCCCATGCAGCATGGTCAGTAACAACGTCACAAGTTCATCCATCATGTAACCAAACTCTGGATATCTGATAGAGGGAGTAGTGGGGTTGAGGGCTGTGGAGTCGGAGTAATTTTGGATACCTGGAGTCGGTTTCAATAAACGGAGGAGTCGGATGATTTTTGGACCAACTCCACAGCCCTGCTATTATGTAGCCCAACGGTGCTTGCCACCTGTGGGTTTTAAGGCCCACAGCGGCTAATAAAGATCTGGCATGACGATCGCATTGTTTTCATGGCTCCGTCAATTACTCCCTCTGCATAGCAACATGTGTCAGCAGAGGCTGATGATGCGCATGTACAGCATCGTGGCTGCCCTGTTGCTTGGCAGGGATCGGTATTCGATCCCCTGGATGACAGAGCTAGGCTACCCTTGAGGACATGTAGCTTTAGGCATAGGTGGTTGGGAGTGTTAGTGTGTAATGGTTAGGTGTAGGTCAGTGCTGTCCAACTTCATCGTCAGGGGGTCCTGGCTTTGAGGGGCGGAGCCAAGCGCAAAAAACGAGGTGGGCCTGCTAGAGGAGGGGGACTGACTCAAAGAATAGTTTGGATCAGGTTTGTGTGTGTGTGTGTGTGTGTGTGTGTAAAGGCTGGGTGTTTCTTTAACAGGTTCACAGCATCAGAGCTTTGTTTTTCACACCCAAACCTAATTTTTAGCTGCTTAGAAGCTAAGCTCCACCCCATCAAAGAAAACTGCCTGGGCATTTTTCCCCTGATGCTGTGCAAAGCATGATGGGATTTCTGATGCTGTTGTTCTCATTGCCTAGCTACTGGGAGGGTCGATCAGGACACAGGACAGTTGTGTCTCATGCTCCCTGTCACTTCCTTTCAAACAAAAAGATGGCTGCCCTCATGAAATCACAAACATTTGTCTGTTCTTTTAAAACAGGGTGGGCAAGAGGTTATATTACCTATCTATTTTAATTAGCATAACTAAAGTAACTTAATGACAGTATGTTTGTTTAGGCTGAAGTTCCCCTTTAAGCATAGGTAGGGTAGCTGTAAGAGATAGGTTAGGGAAGGCAATACCTGTAGTAGAATAACAGTAAAATCATCATAACAATATTATAAATCGGCATGATCCTGAGCCCACGTTAATATATCGTTCGATTAAAAAGTAGCATTGTGTGTCCCATCTCTGCATGGCAATAATCTCACCACTAGATGGTGCTAAATAACAAGTTAGCGGTCAGACTGGATTTGAAGACAGAACACAAAGATCTCACTGATTGGAGATGGAGAATGTCACAGTGGCTTTACTGTCCTTCCCCATCAATAACCCCCTCAGTGCTGCTCTGTCACAAGAGGGACAGGCGGGGTGCAGGAATTCCTGGCATCCCTTATGACCACTTACCAGGCCAGAGGAGAGTGCTGTCATTGAGCGAGGCCACAGTGTCCAGCGAGCTCAGCATGGTCTCCGCAGACCCCTCGAACATCCTCCCTGCGGAGAGAGACAATCGCATGAGAAAACCGCCAACCACAAACATACTGACCAATCAGAGAGAGGCCACAAACAGCCGCATAGCTCCAGAATCACAGACGGAGCTAACACGCCGGTTCTCTCATGAAGCAAGGTGAAACATTAGCATCAGGCGCAGAGATTACAGGGGCCGCATGTTTGTACTGAGGAGGAATGGAGTGGCTGAAGGTAGGCAGTTTGTCACAGACTCACAGCCAGCCAGTGTGCCATTGTAATGCAGCATGTCACATGAGAACATTAAATGAAACAGATTAAATTGTCGGATGCAGTGTGATCATTCCAAATTGGGGGCAGCGAGGGGCGGCGCACAGCATCGGCACAGCTCTACCTGCATGGCCAGACTTGAGCCAAGGCCGCAAAGGCCATGGCCTAGGGCATCAGGAAGCAAGGGGCAGGCAGGGAGCTGGCACACTAAGGCGGTAAGAATTGCCATAAATGTAAACCGCTGCAGTCACAAACCCACAGGGGTGAGCAGTGGAGCACCGGTCCCCCCCATCCTGTGCTATGCTCCCCCCAAACACAGCACACAATGATGTCCAAGTCCGGCCCTGTCTGCCTGTGCCGCAGTGTGGTATCTCATTCAGGTATATCAGATATCGTGTGGTTATAGAGAATGGCAGTTGACGACGACCTGCAGGCTGACTGTGGCTAAAACAAAATGAACAAATCACATGGCCAACGCCCATCATTTTTTTGATCTCTCTTCTATCTTCTAATGTCTCACTTTGCAATGTATTGATTTTTTCCCCCCTTTTCACTAAAGTTCCTCTTTAAAAGGGCGCAGATTCCACACCAGCAAAATGGAATATGAGCTGCATGGCAGTTTTGAAAAAGTCTTTGCTGGTCACATGCTTGTTCCAGGGTGAACGAGACTCGACTGAAGCAGAGAGAAGCGTGATTGGCAGGCAATGTTTTTTGTTTTAAAAAAAGGGAACACAGAAGGTATTCTTTGTATTTCTCTCACTGCAGGTTCCCTTTAACATTCTGAAAGAGTGGCTCCTTGTCAAGAGGCACCGGAGAATAGAAATAGCATTTTTTCGATACTCTTTTTATCCGTGTGACAATAAAAGGGTCATCTCTCCACAGGCGGGCTCAGCTGCCTCCATGGTAACAGCGGGGAAATGCAGAACCTATAAAATCCTCCGCTGCTCTCTCCTCATAGATCAGAGTCATGGCTTTTATTAAACTGCCCTGCGGGTGTCACCTGACGCACAGGATGTGTCAAACATGTCACTGAGACACAAGGAGGGGTGGGCACAATAATCTCTCCTCACAGGAATGATGGGAGAGGGATTCTGGGAGGCGGATGAGGGGCGCTCAGGAGAGACGCAGGAGGGGGGAATGTTTTATTGCAGCGCTCCAGGCGATGAAGTTAGAACACCAATTATACCCAATGGAGCAGCCTGGAAGTTTCTGTGATTTTTTTGCAGTGAGGAGAATTAGGTTTTTTTAACACTTCAATAAGTAGATTTTGGTTTTGGATCTAGTCTTGTTAGAATAGCATCCTTTTTAAACGGTCTGCTCTGCCAGCTGGGAAGAAAGATAAGGAATAAGACCAAGACTGATGGACAGATCTCCTGCGGTAGTCGCTCTGCTGTACTAGCGTGGTCTCCTTCAGGCTGAAAAGGATAACCTGACTGTAGATTATCTTTCCAGTGTGTGATAAAGCCCTAGTCGGGGGCATTTATATCCCCGACTCGTTCGGGGAGGTTGTAGACCAGGTTTGGGAATCTGGTTGTGGTAAACGTGGGTGGGGGTTTCGCTGCCCAGACTTGCCACATGGTGAGCTTTGGGGGGTTTCCAAACTCTGGTGAGAAGCAGATCAAAAGATTTTATAGAAAAACGTAAAAACTATCCGGGGCGTCCGACCTTAGACGCAAAATAGCATACATGCTGCATCACAGAAAATCACATAGGGATAATATAAAGTGCAAATAGAGTACCAACAAATCAGCATATCAGTCAGGAATATGGGATAAAGTACAGATAGCACAGTGGAGGTAGAGAGGAACAGGGGGGCACTGGAGGCAGAGGGAAACACTGGAGGCAGAGGGAAACACTGGAGGCACAGGGGGACACTGGAGGCACAGGGGGACACGGGAGAGACAGGATGGCACAGGGGGAGAGGGACACTGGAGACAAAGGATGGCACAGGGGGAGAGGGACACTGGAGACACAGGATGGCACAGGGGGAGAGGGACACTGGAGACACAGGATGGCACAGGGGGAGAGGGACACTGGAGACACAGGATGGCACAGGGGGAGAGGGACACTGGAGACACAGGATGGCACAGGGGGAGAGGGACACTGGAGACACAGGATGGCACAGGGGGAGAGGGACACTGGAGACACAGGATGGCACAGGGGGAGAGGGACACTGGAGACAAAGGATGGCACAGGGGGAGAGGGACACTGGAGGTACAGGATGGCATAGTGGGATACTGGAGGCACAGATGGATAGAGAGGCATACTGGAGGGAAAGGGTTCTGACTTGCATACACGAGTCAATAATCTATCTTGTTCGTTAGCCAGGGGGCTACCTGTATATACTTTTGTCTGCCAACAATGACTGTATACATGCACTGACTTTGCCATGATCAGTTTTGGTCAGAGTCAGGCTTTAAAGTGAACCTAAAGCTGGTTAAAAAAAAAAGGAGATTAACTCACCTGGGGCTTCCCTCAGCCCCCTGCAGCCAATCGGTGCCCTCGCAGCTCCGCTCCGATGCTTCTGGACCCGCCGGCGAACACTTCCGGTTTTGCCGTCACCGGCCGACAGGCATGGGAACACGAGTGATTGTTCGAGTGATTGTTCGCGTTCCCAGCCTGTATATCGCCCCCTATGCTGCTATTGCGGCCAGGAGGCCGAAATAGCAGCATAGGGGGCGATATACAGGCTGGGAACGTGAACAATCACTCGCGTTCCCATGCCTGTCGGCCGGTGACGGCGAAACCGGAAGTGTTCGCCGGCGGGTCCAGAAGCATCGGAGCGGAGCTGCGAGGGCACCGATTGGCTGCAGGGGGCTGAGGGAAGCCCCAGGTGAGTTAATCTCATTTTTTTTTTAACCGGCTTTAGGTTCACTTTAAGAATACCCAGTAAGCCTTTCTCTTGCCTATTCTCAGCTCTGCTGCAATCACCACATTGCGGTTACCAGCCAGCGATGGTTGGGATTCAGCCAATGGCTGTCCGGCACTGTTGGGTAAGAGGGCTTCGGAATAAAGCAACAAGCCTGGAGGTTTTCCAAAGAGCGGCGCACAGGAAATCAGAGCCGTACAGAGGGGGGATGACAGGGTTTATGTAATCAGCGCATCGCTAATGAGGAACATTCGTTATTTCTGACATTTTCTGCTGCCGACAACCACAAGTCATTCAATGCCAGCAGCCCCCTCTCTTAAAGAGGCCCTGTAATGACATACAGCAGAATGCGGCCAATTATTCAGGACACCCACTTTTACTGCCATTTTCCTGGATTCAGCATCAGAAACACTTCCTATATCTATGTATTGCTGCATATATTGGTATGTAGCCCCGCCCTCCCAGTGATATCACAGCTTAGGCTGTTTAGCTATTTTTATGCTGAAATCGATCAGAAATCGGTTTGTGGTGTATGGGCAGGCAACAGACCCGTCTGATCAGATTCGATCAGAGAGAGATCAGGCTTCATGGTTGACGTTGAAGTACATTGTCTGATTTTGGCCACCTTTAAGGTGCCCTTCGACCTAAAGATTATGGGCAGATTCGACAAAGACAAATTTATCTCTTAATCGAATCTTATTAGAGATAAATTTGTCTCTTGTCAATTCTGCCCATACACTACAGGCCGATTCCCGTCCGATTTCAGCATGGAATCGCCTGAGCATTTATACGTTACCTGTCCTGTTGCAGCCTCTGCGCGGTGCCCTGTAACCTCCAGGCGGCTATCCGTACACTCTACTGGTGCATAGCGTCTGACGTCGGATGCTATGCACCAGTAGAGTGTATGGAGAGCCGCCCGGAGGTTATGGGACATCGCACGGAGGCTGCAACAGGACAGGTAACGTATAAATGCACACTGGGGGGCACATTTATATATTGCGGCGGGGGTTTCGTCGTCTCGTCGCTCGGAAACCGCCGCCGTACTGCCGCACACCCGACCAACTAACTTCGGCCCGACATCTTGCAGCATGCACGATAGACAAAGCGACAAATTTCTGTCCCGAAATTGGTCGCTTTGTCGGTTTGGCACGCACACAGCGCGGCAACGATTATCCAATTTTATTATAAATCGAATTGGATGGTCGATCAGCCGCCAAGTCGCTTTTTCTTTACACCTTTAGTGTATTAATGTTGATCCCATAGTTACCTCAAGCAATTCAAATACTCTCGGTAATGTTTAAAATCATCAAGCCAAGAATTTGCAGACTTACCGCAGCCAGACAGGAAGAGGAGGTCCCCAGAAAACAGGCAGTCAGGTCCATCGCCAGACTTCCCATCCAGTACGTAAATCATGTGACCGACCGTGTGACCAGGAGTGAAGTAGGCTTGGAACTGCAGTCTCCCTACGGTGATCTGGTTCCTGTCAGTCAGAGGGCTGGAGGAGGAGGAGGGGGATCCATTACATTCACATACATAGAAGGAAAGGAGATCTCTGAAAGAGAGTCTGAAGCCATAAAAACACCTCTTTTTACCGGCCAGTTTTCTTAAAGAGAACCAGAGAGGAGGACAGAAAAGACTTTATACATACCTGGGGCTTCCTCCAGCCCCATACACACGGATCACTCCCACGCTGCCGTCCTCAGCTGCTTGGATGCGCCGGTACCGGGTCCCATCATTGCCGCCAGTCGGCCAGTCGGCGGGCGGACGCGGCCAATTGTCCGCATCATAGGGGCTCCCTCCATACACTTACGCTTGCCGCTGTGTACTGCGCAGCCGCAATGCGTAAGGGTATGGAGGGAACCCCTGTGATGCGGACAATTGGCCGCGTCCGCCGGAAGTGACAGGCCCGGTACCGGCGGATCCAGGAAGAGGAGGATGGCGGCGTGGGAGCGATCCGGGCTTATGGGGCTGGAAGAAGCCCCAGGTATGTATAAAATCTTTTCCTTTTTTCACCCCCCATTCCTCTCTGGTTCCCTTTAAGCAATAAGATCATAGCTGATACGCTGCATCACTGCAGCAGGAGATATTTATAACCCCAAAATCCAGAGGCAAAATTCCAAGACTTTCCAGGTCGTGGATTTTGCTGCCCGGGGAGGCAGAGCTTAGCGCTGTAGCTCTGCCGCTGCTCGCGTCAATCTCCCCCCTCTCAGTGAAAGAAGACAGAGGGGCGGGGAGAGGCGGAGATTGACTCAAGCAGAGGCCGAGCTACTGCGCAATGCTCTGCCTCTACCCGGAAGGAGCCCCGAATTTTGCCCTGGGGATTTCGGGGTTTTAAAAAAATCATTCTGCCGCAGGAATGCGGTGTTTCAGCTATGGTCTTATTGCTCAAGATAAATGGCCAGTAAAAAAAATAAAAAGTTTTTTTGGCTTCAGACTTTAAAATGTGTTCAAAATGATTCCTCCTCATTGATTTATCCAAACTATTGCAAACTACCAGTTGTGCAAGTTTGTTTTATTGAACTTTAAAGGCGAGCTTTGTTCCAGAACTCGAATCGGATATAAGTCGACCTCATGTATAAGCCACAAAATTTGACCCCCTTAAGCTTGAAAATTTTAAAGACTCAAGTACGAGTCGGCCCAACAAAGTTAAAGTGTACCTGGGACGAACTACGTCTCAGGTTTTATACTTACCTGGGGCTACCGCCAATCCCCTTGAGGCTGCTCGGTCACTCACCGCCTCCTCCGGCCGCTCCAGTCCTCTTCTAGACAGCTTGGTACTTTGGCCGAGTCACCCATGCGCATGTCTGTGTACAGGTGCAAAATGCTCCTGGGCATGGGAGCTCGATGGGGGAGCATGCGCAGCTGGGCCACGCATGTGCAATGAAGCATGACTCGGCCAGAATACCGGGTCATCCAACAGGGGACAGAGGCGGCCCAGGGACACTGAGCAACAGAGTGGTCCCCAAGGGTGCTGGATGAAGCAAAGTCAAGATCTCTACAGTAATACTAATCTAGCAAGTGAACACCAGAACCCCAGACCAAGGATTGTCATATTTATATTATGACAACATGCATCC
The DNA here is from genome assembly GCF_040937935.1 of Hyperolius riggenbachi. Taxonomy (NCBI): domain Eukaryota; kingdom Metazoa; phylum Chordata; class Amphibia; order Anura; family Hyperoliidae; genus Hyperolius; species Hyperolius riggenbachi. Next base: position 300,050,797 of record NC_090652.1, read on the forward strand.
CTACTTCAAGAACTTTCCACAAATCACAACAAAGTACAGTATTCTTTCAACTACTAAAACGGATCAGTCTATCAATCTTCCCTCAGTAGCAAAAAATGTACATACTGCGTCAGTTCTGGAATGTCGTCACAGGCGCTCCCGTACACCCGACATGACTTGTAGCGCCTCTTCAAAGCCTTGTTGCCACCACTGTGGTCCCTGTCGAGACAGCAAAGGATTATGGGTAAAGTCATCTGACAGCTTTAACACTGTCCATATGGGCAGATAAACGTTGATGCTGATAAATGTGAGGCCATGCACCTGGGACAGGACGTACCAGTGGCATAGCACCATGTAAGCTAAATGTAAGCAATCATACACAATGTCAAGAAACAGCAGCTAAAGCAAATAAAGTTCTGGGAGGCATAAAATGGGAAATGCTAGTATACTACTCCTGTATAAATCTCCACATTTCAGGAAAAACACCAAAGTTACCCAAATAAAAATCAGGGGGTTGGCTGGTCTCACCAAGCAAGGAAGAGCAGATAAACTGGGTTTATTTAGCATGGAGAAAAATAGAATGACAGAACCTGGCCACTAAGAAGCAACACACAAGGAATATTAGGAACTGGTTGTCAAACGACATGAAAGTAGTAAGATTCTGTGTTGCCTGCCGCCCCCTGCTGGACCCCCTGCAGGTCTCCCAATCTATGTCCTTCCCTGGCTTTTGTATGAAAAGTGCACTGTTGTTCAAAGAGCTAACGTTTCTCAGCGCTGTACAAAGCATTGTGAAGTTCACAGAGGATCTTCAGTCACAGGAATAGGACAATGCTGCCTTCCTGTGCAGACCGGCTGAACTATAATGACCTATTCAATGTTGCCTTCATTTCATCCTGAAATTCTGATGTACGGATTGCTGAGATAGCCTCCTCTGTTCCTCCTGCCTGACCCAGATTTCTGTCTCTGTAATCAAAGTGGACCTGAACTCTTGCACAGGGCAGAAGGAAAACAGAGAAATGCACCCTGTGTGTATTTAGAGAGTTTAGCCTTCCTAATTCCCCCCAATCTGTGACTAATCACAACTGTAATTTGATCTATCAGTTCAGCAATCTCCTCTGCCATGGCTCAGCAGCTAATTTGAAAGCACAGGATGAAAACCTTATATCTGCTTATGTGAAAGCAGGAAGTAGGTACACTGCAGAAATACACACTGCAGGATTTGTATCAGTTGTAACAAAGAAATATTTTTCTTTAAAGGTTATTGCTTATCTTTTAGAGCAGAGACGAAGTTCTGAATTCAGGTCCGCTTTAAAGGTAACCGGAAGTGAGGAGGATATGAAGGTTGACACGTATTTCATTTTATACAATACTCGTTGCCTGGCTGTCCTGCTGTGCCTCTGCCCTCCATACTTTTAGCCACAGACCCTGAACAAGCATGCAGCTCAGGTGCTCTGATTGAAGTGCGACTGGATTAGGCTTGTTTCGGGTGTGCGATTCAGATATTACTGCAGCCAAAGAGCAGGGCTGTGGAGTCGGTACAAAAATCATCCGTCTCCAACTCAGACTCCTCATTTTTGAAACCTCCAACTCCGACTCCAGGTACCCAAAACAGCTCTGACCAGACTCCTAAACTGACTCCTAGTCTAATACTTGCCAGGGCTGTGGATTTGGTACAAAAATCATGCGAGGACTCCAGGTACCCAAAATTGCTCCGCCTCCACAGCCCTGGCAAAGAGATCAGCAGAACTGCCAGGTAACGAGTATCGTTTAAAGTGTAACTGTCGGGCATAAAATCAATTCTCTATTTTTATCTGGTAAACAAGTAATAAGGATGCCAATCAGGCAATCCAAAAGTTAAAATCTCTATTACTTTTCTTGTTTATAAATGATCATTCCCCAGTTTACCTGACTCTTATTTGGTACGTTGCCACAAAAAGGAAGTTGCAGGGCATGCTGGGTTGTCTTTTTTGCTTCTTTATTTCCCCTCAGACTTAACTAAATGTGCAGAAGCAAAAAATGACAACCCAGCATGCCCTGCAACTTCCTTTTTGCGGCAACGTACCAAATAAGAGTCAGGTAAACTGGGGAATGATCATTTATAAACAAGAAAAGTAATAGAGATTTTAACTTTTGGATTGCCTGGTTAGCATCCATATTACTTGTTTACCAGATAAAAATAAAGAATTGATTTTTGATTTTATGCCCGACAGTTACACTTTAAAAGGAAATAAATATGGCCACCTCCAAATCCGCCTCACAGCAGGACCCGAATAATAACATCAACAAAAATTTAATAGGGCCATGACTTGATTACTAGCCTTTCAGTCTTCAGAGCTAAATCAATGATGAACTAGAGGAGGTGGATAGGCAGAGGAGCTGCAGTCTATCATGGCGGTTTATAGGGCTGCCGACATTAGCGCAGTCACAGTTTATAGGCCCTTCGAGGTGTGCAGATGTCTGAATGTCCCCACATTCTGCCCACATAAGCACTTTAAATCCATCACGCCAGTGACAGGCTCACTTTAAATGCCACTCTTCCCGGGAAAGTGACGTTCGTTCCCGCAGCTCCCGCTGAGCTCAGTGACGGCAAATCGAGCAGAACGCCGGAACTTTCCGGATCCCGCGCTCGCCACTTTGCGGCAGCCATTAAAACAGCTGCAACAATAATGATTAGAGAGCGGAGAGGAGCCCAGTAATGGATTATAACACCGCAGGAGACGCGCGTGTTTACATCTGGCATTAATCACGGGAGACGTCTGACTGACGTGGGGTCGGAGTAACTACTTAATACCGGCGCAGGCAACGCAAAGACAATGGAAATAAAAATAAACTTGGAAGCACTCGGATGGTGAAGGGAATATTGGAGCTGCTGTCACTGACTTGTTATAGGCTTCCCCTACTGCCTGCGTGTGTTAAATAGCTACTCTACAGCTAAGTCCGAAGTTTAGTCAAAATGCATCTCTGGTGTACAAAACAAACAAAAAAAAAACAGCTACACATAGTTAAAGTGTAACTGTCGGGCATAAAATCAAAAATCTATTCTTTTTATCTGGTAAACAAGTAATAAGGATGCTAACCAGGCAATCAAAAAGTTAAAATCTCTATTACTTTTCTTGTTTATAAATTATCATTCCCAATTTTACCTGACTCTTTATTTGGTGCGTTGCCGTTGCACAAAGGAAGTTGCAGGGCATGCTGGGTTGTCTTTTTTTGCTTCTTTATTTCCCCACAGACTTAACTAATGTACAGAAGCAAAAAAGGACAACCCAGCATGCCCTGCAACTTCCTTTTTGTGTACCAAATTTTGTGTGTACCAAATAAGTGTGAGGTAAACTGGGGAATGATCATTTATCAACAAGAAAAGTAATAGAGATTCTAACTTTTGCATTGCCTGGTTAGCATCCTTATTACTTGTTTACCAGATAAAAATAAAGAATTGATTTTCGATTTTATACCCGACAGTTACACTTTAACCAGTTCAGGACCGTAGGCTTACACCCCCCTAGTGACCAGGCTATATTTTACAATTCCGGTCACTGCAGTGTTAAGGGCTCGCTGCAGGGCCGCACAACTCAGCACACAAGTGATTCCCCTCCCTTTTCTGCCGTAGATCGCAGTGCTGTACCATGTAAATAAACGGCGGTTTTGCCGTCTAACAGTCTCCTAGCTGCGATTGCCGCTGGGAGACTGATGATGGAGTGGATCTCCTTCATGCAAGCGGATATGCACACATCGGCGCACGCAATCTCCTGCAAAACCCCGCCCAGGGACTTCGTGCCAATTGGCGTTGAGCGGTCCTGGGGCTGCTGCTGCGTTCACGCCAACTGGCGTAGAGCTGTCGGCCAAGGGTTAAAGTGCACCCGAGGTGAATTGCGTAGGACACACTGGCCCACATGCAATTCACTTTTTCTCCTGAGTTTTCTCCTAGGTGAGATTTTTAAACTTGTCAAGAAAATGCCTTTTAAGCCAATAGAAAGCAAGAAAACACTCAAAATAATTTTGATAGTACATTTTCACCTACTTTTTGATACTTTTTAAAGCGGTATCGTCACCATAAAAATCAAATTTCAACAGCAACTGGTCTGAGTGTATTAAGTGATAAAGATGCTAATCCTGCATTCCAAACTTGCTAAACTTTTTCTGCTGTTATGAGTTATTACATACTTAAGGAGCACTGGCCCTTTAGTAGTCGTGCCAAAGAATTGCATGCTGGGGGTTCTTTTTATCTATAATCTATTCCTCCTCTTCCCTTTATTTCCCTGCCAGCTCCTTATCTGAAACCTAATCCCCTACTCACTTGTGTTTACAAGCAAGGCTGAGGCGACTCAGCGATTGGAGGAGACAAGAATAAAGTAAAGGGCAGGAATGACATCACGAGTTAGCCTTAACTGTGGGCAAAAGACATGGCCCCCACCAGGAACAGAATTCTCTTCATTTACTATATAACATTCACTGAAATCAAAACGTGGACAGTACAATACATGTGTTATGTAAGTGGAACAAGTATTTATCTACTTATATATGTGGTTTTTTTCCCTGGCATAGTATGGCTGATCCTACTGCTTTAAGGTCCTTGTCTGTTCAATAAGATTCACTGGAAGCCCGTGTCAGCTGGGTTCCAATGCACAGATCAGCCCCCTTGCAGAAAATGGCCCTGGCCTATACTTATCAGACATAACAAAGACAGAGGCCTTTTTCTGCAGGGTGGCAGGGCAACACACTGGAACCCAGCAGATATGGGGCTCCGGTGATTCTTAAAATACAGATGACATACTGGGGCATTCTCGTTGGCAATGACAGGCCAAGATGGCCGACAGGGTAGAGTGTCAGCTTTCTGGCCAGGAGCTTTTTGTTCCCAAAAGCAGATGACATCTTAGTATAGTTTTAAAATTCCCAAGCCTTGGCAGTGATGAAATGTCTTTTATGTTACATACTGTATATTCTGGCGTATAAGACTTTTTACCCCTTGAAAATCTTCTTAAAAGTCAGGGGTCGTCTTATACGCCGGATGCCGGGTGATACACCCTATCCTGTTACCGCCTCTCAGATCTCGCTGCTGAGGACTGTAGTGAAGCGGCGCAGGTGCACATGTGCGAGATCTGAGAGGCAGAGGAGGAGGTAAATAGGATACAAGGGCGGAGCCAGAAGGGTGAAAGCGGCGTGTTTTATGGGCACAGCACAATCTATACTTTCATACCGCTCTGATAAACAGGGAGAGCTGACCAATCCACTTAGGGAGAGTTGACCAATCCAACCAGTCAATCGCCTGTATACTGTTATATACTGGCTTCCACATACAGTACAGCACCAGTATCTGTTTATACACCAGTATATGATTTAAAAAAAAAAAATTATTTGATGTGTGTTGGAAGAGGGATAGTCTTATACGGCGAGTATATCCCAAACGCTATATTTTAACTGGAAAAGTTGGGGGGGGGGGTCATCTTATACGCCGGAATATACGGTAATTTCAATCAACAAGATTGTTATATGCAAATTAGAGGAGTCGGAGTCAAGGAATCCTGAACGGAGGAGTCGGTGTTGGGATTATTATTATTATTTATTGTATTTATATAGCGCCAACATATTACGCAGCGCTGCACAATAGATAAAAGGGTTAACATACAAGGTAAGACATACAGGAAACTCACAACAAAACAAGATCATGCAAATGATTTGATAATACAGTGTCATAGGTCAAAATAGAGATTGTTCTAGTCCACAAGAGGGGTGATTGTCAGTAAGATTGCATAATCAAGCTGGAAACACTAAGGGAGAGGGCCCTGCCAGAGGCTTACAATCTAAAGGGTGGGGGTGGAGACAATAGGTGCATCTGTTGAGAGGGTGTCTAACAGAACATATTATGGTGCTGGTGTAGGGGGGGTATGCGAGCATGAAAGGGTGAGTGTTGAGAGCTTGTGTGAAGGTATTAAAAGTGGGGGCGAGTCTGGTGGCTGGAGGGAGCGATTTCCAGAGAGCAGCTAATTGCGGGTGGACCTGACATTCCAGAAGCCACAGGAAACAGGGAGCGAATGCCTAGGGGTAGGATGGATAGGAATAAGGTTATGCCAAGGGGGTGTGTGGGTAGAGTTTGGGGGAGGAAGGGAGGTGCATGGGGGTTGAGGGCCAAAAGGGAGTCTAAGGACAGAAGGGGAGAGGGTGCGGGGAAACAGAAGGGGAGAGGGTGCGGGGAAACAGAAGGGGGACAAGGTGTAGAAGGAGGTGGAGGTAGAGCATGTGGTGATGGGGGAGAGCGAGATGGGGAGGGAGATGGCTAGGAAATGGTGGAGGGGTAACAGGAGGGAACATTTTGTACTGATGGGATAAGGTAGGATGGGGTGTGGAGAGTGGAAGCATAGACAGGGGGACAGCAGTTAAACCAAAATGAGATAAATGTCACCAATGATGTGGCTGAAGGGGTTCAGCAAAGTTGCATTAGTAATCAATCTGGTAAGGAGAAGTCCACAGGAGATCAGCAGTGAAGTTTGCAGAACATCAATGATGGCAAAAAAAAAAAAATCCAGCTGTGTGTGATTGGTGGATGGGGTGTCTGGATGGTAATGAAGTAGCTTGGGATGAGTTTTGTACAGCCACAGCCCTGGTCAGCAATCTGCCACCTCCCCCACCTGAGATTTATGATAGGTGCAATCTAGCAGAGGTTATACAAGCAGTATACAGAGTCTGGGAAGGGACATACCAGTGTTTATGAGTACAAAGGATCGCTTCCAGAGTCGCACCTTCTCGCTCCAAGTAAGCCTGCAGGAAACAAAAATAAAAAGCAAATATAGAGTTATTGAAAGCAATAAGGCTTTTATGATTGTTGGACATGGGCTGCTTTGGAACGGCTCAGAATTCAGCAGTTGCTTTAATGCAATACAGACCATTTCTCTAGTATTTAAAGCAGACCTGACCTTAGAACTTTCTCTCTGCTCTAAAAGATAACCAACAGCATAATAACCTTTAAAGAAAAACATTTGTTACAGTTGATAGAAATCCTGCAATAAATCTGCAGTGGGTCTACTTCCTGCTTTCATGGAAGCAGACAAAGGGTTAACATCCTGTGTTTACATAATAGCTGTTTCCTGAGCTAACAGCTGAGAGATCAAATTACACTTGTGATTAGTCAAGAGGGAATTAGACAGGCTAAACTCTCTAAATACATACAGGGTGCATTCTCTTTGTTTCCCCTCTGTCCTGTACAAAACAGTTCAGTACACTTTAAAGGGTTGGCATACTTACAGGCGCTAAAAAAAATAAAAAATCTGTCCCTAATCAATAATGCAATATAACAAAGTGCTGCAGAAGATGTCAGTACTATATAAATACATAATAAAAATATGGTAAGACATTAGCTTATGAATATGGTAGGATTAGATTGTGAGCTCCCATGATGACGGACATGACTATGTACTCTGTAATGTGCTGCAGAAGATGTCAGTACTATATAAATACATAATATTATGGTAAGACATTAGCTTATGAATATGGTAGGATTAGATTGTGAGCTCCCATGATGACGGACATGACTATGTACTCTGTAAAGTGCTGCAGAAGATGTCAGTACTATATAAATACATAATAATATGGTAAGACATTAGCTTATGAATATGGTAGGATTAGATTGTGAGCTCCCATGATGACGGACATGACTATGTACTCTGTAAAGTGCTGCAAAAGATGTCAGTACTATATAAATACATAATAATAATAATATGGTAAGACATTAGCTTATGAATATGGTAGGATTAGATTGTGAGCTCCCATGATGACGGACATGACTATGTACTCTGTAAAGTGCTGCAAAAGATGTCAGTACTATATAAATACATAATAATAATAATATGGTAAGACATTAGCTTATGAATATGGTAGGATTAGATTGTGAGCTCCCATGATGACGGACATGACTATGTACTCTGTAAAGTGCTGCAGAAGATGTCAGTGTCATAATCATAATCAGGATCATGCGATACGGAAAAAAAAGCGGAGACTTTACATTCAGTATTGCTATCGCTTCTGAGCTATTTCCTGCTCTCAGAAGCAGTTTTCTGCTAGGAAATAGTTTTATGGCTGTAATTCCTTATCAGTGAGGTTTAGGCTATGGTTTGACTGACAGAAACTGTCACTTACATACCTGATATTTAACTCTTTCAGGCAGAGAATGAAAAAAAAAGGAACACAGCCTCGTTATTGGTGTGCTTGGCACTGTGCATACCCATGTCTATCTCATGTCACATGTCACCTCGGGTATCCTTTAAAAGCACCAGCAGTCATAAATACAGATGTGGACTGTCCTGTACTGGTTACAGGACACAAAATCTACAGATACAACAGCAGAGAATCATTTCCTCCAATTAAAGCACGGAAGAAGCCAAAATCAGTTCAAAACAAGGAGGCACAAACATCTCCTCCACAGACAATGGAAGGGGGGGGGGGGGGGTGGAGAGACAGAGCTGAGCTACCTAGATTCCCACTACTGCTTGAGATACAGAAGAGAGTGCTGTCCTACTAGGCCCACCTACAGAGCAGCAGCCCTGACCCACCCAACTACAAAGCCATGCTGCACAATGAAGGCCAAGAAAAGCTGTGTGCAAGTGAAAGAAGTGGTCAACTCTCTGCTCCCTCCAACCCCAGATACACAGGTCCTATCAAGAGCCCAGATAAAACCCACCACAGCCAAGAGCAAAGATAACTATGTGGATAAAAGGAAATAAAACAATCACAAAAGTTAATCAGTCCCTTCAGAGAGAATATAAAATTGCGTGCACTAGAGAAATGGCCGCCGGGAGACTTGGGTGCAGGATACAGCCGGTATATGGCTCACCCTGCTGTTGCACAAGTCCCAGGGGCGTTAATTACTATTCCCCCTCCAGGTCCATGTGGATGGTGGAGAATGATGTAATTAAGCTTCCAGCTATTGCTGGAACCAGAATTACAGTGTTTTAAAAGTAACTTCAGCTCCATCTTCTGAATGGCCCAAAAGCTGAAACTCTCAAGAGAGGAAAATCTTGAGCATCTACAAACAGTGCTCACAATCTCGAAATGGAGTCTGGGAGACACAGACAAGCGTACAAACCCAGGGAGGAGAGATTATGCCAACACTCTGAGCAAAAGACCCTCGAGGGCGACAATCACATCCTGCTGCACTGTCCCAAATATACTCCAACCAGGGACACCAACAGTACTACTGACAATCGCTGCACACTATGTCATAGCATGGCCATAGACAGAGGAGGAATCCACAGTGACAATTGCTGCACACTGTGGCACAGCATGCCACAGACTAAGGGGAGCATACGTAAACTCTAAGGCTGCTTTCACAGTGAGACGTTAAAGTCCCACATTACAGCAGCCAGTAACGCAGCCTAACTCACAGCACTGTAAAATCAATGTGCTGTTCACAGTGCCCACGTTGTGTTACATAGTAACGCAGCATGTTTAAACAAAGTGCTGCATGCTGTACGTTATACTGGGCTAAGCAGCGTTAGACTGTTTGCACATGCTCAGTAATGTTGGAGGAGGAGGTCTCCCCTCCTCCTCCGTGGCCAGCCACATGGCTAATTAATATTCACTGCACTGTGGAGACTCATGGTGAGCCTGTAGTGTTGTCCGGATCATGAACGAATCATTCATTTGATCCGGATCTTTGTGAGTCGAATCATCCAGATCATCACAATGAAAGATTCGGTTCACAGTGGATGTCTGTCTGGAAGAAACAGGAACATACAGAATGTACAGTGCAGGGAAAGTCCTGTCCTGTTAGTCATTTCACCCAGTCTGCTTCCCTAGTAAAATGATTTGAATGATTCGGTTCAAAGATCCGGATCTTTTCAATGATCCGATTCAAATGATCCGAATCCTTAAAAAGATCCGGACTTCCTATCACTAACCTGGAGCGGCTGCTTTGAGAGCTGCATAATGCTCCATACTCACGGGCAACATTTCTGGCCTGTCGCTAGCACACAGGAGCGTGTGCGCGACAGCTCGTCGCCAGGTCCCTCCGCATACACACGGCGGAGGGACCTGGCAACTGATGCGGCGGAAGCTGTCGCTGAAGTTCCTCCCCCCCCCCGGAAGCTCAGGGTATTCCCTGCTGGTTGCTGTCGCTAGTCCGCATACTCACGCGGACTAGTGACAGTTGCGGCGGCAACTGTCGCCGGGCGATTGACCGCGCCAATCGCCTGGCGACAGCAGCGACGGTTCGGGGTGCGCGCCCGTGCAACGCCTCATACTCACGGGCGGCGTGTTGCGGCGACAATTGTAGCCCGTGAGTATGGGCCATAACGCAGCTCAATCTGACGTCCAACTTCAACACCACCATGTGTTGCGTTAAGGCCACGTTATGCAACCATAACGTCCCCTAAAACGCAACGTCTTGGTGGGAGAGTAGCCTAAACCTAAAATTCCACAGACTGCTTACCTACTACACCTCTATGTGCCCTTTTCCACTAGCAATCGCTAGCGTTTGCGCTAAACACTGGCGATTCAGCAAAGTCCATTTTTTTCCCGGCAATTGCGATTTTGCTTTGCACTGCATAGCAAAATCGCAGTAATAATCGCTCCACGGCGCGATCGCGCTTTTGTAAAATTCGAATTGCGGTAGTGGAAATTACCTACCGCGATTCCTATGTCCTTTAGCAAACCCTAGCGATTTTAAAATCGCTAGCGATTTGTGATTTTGCAATTCAGCAATCGCCTCTAGTGGAAAAGGGCCCAACTCAGTTTTTCCGCAAATTCACCTTCCCTTTTTTTTATTCAATAACTCCAGAAGTATTTGTAAACATTGCCAAACATGTCAAATTGTTAGACTAGAACCGTCCACATTATTTCCTCATTTGCTCAGTTTCTACTGCCCGAAGTGGCATGGAATGCACAGCAGAGCCTAACGTCACAGCGAGCAATTTAATGATTCCAAAGTGCAAACCCTCATTTAACTCCAGGAATCAAATTGCAGCTGTGGTGAAACATTCCTTCTTTCACCTAAGGAATATTGCAAAAATTAAGCACCTCATTCCTTCAGAGGATGTTCCAACCCTAGTTCACGCCTTCATCACATAACGGCTGGACTATAGCAATGCCCTCTATGCAGGCCCTCCAAATAAAGACCTGCACTGCCTGCAGCTAGTACAGAATACTGCTGCAAGACTGCCAACAAGCCAGCCCTGCCTTTGCCACATCACACCAATCCTTCGCTCACTACACTGGCCACCCATAAAATGGAGAATCCTTTTCAAAACTGGCATGCTAATATTCAGGGCTGTGGTGTCGGAGTCAAGGAGTCGGAGCAAATTTGGGTACATTGAGTCAGAGGTTTCATAAATGGAGGAGTCTGATGATTTTTGTACCAAATCCACAGCCCTGGTAAGTATTTGACTAAGGAGTCAGAGTCAAGGAGTCTGAGTCGGAGCCAATTAGGGTACCCGAGTCAGAGTCGATGGTTTCATAATCTGAGGACTCTGAGTCGTAAGATTTTTGTTCCGACTCCACAGCCCTGCTATTCAAATCTATTCACGACCTAGGCCCCGTATACCTGAAGGATTTGTTGCAACTGCATCACACCTCCCATGACCTCAGATCACAAGGATCCAATCACTTGACCACCCCCAGAGTCCAACTAGAAACCTTTGGAGCCAGAACTTTGTCATGCTGCCCCTAGCACATGGAATGCCTTCCCAATCTTAATCAAGACAGCTCCAACCCTGGACACATTTAAATCAAAACTGAAGAGCCACCTGTTTAGTCTGGCCTTTATGATCACATAACTTTTTCCCCTGTACACATCACTATGTACTGAGACAAGCTTATGCCCTTTTGGTCCTACGAAAGAAAAGTGCTTTACAATTGTTTTGTGGTTGTTACCGTCCTGGCCCAAATCCAACAGTTTGCTGCCGAAATATAGTCACTGGATGCAGAATGAGTGACAAGCAGAAATATTCCCTGAAGTCCCTGTAAAACGTGTACAGCAGCCCCCAGGCATTCATTAGCTGCCTGATTTTTGTATTTTCCCCTCTCCTCTTTCATCGCTGCCTCACTGCGGCCCCGGCCTGCTCCATTCATCTTCCCTTGCCTTTCATCTGCTGCTCAGTGGCAAGCCTCTTCCTGCTCTATCCAGCTCTGTGTTTATACTGATTAAACGCAAAGGATGAAGAATACAAAGCTGCAAGAATGGGCCCGGTCCCTTTGTGTCCCCCGTCCAAAAATAACAGGCCCTCGCTGAGAGCTGGGGTACCGCAGCGGAGATCAGAGGGCAGGAACAGCTCTGATCCCATTACAGATGTCCCGCTTCCTCCCTCTGCCTGAGACAATATCCAGATTACGGAACAACCGGAGGATAAATTTCATCAACCTTTCATGCAAGTATTCCGGGAATCCATAACAATATGCCGTATTGTCTCGCCAGATTACAGCGGCCCACAACTTCGGGGAAACGGCGTTCGAGGTATCTCGTAAGTCGGACAATCCCAGAACAGCAAAACATGGCTTAGAATGGATTAGGAGATGGAGAAAAGCATCCCTGTGAGGAACCAAAATGGGCTCTATTCACAATCATTTTCCGCATGCGGAAATGTACTTGCAGAAAATTCCGGACTGAAATAAGACCATATTGACATAGACAAAATTATACGCATGGTTATTTACCACATGTGTAAAAAGAGCAGTAAAAGTCCGCAAAAGTCCGTAATTCCCGCAAAAACTCAAAATTCACAAACAAAAAGGGGCGCATGATTTCTGATTTAACTACCGATTTTATATCACCTACTAGTACTTGGTGATATATTTTGCTTCCCATTGACTTAAATGGAGTCTGGAGCCTTGAGTGCTGTGTTTGCTGGACTTACATTTTTTTTGACAAGTTTTTTTATGCCATTTTTTTACACATCGTTTCCGCATGTTTACTATGTAGCTACGCATGTTTCCCCAATTTTTTTTATGCATTGTTCTTGCATGCAGAAAACATGCGGAAACAAAGTGGAAAAAATGCGGAAATTACTGCTGGCGGTAATATAGCGGTAAAAAAATCTCTGACCACATGTGTGATTGTGGTCACACAGGCGGTAAAAGACCAAATGGTTTTTAATTTGATCTGTGATGGTCCAATCAGCCAATCAAATGTTTTTAATTCCAGACGAAGAAATGATCAGTAAGGCCTGGTGCACACCAAAAACCGCTAGCAGATCCGCAAAATGCTAGCAGATTTTGAAACTTTTTTCTTATTTTTCTGTAGCGTTTCAGCCAGCATTTTGCGGTTTTGGGAAGGGTTTTTGGTGTAGTACATTTTATATATTGTTACAGTAAAGCTGTTACTGAACAGCTACTGTAACAAAAACGCCTGGAAAACTGCTCTGAACTGCCGTTTTTCAGAGCGGTTTGCGTTTTTCCTATACTTTACATTGGAGGCAGAAACGCCTCCGCAATCCAAAATCTGCAGCAGCCCGGGAGTATGCGTTTCTGCAAAACGCCTCCCGCTCTGGTGTGCACCAGCCCATTGAAATTCATTACCCAAGCGGATCCGCACCCGCAAGCGGATCGCAAACCGCAGCCAAACCGCTCTGGTGTGCACTAGGCCCAACTCCATTTTGCTTTTAAAAAAAACCTGATACTTTTAAAAATCAATAAGAAAAAAACAAGGCCAGTACTAGACCACCCCATTTCCAAAACATCAGGATGCGGTTCTGTGGTGAAGTATCTGGATTTGAAAAGAAAAAAAAAAAAAAAAGAATTCCGGATTCTGTACGTATTACAGCAGCACGAATCCGTAGTAAGAGTCTGAAAGCTAATCTGGCCTGCCTGCGGTTCATATCTATCACCCATTCAAGCACACTTGACCTTTTAGGCTAAAGTAAAGTTTTCTTATAGGAAGAGGAAGGCTTGTGGCAATATTACATCCCATCACCTTCCCATTCCCGCCTCTCCCCACCCCCTCACACCAGGGAAGAGGAGGGTGATAGGGAAGGAACATCCCCGCATGCCTGCCTCTTCCTGTCTGAAAATGTGACTTTCAGGATCACTATTGTGAAATAAATGTCAGCCTCCATATCCCTCTCTATTCAGGTGTCCTTTAAGTCAAAAGTCACATTATTCAAGGAGTGATTACAGGAACCAGAAGGAACGAGGGGAAGAACAGACAACGCACAAAGGTATGTGGATCCAGCATTATCCGAACTCTGTGCTTACCTTAGGTAGCTATATCTCAGCTCTGGTGTCCTTTAAAGAGACTCTGTATCAAAAAAAAAAAAAAGTTCCCCTAGGAGGGAGGGGGGGGGGGGATGGGTGGTTGAAGCCTCAGGGTCCCAATGAAGCTTCCCCCACCCCTGTAGCTGCAGGCAGTCCAGCGCTGGCTCCCCCGAAGCTTCCCGCAATCCTCCCCCGACAAGCCTGACAAGCGCTAATTTATCTACCTTTCATGGCTCCAGCGGGGGCGCTGTTGCGGCTTTCCCGCACGGAGAAAGGCGAAAATAGCCGATCTCCGTCGGGTCCGCTCTAGTGCGCAGGAGATTTGCGCCTGCGCAGTAGAGCGGCCCGACAGCGATCGGCTACTTCCGCCGATCACTGTGCGGAGAGCCGATACTGCGCCTGCGCTGGAGCCGGGGAGGTAAATATTTACATCACCGCCATTCCGGTAGGATTTTCGCCGCCGCCGTGGGACCGGGGAAAGCCTCGATAGGATCCGGAGGCTTCCCCGATCCGAGGAGAGTACCCCCCCAGGGGAGCTTTTCTTTGTTACAGGTTTTCTTTAACCTCCTTAGCAGAAACCACGAGCTAGACTCTGGGCGGAAAATTGCAGCTCAGAGCGGTAACCCCGAGCTACACTTGTGGTAGCTGCCGGGAAGTCCATGCAGATCATTGCGCAGAGTGGGCGATTTCACTCACCTCCCGGGCGATCCAGATGCTAGTGGCCATTCCTCTTCCTGTCCACGGAGGCTCTGCATCCCCCTGGTGAGATTGCAGACGATTGTCATGACGACAGGCGGTGATCTCACTATAGGGTTACAGTGCCACCCAGAGGACGGAGGGAGAACTGCAGCACTGGATCCCAGGGAGGTAAGTGCATGGGCTGCTGCAGGCCCTCTTGTGGTATGATTTTTTTTTTGTGCTTTTAGGGTGTAAAAGCACATTAAAAAAATTGTACTGCTTTTATACCCTAAAATCAGGAAGGAATCATACCGCCAGGGAGGTTAAAGTGGACCTGAACTCTTGCACAGGACAGAAGGAAAACAGAGAAATGCACCCTGTATGTATTTAGAGAGTTTAGCCTGTCTATTTCCCCCTCATCTGTGACTAATCACAAGTAGTAATTTGATCCCTCAGCTGTGTCAGCTGGCTGCCTCGACAGAGCAGCTAATTTGTAAACACAGGATGTTACCAATAGGTCTGCTTCCATGAAAGCAGGAAGGTAGACACACTGCAGATTTATTGCAGGATTTGTATCAGCTGTAACAAAGAAATGTTTTTCTGTAAAGGTTATTATGCTGTTGCTTATCTTTTAGGGCAGAGAGGAAGTTCTGAGTTCATGTCCGCTTTAAGACTTCTGGCGCATTACAAAATGAAAGCTGCCACAAAGGAGACTCTGAACTGTAATGTTAGATGATGATGCAATGGATGATATGTCTGTTTCACAATGACAGTTACTGATGTCCTCACTTGTCAAGTGTTGTCAGTTTGTTCCAGGAAGTGCTGATGTAACAGTGGTGATCCTACCCCTGCCCCAAAGACTTCACATCATCGTAGTATGGATACAGAGGCGCCAAAAAGGATAAGGCTTCTTGCACACCAAGACGTTGCGTTAGGTGCCACGTTAAGGTCGCATAACGTGCACCTAACACAACGTATGGTGCTGCAAGAGCCGACGGTAGAGTGAGCCGCGTTAGGCGGCTCGATTCCTATAATGTCTCCCAGAGTGGCGCTGATTGGCCAGCGGGACCACGTGATGCGGAGCGAGACACTCCGCATCACGTGGTCCCGCCGGCCAATCAGCGCCCGCCAGTGCAGTGAATATTAAGTAGCCATGTGCGCGGCTACTGTAGCTGGCTCTCCCCGCCTCCTCTCCGCCCCCCACTGCGCATGTGCAAACAGTCTAACGCGGCTATGGTCTCTCCAACGCCGTAGCATGCTGCACTTTGCGCAGAACGTGCAGCGTTACATGTAACGCAACGTGGGCTGTGTGAACAGCCCACTTGTGTTACATTGCTGTGCGTTGGGGGAGCGTTACAGGCGCACTAACGTGCGCCTGTAACGTCTTGGTGTGTAAGCAGCCTAAAAGTATCAAAAGAGTTTAAAACATGAGGAGGCAGTGGTGGACTTACCTCCTTAAAGAGTAACTGTCGGGCTGCAAAAGCTAATTTAAACCTCTATTCTCCTGTGTTAAACAGTTTAGAATGAAGCCAAAAAGGCAATACTGAAGTAAAAAATCCCTCTTACTTTGATTTTTGCTGAATAGTAATCCTCTTTATTTCCAAGCTCCTAAGGAGGCCGACAGGCCGCATAACAGATACTGCAGAGCATGCTGGGGCTGCTTCTTCTCCCCACTGCACTCCCTTGGTCCTCCCCTTCATTTCCCTATCCCGCCCTAAGGCTGCTTTCACAGTGAGAAGTTACAGGCTCATGTTACAGCAGCTTGTATCTTGCAGCCCAGCTCACAGCACTGAAAAATCAATGTGCTGTTCACAGTGCACATGTTCTGTTATGCTGGGTACACACATTGCGATTTCCAGCGCGATTCGCGGGATTGATTCCATCGATTCGATTATTTCCAATATGTTCGATCGTGTTTCGATGGATACAGCCGTCGATTATCGACGGCTGTATCCATCGAAACACGATCGAACATGTTGAAAATAATTGAATCGATGGAATGGATCCCACAAATCGCACAGGAAATCGCAACGTGTGTACCCAGCATATGATTATACTGCAGGAGTCTGGTATTGTTCCTAGCCACATGGCTAATTAATATTCACTGCACAGTAGTGTTGTCCGGATCATGAATGATTCGGATCTTTGATACAGATCTTTTTTGTGAGTCGAATCATCAGGAAGCAGGGTAAGGGAGGATATTACATCACAATTGGCTTCATACAAGACAGTCAAACATGGAACCTGCCATGAGCTGTCAGGAGCATCAATCTCTGCAAATACTATATAAAAATTCTGTGAAATCCAAACGTGGACAGTGAAATGCATATGTAATGTACAGTAAGTACAGCCAATATTTAGCTACTGATATATGTGTTTTTTTTCTCCGAGACCCTATACCTAACAGCTCCTCTTTAAAGCAGACACAAAAATTGCCAATGTGTTTGTCAAATAAAACAAGTTTATTTACTCCGGGGGACAATGCAATACGTTTTGCAGGTTTGACACCGCTTCATCAGGTAATAACAATGGAGCTCTCCCCTCACCCAGGCACCCCCTAATATCTGCACTCTCCTCTCCAGATATTAGAGCAGTGTGTCAGCAGCAGCAAGAGTAGAATAATGGACTCATCTCTGCCTTCCACGTTCCAGGCGTCCGAGTGCTGCGTGCCACTGGTCTCCACCTTCAATGCCGCTCACTGTGTTTCCCGCTAATCAGGAAGTACAGGAAGTACAGTGAGCGGCACTGAAGGCAGAGAAGACTTGTGGCACGCAGAGCTCCGACGCCTGGAACACGGAAGGAAGAAGTGAGTAAATTATTCCCCGCCCGCTGCCAGTGACTTGTGCTAATATCGTTCCAGGTCAACATCTGCAAGGAGTTTGTATGTTCTCCCCGTATCTGTATGGGTTTCCTCTAGGCATTCCGGTTTCCTCCCACATCCCAAAAACATACTGATAAGTTAAAGAGAACCCGAGGTGGGTTTGAAGAATATTATCTGCATACAGAGGATGGATCTGCCTATACAGCCCAACCTCTGTTGCTATCCCAAACCCCCCTAAGGTCCCCCTGCACTCTGCAATCCCTCATAAATCACAGCCACGCTGCTGACAAACAGCTTGTCAGAGCTGGCTGTGCTTATCTCTATAGTGTCAGTCTGCTGCTCTCCCCGCCTCCTGCAGAACTCCAGTCCCCGCCTGCATCCCTTCCCTCCCTGCTGATTGGAGGGAAGGGACGGGGGCAGGGACCGGAGCTATGCAGGAGGCGGGGGAGCAGCTGAGACTGACACTACAGATGTAAACACAGCCTCACAGCATGGCTGTGATTTATGAGGGATTGCAGAGTGCAGGGGGACCTTAGGGGGGTTTGGGATAGCAACAGAGGCTGGGCTGTATAGGCAGATCCAGCCTCTGTATGCAGATAACATTCTTCAAACCCACCTCGGGTTCTCTTTAATTGGCTTCCTCTTAATTTGGGCCTAGACTACGATACATACACTACACGATACATACATAGACATGACTATGGTAGGGATTAGATTGTGAGCACCTGAGGGACAGCTAAGTAACAAGGCAATATACTCTGTACAGCGCTGCTAAAGATGTCAGTGCTATATAAATACTGAATAACAATACAGGAAGGGGACCGCAGCGCAAGCACCATATACAACATTATCACTGGATATCCTCTAAGGGTCTCAGCGCAGGAACAGAGGGGCGTAAGAACATCTTGACTATCCAGAGGATTCCCCCTACTGAGGTAAGTATAACTTTCTCCCCCGCGCTTCAGGCGCCCTTTAAGGATGTAAATTTAAACAGTCGACACCATGGCACAGATGACTCCGGAACCAGACTGTAATAATTGAATAACTTGACTATGTTCCATTATGTTAGCTGAATCTGTTGGAAATAGGAACCAGATGGCCGTCTTTGCTAAGCAGAGATGAAGTGATTTATAGATGCACTTTTAATTTTTTTTTTTGTGTGGAATCTTCTATTTCTTACAAAAAATTAGCAGGTCAGTTTCTTAGGAGACACAAAGTGGGAGGAAGACAGGCCGACAGAGCTGGCCCAGGCAGGCTGACAGAGCAGGCAACCTGACAGAGCCAGAGCAACAGAGCCGGCACAGGCAGGATGACAGAGCAGGCAACCTGACAGAGCCAGAGCAACAGAGCCGGCACAGGCAGGATGACAGAGCAGGAAACCTGACAGAGCCAGAGCAACAGAGCCGGCACAGGCAGGATGACAGAGCAGGCAACCTGACAGAGCCAGAGCAACAGAGCCGGCACAGGCAGGATGACAGAGCAGGAAACCTGACAGAGCCAGAGCAACAGAGCCGGCACAGGCAGGATGACAGAGCAGGCAACCTGACAGAGCCAGAGCAACAGAGCCGGCACAGGCAGGATGACAGAGCAGGCAACCTGACAGAGCCAGAGCAACAGAGCCGGCACAGGCAGGATGACAGAGCAGGCAACCTGACAGAGCTAAAGCAGCAGAGCCAGATCCAGAGCGACAGAGCAAGCGCAGGCAGGCATCCTGACAGAGCCAGAGCGAGAGAGTCGGTGCAGGCAAGCCAACAGAGCAGGCAATCCGACAGAGCCAGCGCAGGCAGACCAACAGAGCAGGCAACCCGACAGAGGCAAAGCAACAGAGCCAGCGCAGGCAGGCCGACAGAGCCAGAGTGCCAGATCCAGAGCGACAGAGCAGGCGCAGGCAGGCCGACAGAGCAGGCAGCCTGACAGAGCCAGAGTGACAGAGCCAGAGCGACAAAGCCGATGCAGGCAGGGAGACAGAGCAGGCAGCCTGACAGAGCCGATGCAGGTAGGCCGACAAAGCAGGCAGGCCAACATTGCCATAGTGCCAGATCCAGAGCAACAGAGCAGGCAGCCCATCAGAGCAACAGGGCCGGTGCAGGCAAGAAGACAGAGCCAGAGTGCCAAATCCAGAGCGACAAAGCAGGCAGGCTGACAGAGCAGGCAGCCAGACAGAGCCAGTGCAGGTAGGCTGAGAGCAGAATGCCTACACCTAAAGGCTCGTATACACGACTAAAGTTGGCTGGGGCCTCAGCTGATTATCAAGCGTGTGTACAGCAACCCCAACCTCCAACCCATGAGCGATCCGCCAGGCGGATCAACTTAGGGCCTGTACACACTTTTGCGCTTGCGCTTTTAAATCGCAAGATCTTTTGAAAAATCATGAAAATCGTGAAGACCTGTACACACTGGTGTGATGCAATTTTTCTATTTAAAAAACGCATGGGATTTTAAGAACGCAGCGCAGCAGTGTGTACAGGCTCTTTTACACGTAAAGCATTGGTATGCGTTAATAGGTGTTCATACGTGTTTTTCCCATAGCAGTGCTTTGGGAAAGAGATTTCGGTTAAAACGCGTATAGTGGGAACTGTGCCATAGGGAAACATGGGCATTACTTTGACAATCAGTTTTCTTTCAGTTTTAACTGAGAGCAACTGATTAAAGGTGCGTACACACATGCGACTATAGTCGTTTGTAACGATCGTTCCCCGATCTTTACCAACGACGATCGTTACAAAAAACGAACCGACTATTAAGGCAAACGACGAACGAGCCAAATCGCTACAAAAGAAAGTTCTGTCTCGGCGGATTTTAACCAACGACGATCGTTTGCAAAAGTAGTACATTGTTGGAAACGGTCGTTCGTACTAGGCTTGACATGCGCATTTCACTATTTCTCTGTGAAACTTCTCATTTTTATGCGCAGGCGTAATAGTTGCTTTACGTGATGTAACGTTCGTTCTAACGATCAGATCGTTACACACCTTTTAAAACTATCTTTACTTAGGTCGTTCTTTCATCAATTAAAAGTTTGTTCGTCGTTCTCAACGAACGATCGTTGTCGCATGTGTGTACGTAGCATAAGTGTAAAAGGGGCCTTACTCGACGGGCGGCCATCTTCTTTGAAGACATGCGCTGCTCTGTTCTACCTCCGCCCCCGCATAGCAATAGAACGCGTCAGCTGACACGCGTCCGGTCTGGTGACTGAGCCACACCCCTCGCCATTTGGCTCAGTCAGGGACTTTATCGTGGCAGATTGCAGGAGAACGGAGGGGGCCGGTGTAATGTCTGATTGCGCTGCCCGGAAGCTCCATTCCACACTGAGTAGCACGCATGCTCAGTGTAAAGTGAATTATGCTGCTGTTGGTAAAATTATAAATATCTCCACTTCCACACATCATACACTCCTCAAATTTTCAGGGTAGGGAGAGGACCCCCCGAACGACCTCTATGCCAAATCGCAGCCCCCGAGACCCGCTGGTTCAGGAGATAGATTAGAGAAACCTATCTTGGGAACCAGCGGGTCTCGGGGGCTGCAATGTGGCATAGAGGTATTTCGATGGGGGGGGGGGGGGGGGGGGGGGAGTGTAGGATGTGAAGAAGCAGAGATATTTAGTATTTTACCATCAGCAGCATAATTAAAAAGGAACTGTGGCCGCACAGTCTCCTACTGCGCATGCGGGGCAGCGCAAATCCACAGGCAGCGTAATCAGACACTACACCGGACAGACACTGAGGAGAGGACAAGCTACAGGGGGCTGGAGGAAGAATAAACCCTTGTGACATCTTTGTCTCAGGTACACTTTAAGTCTCTAATGCTTGGAACACACGATGCCGTCCGATCGATGGGAACTGGCCAATTATTTCTGACGTGTCCAATCCATTTCCAATCGATAAAGGAATCGATTTTGTCTAGTTATTGGAAAACCGATCCCTTTATCAATTGGGAGCAGTTTGGACATGCACACACGCTACAACTTCCTGTCCGATCACCCGTCGATCAGACAGGAAATTGCATCGTGCATTCCCAGCATTATGGTAATTAGCTGGGCTATCTCATTAGACAGTCACTTTCTGGAGAGATCTCTGTGTTTACACTGCGCACAGCTAACATGCTTGATATTTAATGTTTATATGTTGACTAATAAAGAGTAAATGTTTTATCTCCAAATACTGGTGCCGGAGTTGTCTAGATGGGTACGCCAGCTGTATTTGTGTTCATAAATTACCGGTAGCTTTAAAGAGATACCACACAGGAGCGGTTATTAGGGATTTACTCATTTCAAGCCAAAGGCTCCGGTGCTTAAAGTGAACCCAAGGTGAGAGTGATATGGAGGCTGCCATATTTATTTCTTTTTAAACAATACCAGTTTCCGGGCAGCCCTGCTGGTCTATTTGGCTGCAGTAGTGTCTGAACTACACCAGAACACCATTGCTCCTGACCAAGGTATGGAACTCAGCTGTCTTTTGACAGTGGAGATTTGTGGCGGTCCGGAGAGGACGCGCTATTGCATCCCATGCATGGGATTGGGCGGCGTTAAAACTATGCCGCATCAAGCTTTGGCAGCCACAAGTGCTGCGTAGTCCCGTCCAGTCCTGAAGCGGTTAAAGTGACACTGAAGCGAAAAAAAAAGTATTTATGATGTAATAAATTGTAGGTGTAATACAGATAATTAATAGAACTTATAGGGACTCCGAGCACCTCTCATGGGCATGCCTTTAAGCCAGATGACTTCCAACAAAGTCATGCCATGACCCCTCTGGAGGAGCCTCTTGCAATGGCCATGCGTGTCACTTCCTCTTCCTGCTTCATTCAGTGATGCACTTCTCTAACAGAGAAAACAGGGGTGACCCAGAAGTTATAACATAGCCAAGATGGCAGCCACGATTTTTAAATTGAAATCGAAAGGAAACTATTTGGTGCAGAACGTCGATTCAGGCATCAAATGAAAGAGGAGAGCACACGCTACAGAAAGGTATGCATCTTTAAGTACTTTGCAGTACTGGTCGGAGTCTTAAAAGGCATGGCCATGAGAGGTGCTCGGAGTTCTTATAAGTAGCAAAGAAAAAAAAAAAAGAGTCTCGTATTTTTTATTTCAGATACATATCTTTTTTCTTTTTTTATAACATTGCATCATTCTCTAATATTTGCAGTTTACACACTATATTGTATTTTAAACTATGAAACAGAGCAGACCCTTTAAAAAAAGCTTCCCTGCATTAAAACCTTCAACAAACAAGAAACATTGAGAGACAGGGTTGAGATAAGCGCATCAGAAAACAGCACTGTAGCCACCAAGCTTGGAAGCGCTTTTGCACGGATAACAAGTGACGTTTCTTAACACTTCCTGTACTGGAAACAATAAGGGACTCATATCTGTGCTGCTAAAATTCTAATTCCTTTGCTGTACTACACACACAGACCATTATCTAATACGTTTAGTTTCACTTTAGATTCTGTTTAATCCACACCTAACAAAACAGGCAGTTGCCGGATTGTGAATCCCCTTTCTAGGAATAATAGTAACTAATTCTATACTTTTGAAAAGGAACAGTTAACCCTCGGCGGCTGCTGCAGGAGAAGAGAATAGTCCAGAATGAATGCCCCGTTTCGCCTGTATTTGGAGAAGGAGACCGCAGTGACGTCGTGGTTTGGAGAAAAGCTGATGCGAGTCATTAATCTGCCTCCCGCTCGGCCTCCGTTCCCCCTCGCTTCTGGGAAACGCTTATTATCGGCTGGCAAACGCTATAAAAAGATCATGAATGAGATTAAGTACCGCCGGATGGATTCACCATTCTTCCTCATCGCACAGAACGCTCCAGAAGGCTCCGAGCACACAGCTGTCACCAGAATTATAGAATTA
This sequence comes from Hyperolius riggenbachi, assembly GCF_040937935.1. Classification (NCBI taxonomy): domain Eukaryota; kingdom Metazoa; phylum Chordata; class Amphibia; order Anura; family Hyperoliidae; genus Hyperolius; species Hyperolius riggenbachi. Next base: position 300,074,302 of record NC_090652.1, read on the forward strand.
TCGCTGAAATGCTAGTGCCGCCGCCCACAGCGCGCCGAGCGTGGGACGGATATAACCCATGCAGAGCACACTTATCACCCCACATTATACACAAACACAATATAGGCCAGAACATTCGCACAAAAGGCTTCCCATGGATTATTCTCTGGAGGTCATAATTCAAAACCAAAAGTTTTAATATGGAGTTAGAGAGGCTAATGATGCTTTTTATGCACCTTGGAAATTGACACATCAAATGCAGCAGCTGGAGAGGAGCAGCATGTACTGCACTATGGAGAGGGGAGAGGAGCAGCATGTACTGCACTATGGAGAGGGGAGAGGAGCAGCATGTACTGTACTATGGAGAGGGGAGAGGAGCAGCATGTACTGCACTATGGAGAGGGGAGAGGAGCAGCATGTACTGCACTATGGAGAGGGGAGAGGAGCAGCATGTACTGCACTATGGAGAGGGGAGAGGAGCAGCATGTACTGTACTATGGAGAGGGGAGAGGAGCAGCATGTACTGTACTATGGAGAGGGGATGGGAGAGGAGCAGCATGTACTGTACTATGGAGAGGGGAGAGGAGCAGCATGTACTGTACTATGGAGAGGGGAGAGGAGCAGCATGTACTGTACTATGGAGAGGGGAGAGGAGCAGCATGTACTGTACTATGGAGAGGGGATGGGAGAGGAGCAGCATGTACTGTACTATGGGGAGGGGAGAGGAGCAGCATGTACTGCAGTATGGAGAGGGGAGAGGAGCAGCATGTACTGTACTATGGAGAGGGGAGAGGAGCAGCATGTACTGCACTATGGAGAGGGGAGAGGAGCAGCATGTACAGCACTATGGAGAGGGGAGAGGAGCAGCATGTACTGTACTATGGAGAGGGGAGAGGAGCAGCATGTACTGTACTATGGAGAGGGGAGAGGAGCAGCATGTACTGTACTATGGAGAGGGGAGAGGAGCAGCATGTACTGCACTATGGAGAGGGGAGAGGAGCAGCATGTACTGTACTATGGAGAGGGGAGAGGAGCAGCATGTACTGCACTATGGAGAGGGGAGAGGAGCAGCATGTACTGCACTATGGAGAGGGGAGAGGAGCAGCATGTACTGCACTATGGAGAGGGGAGAGGAGCAGCATGTACTGTACTATGGAGAGGGGAGAGGAGCAGCATGTACTGTACTATGGAGAGGGGATGGGAGAGGAGCAGCATGTACTGTACTATGGAGAGGGGAGAGGAGCAGCATGTACTGTACTATGGAGAGGGGAGAGGAGCAGCATGTACTGTACTATGGAGAGGAGCAGCATGTACTGTACTATGGAGAGGGGATGGGAGAGGAGCAGCATGTACTGTACTATGGGGAGGGGAGAGGAGCAGCATGTACTGTACTATGGAGAGGGGATGGGAGAGGAGCAGCATGTACTGTACTATGGAGAGGGGAGAGGAGCAGCATGTACTGCACTATGGAGAGGGGAGAGGAGCAGCATGTACTGTACTATGGAGAGGAGCAGCATGTACTGTACTATGGAGAGGGGATGGGAGAGGAGCAGCATGTACTGTACTATGGAGAGGGGAGAGGAGCAGCATGTACTGTACTATGGAGAGGGGATGGGAGAGGAGCAGCATGTACTGTACTATGGAGAGGGGAGAGGAGCAGCATGTACTGTACTATGGAGAGGGGAGAGGAGCAGCATGTACTGCACTATGGAGAGGGGAGAGGAGCAGCATGTACTGTACTATGGAGAGGGGAGAGGAGCAGCATGTACTGTACTATGGAGAGGGAAGGGGAGCAGCATGTACTGCACTATGGAGAGGGGAGAGGAGCAGCATGTACTGTACTATGGAGAGGGGAGAGGAGCAGCATATACTGTACTATGGAGAGGGGAGAGGAGCAGCATATACTGTACTATGGAGAGGGGAGAGGAGCAGCATGTACTGTACTATGGAGAGGGGAGAGGAGCAGCATATACTGTACTATGGAGAGGGGAGAGGAGCAGCATATACTGTACTATGGAGAGGGGAGAGGAGCAGCATGTACTGCACTATGGAGAGGGGAGAGGAGCAGCATGTACTGTACTATGGAGAGGGGAGAGGAGCAGCATGTACTGTACTATGGAGAGGGGAGGGGAGCAGCATGTCCTGTACTATGCAGAGGGGAGGTGCAGCATGTACTGTACTATGGAGAGGGGAGAGGAGCAGCATGTACTGTACTATGGAGAGGGGAGAGGAGCAGCATGTACTGTACTATGGAGAGGGGAGGGGAGCAGCATGCACTGTACTATGGAGAGGGGAGAGGAGCAGCATGCACTGTACTATGGAGAGGGGAGGGGAGCAGCATATACTGTACTATGGAGAGGGGAGGGGAGCAGCATGTACTGTACTATGGAGAGGGGAGAGGAGCAGCATGTACTGTACTATGGAGAGGGGAGAGGAGCAGCATGCACTGTACTATGGAGAGGGGAGGGGAGCAGCATGCACTGTACTATGGAGAGGGGAGGGGAGCAGCATGTACTGTACTATGGAGAGGGGAGGGGAGCAGCATATACTGTACTATGGAGAGGGGAGGGGAGCAGCATGTACTGTACTATGGAGAGGGGAGAGGAGCAGCATGTACTGTACTATGGAGAGGGGAGAGGAGCAGCATGCACTGTACTATGGAGAGGGGAGGGGAGCAGCATGCACTGTACTATGGAGAGGGGAGGGGAGCAGCATGCACTGTACTATGGAGAGGGGAGGGGAGCAGCATATACTGTACTATGGAGAGGGGAGGGGAGCAGCATGTACTGTACTATGGAGAGGGGAGAGGAGCAGCATGCACTGTACTATGGAGAGGGGAGGGGAGCAGCATATACTGTACTATGGAGAGGGGAGGGGAGCAGCATGTACTGTACTATGGAGAGGGGAGAGGAGCAGCATGTACTGTACTATGGAGAGGGGAGAGGAGCAGCATGCACTGTACTATGGAGAGGGGAGGGGAGCAGCATGCACTGTACTATGGAGAGGGGAGAGGAGCAGCATGTACTGTACTATGGAGAGGGGAGGGGAGCAGCATATACTGTACTATGGAGAGGGGAGGGGAGCAGCATGTCCTGTACTATGGAGAGGGGAGGTGCAGCATGTACTGTACTATGGAGAGGGGAGAGGAGCAGCATGTACTGTACTATGGAGAGGGGAGAGGAGCAGCATGTACTGTACTATGGAGAGGGGAGAGGAGCAGCATGTACTGTACTATGGAGAGGGGAGAGGAGCAGCATGTACTGTACTATGGAGAGGGGAGCAGCATGTACTGTACTATGGAGAGGGGAGGGGAGCAGCATGTACTGTACTATGGAGAGGGGAGAGGAGCAGCATGTGCTGTACTATGGGGAGGGGAGAGGAGCAGCATGTGCTGTACTATGGAGAGGAGCAGCATATACTGTACTATGGAGAGGGGAAGGAGCAGCATGTACTGTACTATGGAGAGGGGAGAGGAGCAGCATGTACTGTACTATGGAGAGGGGAGAGGAGCAGCATGTACTGTACTATGGAGAGGGGAGAGGAGCAGCATGTACTGTACTATGGAGAGGGGAGAGGAGCAGCATGTACTGTACTATGGAGAGGGGAGGGGAGCAGCATGCACTGTACTATGGAGAGGGGAGAGGAGCAGCATGCACTGTACTATGGAGAGGGGAGGGGAGCAGCATATACTGTACTATGGAGAGGGGAGGGGAGCAGCATGTACTGTACTATGGAGAGGGGAGAGGAGCAGCATGTACTGTACTATGGAGAGGGGAGAGGAGCAGCATGTACTGTACTATGGAGAGGGGAGAGGAGCAGCATGTACTGTACTATGGAGAGGGGAGGGGAGCAGCATGCACTGTACTATGGAGAGGGGAGAGGAGCAGCATGTACTGTACTATGGAGAGGAGCAGCATGTACTGTACTATGGAGAGGGGAGGGGAGCAGCATATACTGTACTATGGAGAGGGGAGGGGAGCAGCATGTCCTGTACTATGGAGAGGGGAGGTGCAGCATGTACTGTACTATGGAGAGGGGAGAGGAGCAGCATGTACTGTACTATGGAGAGGGGAGAGGAGCAGCATGTACTGTACTATGGAGAGGGGAGAGGAGCAGCATGTACTGTACTATGGAGAGGGGAGAGGAGCAGCATGTACTGTACTATGGAGAGGGGAGCAGCATGTACTGTACTATGGAGAGGGGAGGGGAGCAGCATGTACTGTACTATGGAGAGGGGAGAGGAGCAGCATGTGCTGTACTATGGAGAGGGGAGAGGAGCAGCATGTGCTGTACTATGGAGAGGAGCAGCATATACTGTACTATGGAGAGGGGAAGGAGCAGCATGTACTGTACTATGGAGAGGGGAGAGGAGCAGCATGTACTGTACTATGGAGAGGGGAGAGGAGCAGCATGTACTGTACTATGGAGAGGGGAGAGGAGCAGCATGTACTGTACTATGGAGAGGGGAGAGGAGCAGCATGTACTGTACTATGGAGAGGGGAGAGGAGCAGCATGTACTGTACTATGGAGAGGGGAGAGGAGCAGCATGTTCTGTACTATGGAGAGGGGAGAGGAGCAGCATGTTCTGTACTATGGAGAGGAGCAGCATGTACTGTACTATGGAGAGGGGAGAGGAGCAGCATGTACTGTACTATGGAGAGGGGAGGGGAGCAGCATGTACTGTACTATGGAGAGGGCAGAGGAGCAGCATGTACTGTACTATGGAGAGGGGGGAGGAGCAGCATATACTGTACTATGGAGAGTGGAGAGGAGCAGCATGTACTGCACTATGGAGAGGGGGAAGGAGCAGCATGTACTGTACTATGGAGAGGGGGAGGAGCAGCATATACTGTACTATGGAGAGGGGGAGGAGCAGCATGTACTGTACTATGGAGGGTGGAGAGGAGCAGCATGTACTGTACTATGGAGAGGGGAGGGGAACAGCATGTACTGTACTATGGAGAGGGGAGGGGAGCAGCATGTACTGTACTATGGAGAGGGCAGAGGAGCAGCATGTACTGTACTATGGAGAGGGGAGGGGAGCAGCATATACTGTACTATGGAGAGGGGGAGGAGCAGCATATACTGTACTATGGAGGAGGGGGGCAGCATGTACTGTACTATGGAGAGGGGAGAGGAGCAGCATATACTGTACTATGGAGAGGGGAGGGGAGCAGCATGTACTGTACTATGGAGAGGGCAGAGGAGCAGCATGTACTGTACTATGGAGAGGGGGGAGGAGCAGCATATACTGTACTATGGAGAGGGGGAGGAGCAGCATGTACTGTACTATGGAGAGTGGAGAGGAGCAGCATGTACTGTACTATGGAGAGGGGAGGGGAACAGCATGTACTGTACTATGGAGAGGGGAGCAGCATATACTGTACTATGGAGAGGGGGAGGAGCAGCATGTACTGTACTATGGAGAGGGGAGGGGAGCAGCATATACTGTACTATGGAGAGGGGGAGGAGCAGCATATACTGTACTATGGAGGAGGGGGGCAGCATGTACTGTACTATGGAGAGGGGAGAGGAGCAGCATGTACTGTACTATGGAGAGGGGGAAGGAGCAGCATGTACTGTACTATGGAGAGGGGGAGGAGCAGCATATACTGTACTATGGAGAGGGGGAGGAGCAGCATGTACTGTACTATGGAGAGGGGAGAGGAGCAGCATGTTCTGTACTATGGAGAGGGGAGGGGAGCAGCATGTACTGTACTATGGAGAGGGGAGAGGAGCAGCATGTACTGTACTATGGAGAGGGGAGAGGAGCAGCATGTACTGTACTATGGAGAGGGGAGAGGAGCAGCATGTACTGTACTATGGAGAGGGGAGAGGAGCAGCATATACTGTACTATGGAGAGGGGGAGGAGCAGCATGTACTGTACTATGGAGAGGGGAGAGGAGCAGCATATACTGTACTATGGAGAGGGGAGAGAAGCAGCATGTTCTGTACTATGGAGAGGGGAGCAGCATATACTGTACTATGGAGAGGGGAGAGGAGCAGCATGTGCTGTACTATGGAGAGGGGAGAGGAGCAGCATGTACTGTACTATGGAGAGGGGAGAGGAGCAGCATGTACTGTACTATGGAGAGGGGAGCAGCATATACTGTACTATGGAGAGGGGAGAGGAGCAGCATGTACTGTACTATGGAGAGGGGAGCAGCATGTACTGTACTATGGAGAGGGGAGAGGAGCAGCATGTACTGTACTATGGAGAAGGGAGAGGAGCAGCATGTACTGTACTATGGAGAGGGGAGGAGCAGCATGTACTGTACTATGGAGAGGGGAGGAGCCGCATGTACTGTACTATGGAGAGAGGAGAGGAGCAGCATGTACTGTACTATGGAGAGAGGAGAGGAGCAGCATGTACTGTACCATGGAGAGGGGAGAGGAGCAGCATGTACTGTACTATGGAGAGGGGAGGGGAGCAGCATGTACTGTACTATGGAGAGGGGAGAGGAGCAGCATGTACTGTACTATGGAGAGGGGAGAGGAACAGCATGTGCTGTACTATGGAGAGGGGAGGGGAGCAGCATATACTGTACTATGGAGAGGGGAGGTGCAGCATGTACTGTACTATGGAGAGGGGAGAGGAGCAGCATGTATTGTACTATGGAGAGGGGATGGGAGAGGAGCAGCATGTACTGTACTATGGAGAGGGGGGAGGTGCAGCATGTACTGTACTATGGAGAGGGGGGAGGTGCAGCATGTACTGTACTATGGAGAGGGGAGAGAAGCAGCATGTACTGTACTATGGAGAGGGGGAGGTGCAGCATGTACTGTACTATGGAGGGGGAAGGAGCAGCATGTACTGTACTATGGAGAGGGGAGAGGAGCAGCATGTACTGCACTATGGAGAGGGGAGGGGAGCAGCATGTACTGTACTATGGAGAGGGGAGGGGAGCAGCATGTACTGTACTATGGAGAGGGGAGGGAGGAGCAGCATATACTGTACTATGGGGAGGGGAGGGGAGCAGCATGTACTGTACTATGGAGAGGGGAGAGGAGCAGCATGTACTGTACTATGGAGAGGGGAGAGGAGCAGCATGTACTGTACTATGGAGAGGGGAGAGGAGCAGCATGTACTGTACTATGGAGAGGGGAGAGGAGCAGCATGTACTGTACTATGGAGAGGGGAGAGGAGCAGCATGTTTCTGTACTATGGAGAGGGGAGAGGAGCAGCATGTACTGTACTATGGAGAGGGGAGAGGAGCACACGTACTGTACTATGGAGAGTGGAGAGGAGCAGCATGTACTGACTATGGAGAGGGGAGAGGAGCAGCATGTACTGTACTATGGAGAGGGGAGAGGAGCAGCATGTACTGTACTATGGAGAGGGGAGAGGAGCAGCATGTACTGTACTATGGAGAGGGGAGAGGAGCAGCATGTACTGTACTATGGAGAAGGGAAGGGGCAGCATGTACTGTACTATGGAGAGGGGAGCAGCATGTACTGTACTATGGTGAAGGGAGAGGAGCAGCATGTACTGTACTATGGAGAGGGGAGAGGAGCAGCATGTACTGTACTATGGAGAAGGGAGGGGAGCAGCATGTATTGTACTATGGAGAGGGGATGGGAGAGGAGCAGCATGTACTGTACTATGGAGAGGGGAGAGGAGCAGCATGTACTGTACTATGGAGAGGGGGGAGGTGCAGCATGTACTATACTGTGGAGAGGGGAGAGGTGCAGCATGTACTGACTATGGAGAGGGGAAAGGAGCAGCATGTACTGTACTATGGAGAGGGGAGAGGAGCAGCATGTACTGACTATGGAGAGGGGAGAGGAGCAGCATGTACTGACTATGGAGAGGGGAGAGGAGCAGCATGTACTGTACTATGGAGAGGGGAGAGGAGCAGCATGTATTGACTATGGAGAAGGGAGGGGTGAGGAGCAGCATGTACTGTACTATGGAGAGGGGAACAGTATATGGCACAATATAGAGAAGAGGAAGGTGCCAGTGACTTCTGGTTACAATCATGTAATTTGTGTCTTAGTCTTTAGATTTCTCCTTTCCTCATGAAACTTTGCTGGCTGGCACACTGCATGCTGGGAGGACACATTTTGTACATGGACGTCACCAGTGTTCCCGCTATGCACCGACCTCACCAGCCATAAACGCCTCATCCACAATCCAGCTTGCATGGAAAGGGTTAAAGCAATTTTCCCACAACAATGCGGCTGATTTCAGCACTCTCCTGTGAACAAAGCGACGGGCTTCCCCCTCTGGACACGGGGTGACATTTTCTGAGCGCCGGACTCTGAACTTTATTGTTCCATAATCCTGGGGCTGCAGTGATATTAGCGAGAGACGAGTGCCTGGATCGCGCCCAAATCTACGCACGCCCGTAACCTCGGCTCGGCCTGCGCTGTCCGGCCAAACAGATGTAGCCAGCGATATTACTCCCCTGGTATCCAAACACATCAATACCCCCCCAGTGGGGCAAATACCTTCCATGCCTGCAGGATACTCCCCAGAGGACAGCCTGAATTTTACGGTAAAACTAACTTTTCCTGAGAAATCACTGTCGCTAGGTCAATTCTTTACATAGCCAGGAGAGAAGCGACGCTATGCCAGATTCTTACATTGTTCTGTTGTACTGAATATCCTAACATGAGATCACGCAGCAAGTGACAGACAGGAAATGCTACACGGGCCTGTCAGCCTGCTATAATCTCTGGTTTCTCTGCCTGTAAATCAGGGGTCTCAAACTCGCGGCCCGCGGCCCATTTGCGGCCCTCGATACAATATTTTGTGGCCCTCGCCGGCAAAAGCTTCCTTATAGTTCGCTTCAGTGCTCCCAAGTAATCCGCCGCATCCCCACCGCTAAACGAGGGCTGCAGAGCCCCCAAATCGCCCGGAGGGCAATCCGCTGGCATTTCCTGGAAGGGGCAGAGCTTTCAGCTTCAGCTCTGCCCCTCCTGACGTCAATCGCCGCCTCTCCCTGCCCCTCTCTGTGAAGGAAGAGTGAGAGGGGCGGGTAGAGGCAGCGATGCGCCGTGATTGTGAAATTCCTTATGCGGCCCAGCCTCATCCTGACTTTGCCTCCTGCGGCCCCCCAGGTAAATTGAGTTTGAGACTGCTGTAAATAATAATGGCAGTATTTGTATAGCGCCTTTCTCCTGTCGGACTCAAAGCGCTTGCGAGGCAGCCACTAGAGCGCACTCAGTAGGCAGTAGCAGTGTTAGGGAGTCTTGCCCAATGAACTCCTTACTGAATTACTGGCTTACTGAACAGGCAGAGCCGAGATTCGAACCCAGGTCTCCCATGTCAGAGGCAGAGCCCTTAACCATTACACCATCCAGCCACTGCATGAATGCAGGTTGCATACAACTTAGAACTGGGCCAATAAAATGCACCTCCTGCTGTTTTTGAATGGCCCAATGGCAACCTGCATACACTTTCCATGCAAATCAAAGTTATTTGCATCTCACAGACTAGATTTACAGCAGAGTCCCCGTTATCTGGAACTCAGGCAACCGGAAGTCTCAAGTGACCGGCATGCCTAAAGGGATAACTAAGACTTTCTTGTTTTGTTTTGGGGGGGGGGGGGGGGGGGGGGTTGCCGGCTATAGAATACTCAGAACCTTTAGAGGCATCCTGTAGTTTCTAATGGCTTCTAGTATCCATGTACAGCTTGTCATGTGACCAGGTGCTGGTCATGTGACACACCAAGAGCATTGAGGTTGTCGGAAAGCCGCCGGGAGCTCGCCAGGACACTGGAGGCATGGTAAGTATTCTCTACTTGCAAGCGGGAAAGGAAGAGGGGGGGGGGGGGCAAGGGATAAGTAAGGAATGGAATGGCTGGTTGGCCCGAAAAAGCACAAACCTTCAAGCACATATGTCCGGCATCCGGCGATCCACGCCGGTAACAGATACTAGTGACTAGGGATGATCAATGAGATGCAAATACTTTTGAGTTTATGCAGATTTTTAATGCAAATAGATGCAGCTTGAAAATGGACCACTCGAGTCCCACCCAGGTTTAAATCGATCGGTCCAATTTCAAGCTGCATACATCTGCATACAAATTTACATAAATTTGCATAAACTCAGTATTTGCATCTCATCGATTATCCCTACTAGTGACTACGCTGTACTTCCCAGTAGTGATGAGCATGTCCAGGAGAACTCATGGAGAAGCATGTGATCGGTTTGGTCAGGTGATAGTTATGCAAGTCTCTGATTTGCTAGTCATGATCATGTGGTAAAGGATGTGATCCCAGCCAATCAGAGCTTTGCAAATCTGTCAGCTGATCAAACAAATTGTATGCTTCTCCATGAGTTCTCCAAGACATGACCCTGCCTACTCCCCAGCAAGGCTCCCGCTGGTCTGCAGCCCTCCTCCCTCTGTAGGAGTCTTCTCCCTCCAACTCCCCATGTCAGCTGGGTTTCCCAAGTGGCGATTCATGAAGGGAGTCTCACATGCAAATTTCCATGGACTCAGGAAGATAAAAGGTACAGAACAGCAAAGATGGAGTGGATTGTTTATACCAGTGATCTGCAAACGTGGCTCTCCAGCTGTTAAGGCACTACAAGTCCCACAATGCATTTGTCTTTATGAATCATGACTGTGGCTGTCAGACTCCTGCAATGCATTGTGGAACTTGTAGTTCCTTAACAGCTGGAGAGCCAAGTTTGCAGATCACTGGTTTATACACTCCGTGGCTGCATAGAGAACTCTTGTAGCGGTTACCTGCACAGCAGCGGGGTCCGAGGGGTCCACAGCCACGGCCAGGCTGCATGTAGTGTCAATCACCAGGTAGCTGTAGTTATCAGACAGGACCGGGATGGGCACCACCTTCACACCTTGAAGGAACAAACACAATGATTAGACAAGACAGACAGCACTGAGCTTACAACCCTATTACAGGCAGATTATAACTGTATAAGTCTATTTAAAAAAAAAAAAAAGTACATTTTAAAATTTATCACAAAAACATTGTTAAAGTAGGCTGACAGCTGACGTAGCCGGATCTGCGCCACCACCAGCCTGATGTCCCCTGGCACCGCCTTCCTCAGATGGCCACTCCCACTGCAGTGAGGAGCCTGACAGAGGAGGGCGTCACCAACTGCAATCTCTGCTGAAACCACGCCTCCCTAACATCCAATCAAACACCTGTCAGGCAGTAAGGCTCTATTCACGCCTGCGTTTTGCAGGAGTGATTTTTCCGCGATTTCACGTGGAAAAATCACTGAACACTGCAGCAATTTTGGCGTGATCGTGTTTTGCGCTTCTATAGCACTGAAACGCGATCGCCTGGAAATCGCCTGAAAATGGTGCAGGCTACGCGTTTGCATTTGGCGTTTTTTGCCCATTTTTGGGTGATTTACGGCGATTAAAGCAAATCGCCCAAGAACGGGCCCATAGGGTTTCATTACGCTAGCGCTTTTAACCCATTCAGGTTCTGTCGTTTTCACGTGAGAAATGTTCACCTCCCATTCATTAGCCTATAACTTTATCACTACTTATCACAATGCATTGATCTATATCTTGTTTTTTCCGCCACCAATTAGGCTTTCTTTGGGGGGTACATTTTGCTAAGAGCCACTTTACTGTAAATGCATTTTAACAGGAAGAATAAGAAAAAAATGGAAAAATTCATTATTTCTCAGTTTTCAGCCATTATAGTTTTAAAATAATACATGCCTCCATAATGAAAACTCGCGTATTGTATTTGTCCATATGTCCCGGTTATTACACCGTTAAAATTATGTCCCTATCACAATGTATGGCGACAATATTTTATTTGGAAATAAAGGTGCATTTTTTCCATTTTGCATCTATCACTATTTACATGTTTAAAGGGACTCCGAGCAGTGCGGAAACTATGGAAAGATGCATATCATTTTAAAGCTCTCTTTCTCCTCTTTCCAATGATATATAAACCACCACACTACGCCTTTTAGTTTTCACGATTTTCGCGATTGAATTTGCCGCGGCCGCGATTTCAATCGCGAAAATAGAGAAAACTAAAAGGCGTAGGGGGACAATTTAGGGGTCGTCTGAAAGAGGAGAAAGAGCTTTAAAATGATATCCATCTTTCCATAGTTACATTGTATTACACAAGGCGACTTTTTCTCAAAGTCAGCAGCTCCATTCAGCAGAAAAAGTCGGCCTGTGTAATACAATGTAACTATGGAAAGATGGATATCATTTTAAAGCTCTCTTTCTCCTCTTTCTGACGACCCCTAAATCGTCACCCTATGCCTTTTAGTTTTCTCTATTTTCGCGATTGAAATCGCGGCCGCTGCAATTTCAATTGCGAAAATCGTGAAAACTAAAAGGTGTAGGGCGGTGGTTTATATATCATTGGAAAGAGGAGAAAGAGAGCTTTAAAATGATATGCATCTTTCCATAGTTTCCGCACTGCTCGGAGTCCCTTTAAAATAAAAAAAAAAAAATAGAAATATTTCATCTTTACATTGATATTTAAAAAGTTTAGACCCTTAGGTAAATATTTACATGTTTTTGTTTTTTTTATTGTAATGGTTTTTTTTTTTTTTTATATTAAACATTTTATTTGGGTACTTTTGGGAGGGTGGGAGGTAAACAATAGATTTATAATGTAAATGTGTGTTAATTCTTTTTGTTTTGTTTTTTTCAGGTGTAGTATTACTTTTTGGCCACAAGATGGCGGCCATGAGTTTGTTTACATGACGTCACTCTAAGCGTAGCACGCGCTTAGAGTGACGCATCAGGAAGAAGACGGCCAGAAAAAGCTCAGCTTCCGAGAGAAGCTGTCGCTTTTTCAGCGGGGGAGAGGAATCAATGATCGGGCTCCATAGCCCGATACATTGATTCCTTGGCTACCGAATCCGTGGCCGGGAGTGCGCGTGCACGATCGGCCGCGGTAGCGCGCATGGTTCCTGGACGTAGAAACTACGTCCAGGAACCAAAATAGGTTAAAAAGCGCTAGCGTTTGAGCGTTTTGCCAAAATCGCAACAAAACGCTCTAGCGTTAATGGGGCCTCAAGAGGAACGGATTTACATTAGATTGCAGTTAGCCCCTCCTCACTAGAGATGATCAATGATATGCAAATACTTCTTAACGTCTGCAAATTCATGTAAGTTTTTATGCAAATATATGCAGCTTGAAAATGGGCCAATCAATTTAAACTCGGGTGAGACTTGATTGGCCCATTTTCAAGCTGAGTATATCTGCATAAAAATGTACATACATTTGCAAAAACTCCTCTTCCTACTCCTCACCCATAACACCACACTTGTCTGATAAAGCCACGCCTCCCTAGTGATTAACTAGGGAGTGATTAACTTCTTCAAGCCAAGGGAGATTAAGACAATATACAGCATATCATATACATAATATATGGGGTACATAAAAATACAGACGACAATGGTATACCCAATATATCGGCATTGGTACACAAAGGATTGGTAGACATCGTCATTACATTGACAAATGTAACATTATAACCAAAATGTAAAGCAAGTTCCAAAACACAAAAGGGTGAGAGAGCTCTGCCCTTGTGAGCTTACAATTTAAAGGAATATGGGGGGCGGGGGGGAAAGAGGAGGGTAGTACACAATACGCAGTATATAATATGTATACCTAGCAGGGCTGTGGGGTCGGTACAAAAATCCCCCCACTCTTCAGGTTAGGATTCTACTGACTCCTCGAAGTTGCATATTACAATTTTGTTGATTGAAGATATATACATGCATCTCTTAACTGCCGACGCTTAGGAATTTTAAAAGACAACTGAAGTGAGAGGTATATGGAGGCTGCCATATTTATTATTTTTAAACAATACCAGTCACCTGGCTAGCCGGCTGATCTTCTGCCTCAATACTTTTAGTCATAGACTAAAACTAGTCTTTGGTAAGAGTACTTGTAGAAGGAACAGACAAGAACATCTATCAGGCCTTAGGCAATATTACTGTGGGTACATGTAAAGGTGGCCACACACGATACAATAAAATGATCCGGTAATTCGCTAAAAACGATCGGATCTCCCGTAAAAAATCGAAAGCTTTTTTTTCATTCGACTGAAAAATCCGATCGGATTTCCCGTTTTCTTCGATTTTACTCGATCCAGACTGCCAGATATTTTTCTTCAATCTTTCTAAAGATTGTATGGTGTGTGTTGGATTGACAATTTATTAATATACACACCCTAGCAATTTTTTCAGAGTTTCCAATCATTTTTATAATTGGGGGAAAAATTGAACATACGTGTGTGGTACATTGGTCATATTTTTGAAATGTTGCAATCAGTCAGAAAAATTGATTGGAATTCTTAAATTGAACAGATATTTAAAACATTGTATGGTGTGTGGCCACCTTAAGAGTGATGTGCAGGTACTCTGCATGAGAATGAGGCGATTCTTCCTCTATTACACATCCTTTATGCACAATCTGACATGGATCAGACCCTAGGCAATGTAACTGTGGATACATGTAAGAGTGATGTGCAGGTACTCTGCAGGAGAATGAGGGGATTCTTCCTCTATTACACATTCTTCATGCACAATCTGACATGGATCAGACCCTAGGCAATGTAACTGTGGATACATGTAAGAGTGATGTGCAGGTACTCTGCAGGAGAATGAGGGGATTCTTCCTCTATTACACATTCTTCATGCACAATCTGACATGGATCAGACCCTAGGCAATGTAACTGTGGATACATGTAAGAGTGATGTGCAGGTACTCTGCAGGAGAATGAGGGGATTCTTCCTCTATTACACATTCTTCATGCACAATCTGACATGGATCAGACCCTAGGCAATGTAACTGTGGGTACATGTAAGAATGATGTGCAGGTACTCTGCAGGGGAATGAGGAGATTCTTCCTCTATTACACATTCTTCATGCAAAATCTGAACCAGGTTTATGGGTGATAGACAACACCTATGTGTTCAATGTGCACAACATTCTCAGTGGATTCCCTGCAGCTCTGTGGGGAGTGCATATGTAGAGTATAGTACTACTGTGTAACAAAGTAAACCTGAGACAGATGAAATTAAAGTTTTATACATACCTGGGGCTTCCTCCAGCCCCCTTCAGGCTAATCAGTCCCTCGCTGTCCTCCTCCACCACCTGCATCTTCTGCTATGGGTCCAGGTCTATTTTAATTACAGTTTAAATTCATTAGGAGTCGGAGTCGGTGCATTTTCTCTCTACTCTGACTCCAGGTACCAAAAATTGCCCCGACTCAGATTCCTCGACTCCGACTCCACAGCTCTGCTTAAAACGATTGTTGCCAATCTAAATCCATAGATTCTCACATTTCTCCTTATCTGCACTTTAATTGCTTGAATGGTTCAAACTTTTTATAGCGGCTCCCTTGTGATTGGATAAGAACAGCGGCTCAGGTGGAATGAAATGTACGCTGCAATTAGCGTTTCACCGTATTATTATCGGGGGACTGTGGAAAGGAGCTTGGCTGTGTCACACGTGAAATAATAGGTGAGTATTATAGCGGAGGGTCTTTGTGATGCGCCACTAATGGCCGTTATTCAGGTGCCGGCAGACATCTGTATTATTCTGGCTTTTGTATGAAAACTGCACCTCTGTTAAACGGTGTAACGTTTCTCAGCGCTGTACAAAGCATTGTGCAATCCACAGAGCGTCTCCAGTCACCGGAATAGGACAATACTGCCTCCCCCTGCAGACGGGCTGACTCTAATGACCTATTATCCCTTCCACATAGCTTTCATTTCATCCTGAAATCCTGATGTACGGATAGCTGAGAGAGTGTCCTCTGCTCCTCCAACCAGACCCAGATTTCGTGACTTTAAAGGTAGCCAGAAGTGAGAGAGATATGATCGGTTTCAGGCTGAAATCGATTCACAATCTGTGTGCAGTATTGGGCAGCCATACGATCCCTCTGTGATCAGATTCGATCAGAGAGGGATCTATCTGTTGGTCGAATCTAATGGCAAATCGACCAGTGTATGACCACCTTAATCCTCTTAGCCATAGACCCTGAACAAGCATGCAGATCAGGTGCTCTGTCTGAAGTGTGACTGGATTAGCTGCATGCTTGTTTCTGGTGTTATTCAGACACTACTGCAGCCAAACAGATCTTCAGGACTGCCAGGTACCCGGTATTGTTTAATGGTTTAAAGGAAATAAATATGGCAGCCTCCATATCCCTCTCACTTCAGATTCCCTTTAAAAGGAATCATAAAGCAGAATATGCTCCCCCGTGATATACTTACCCGGGGCTTCCTCCAGCCCCTTGCAGCCGACATGTCCCTCGCAGCATCTCCACTCACAGCCGCCGCTGTCAATCAAGTCCATGTTGTCCACAGTGTACTGCGCAGGCCACTTAAAGGGAACCTTAACTGAACGGGTGGTAAAGAGTTTCACTTACCTGGGGCTATTACCAGCCCCCTGCAGCAGTCCTGTGCCCGCAGAGCCGCTCTGGAATCCTCCGGTCCCCCGCTGTCACTTAGTTTCGTTTTTGACGACTCACCAGTCAGTCGGCCGCCATGCGTATTATTGGACGCATTCCCTACTGCAATTAGCGCTGTTGCGGAATGCAACGCGTACAAAAATACACGTTGCCACATTACGCACGCGTAGATATGTTTGTATTTTTGTACGCGTTACGGTCCGCAACAGTGCTAATTGCAGTAGGGAATGCGTCCAATAATACGCATGGCGGCCGGCCGACTGGTGAGTCGTCAAAAACGAAACTAAGTGACAGCGGGGGACCAGAGGATTCCAGAGCGGCTCCGAGGGCACAGGACTGCTGCAGGGGGCTGGTAATAGCCCCAGGTAAGTGAAACTCTTTACCACCCGTTCAGTTAAGGTTCCCTTTAACCACTTTGCATCCAGACCTTGCTTCCTCCTTATAGGACCAGAACAGTTTTGACATTTTAGCTATGTCCCTATTTAATCAGCAACAACTTTATCCCTACTTATGACACCTAAATGAAATATATACTGTATCTTTTTTTTTTCAAGAGAAACTGGGCTTTTATTGTATGGCATTTTTTTCCTTGAACAATTCTAGTTTTTTATGCATTTTAATGGGAAAAAGAGGGGGGGGGGGGGGGGGGGGATAACGACATTTCTCAGTTTTACCAATTCCAGTTTAAACATAAAAACTGCTACTGTAGATAAAACAAACAAAAACAAATTTTGTTTGGCTATTTCTACCGTTTATCACAAAACAGACCATCTTCCAGCCACAATTTATGGTGAGCATATTTGGATTATGAAATAATACCACATTGTGTATTTTTCACTATGAACGGAGAAAATGAAAGTATTTTTAATGGTAAAAATCAATCTTATTGGCTCAGGGAACATATATACCCTTTCACCATTTGGTGCTGCAGGCCTGCAGCAGCTAGTGCCAGAGGTGTGCACAAAAGGGATGCCAAAGCGTGCACAGCTATGCTTCTGCTACATGACAACCATCCCCCCCCCCCCCCCTTCCATAATGTCTCCAATACAATGCTCCTGTTTTAGAGCTCTCATTTTTAGTGCCCTCATTCTATTGCTCCCCAGAATAGCACTGTTAGGCGCTTCCAATAATGGAGCCCATATGTTACAATTCTGCTACCCATAAAAAATAACCTCTGTTTCAGTGCTCTACATTCTAATGTTCCAGTCTTTATGTATTAGCCCCTCCCTGCAGAGACCTGAGTCTTATTCCCTGCTGCAGTATCAACCTCCTGTTCTTCTGTTGCTACAATGGTCACAGGTCATGTGACACTACAGTCACATGATCAGCATGACAGAGAAGACACATGACATCAGAAGTGCAGCACTGGCAGACAAAGCAATTAAGGCAGTAATGGATAAAGCCAACTGTAGCACCTGTGCAGAATAAATTAAGAGGGCCCCATGTAAGGGGCCATGGTCATATATTTACCCTGCCATCAATTCCTCTCAGAAGCTCACCATTTGCTTCTAAAAAGGATTACTTCCAGTTTTGACAGAATTTTGTGAGAACAGAAATAGATCACTTGCAGTCAGTTATATATCAGTTGCTATCAGTTACAACTGAAATGACAACTAACGTGCAATGTAATGTCCATGTTTCCCTATGGCTCACGTTGGCGATATTACAGATTAACAGTGTGCTGACCAGAAAGCAGTTATGGGGTAATGGCCACCATTGATCACAGTGGACAAACAGGATGCAGGAGTGGGGAAAGAGATTGATGAGGAGACTACATGGGAGGGCAAGTATGATCTGTGTAGGTTTATCTTGACTTTTCATTTTCAGTTCAGGTTTCCTTTAAATCTTACACTGTAGGTGAAAAAATGTATGTTTGCATTTTCACACTGAATGGCGGGGTGTGTTTGCTGTACTAGCTTGTTGGGAAACGCCAGTTTCTTTTTATCTTAGTGTATCAGTGGATTTGCTGCGCAGAGTACTTTCTGCACTTACTTTTGGGTTAATCATCAACCAGCAAACCACCACTTAAAAAAAAATCAACTCTCCAGATTAGAAAGCACAACATGTTGCAATAGGAGCAGCCGGTCAGCCCATGTACAGTTAGCACAGAGCTAGCCCAGCCTCATGATCTGTCAAGTCAGAGCACACAGCCCCCTGTCCAATCATACAGGCGGCCACTGCAGCCTCATGATCTCTCAGAACTCGTAATCCCATGTCCAGTCATATGCTTCAGTGTTACAGGTTCTGCAATACCAACACAGCTCCACAATTCCCGAAACAGCAACGCTGTACACGACCACAAACCTCAGCAGGACTGCGTGCAGGAGAGAGAGAGAGAGAGAGAGAGAGAGAGAGAGAGAGAGAAAGCGAGAGAGAGAGAGCGAAAGCGAGAGAGAGCGAGAGAGAGCACGAGAGAGAGAGAGAGCACGAGAGAGAGAGAGAGAGAGAGAGAGAGCACGAGAGAGAGAGAGAGAGAGAGCACGAGAGAGAGCACGAGAGAGAGAGAGAGAGAGAGAGAGAGAGAGAGAGAGAGAGAGAGAACGAGAGAGAGAGAGAAAGAGCACGAGAGAGAGAGAGAAAGAGCACGAGAGAGAGAGAGAAAGAGCACGAGAGAGAGAGAGAAAGAGCACGAGAGAGAGAGAGAAAGAGCACGAGAGAGAGAGAGAAAGAGCACGAGAGAGAGAGAGAGAGAGAGAGAGAGAGAGAGAGAGCACGAGAGAGAGGGAGACAGAGAGAGAAAGAGCACGAGAGAGAGAGAGAGAGAGAGAGAGAGAGAGAGAGAGAGAGAGAGAGAGAGAGAGAGAGAGAAAGAGCACGAGAGAGAGAGAGAAAGAGCATGAGAGAGAGAGAGAGAGAAAGAGCACGGGAGAGAGAGAGAGAAAGAGCACGGGAGAGAGAGAGAGAAAGAGCACGAGAGAGAGAGAGAGAGAAAGAGCACGAGAGAGAGAGAGCACGAGAGAGAGAGAGAGCACGAGAGAGAGAGAGAGAGCACGAGAGAGAGAGAGCACGAGAGAGAGAGAGAGAGAGAGAGAGAGAGAGAGAGAGAGAGAGAGGGGGGGGGGAATGAGATGAACTTACCCGGGGCTTCTAATGGTCCCCCACAGACATCCTGTGCCTGCGCAGCCACTCACTGATGCTCCGGCCCCGCCTCCCATTCACTTCTGGAATTTCAGACTTTAAAGTCTGAAAACCACTGCGCCTGCGTTGCCGTGTCCTCGCTCCCGCTGATGTCACTAGAGGGGTTTCTACTGCATTCCATGGAAGAGCACATCATTAAAAGGACCTCTGTCCTGAAAATCTTAAAATTTAAAATACAGGTAATCGTATTCAGATAAGAAGTACATTTCTTCCATAGTAAAATGAGCCATAAAATACTTTTCTCCCATGTTGCTGTCACTTACAGGAGGTAGTAGAAATCTGACAGAACCGACAGGTTTTGGACTAGCCAATCTCTTCATGGGGGATTCTCAGGGATTTCTTTATTTTCAAAAGCACTTAGTGAATGGCAGTTGCTCTGTCCAACTGCCAAAAAAGTGTATGGTGAGCATGGAGGCTGGCCAGCTACTTTCTATAAATCTTTTTCAGTGGTTGTCTTTATAAAGAATAAAGGCCTTGCTGAGAATCCCCATGGAGAGATGGACAAGCCCACAACCTGTCGTTAAAGGGACTCCGAGCAGTGCCTGTGGGTATGCCTTTAAGCATACCCACAACTAATTATATCCTCACACCTACCGGCATGATGTTTGTAATTATATCCCCCTGGGTTCCTTGTATTTTATTGCATTGTGCTGAATGGAGCTGCCGACTTCCTGTGTAATAAAATGCTGGACTCCAAAAAGTGCAGTAACTATGGAAAGATGCATATCATTTTGATGCTCTCTTTCTCCTCTTTCCAATGATATATAAACCGCCGCCCTACGCCTTAGTTTTCGCTATATTCGCGATTGAAATTGCCGCAGTCACGATTTCGATCGTGAAAATAGGGAAAACTAAAAGACGTAGGGCGGCGGTTTATATATCACTGGAAAGAGGAGAAATATATATATATATATATATATATATATATATATATATATATATATATATATATATATATATATATATATATATATATATATATATATATATATATATATATATATATATATATATATATATATATATATATATATATATAAAAATTTTAAGATTTTCGCAACAGTGGTCCTTCAACTTACCAGTAATCACGTGATAAACAAAAATGGAATACCGTATATTCCGGCGTATAAGACGACTGGATGTATAAGACGACCCCCCAACTTTTTCAGTTAAAATATAGAGTTTGTGATATACTCACCGTATAAGACTACCCCTCTTCCAACGTACACAAAATTAAAAAAAAAATCTTATACTGGTGCTGTACTGTATGTGGTAGCCAGTATATAACAGTATATAGTCAATTGACTGGTTGGATTGGTGAACTCTCCCTCTCCCTAAGTGGATTGGTCAGCTCTCCCTGTCTCCTTGTTTATCAGAGCGGTATGGAAGAATAGATTGCGCTGTGCCCATAAAACACGCCTCTTTCACCCTTCTAGCCCACCCTTGTATCCTATTTACCTCCCTCTCTGCCTCTCAGATCTCGCAAATGTGCGCCTGCGCCGCTTCACTACAGTCCTCAGCAGCGAGATCTGAGAGGCGGTAACAGGATAGGATGTATCACCCGGCATCAGTAATACCTGGCGTATAAGACGACCCCCAACTTTTCAGAAGATTTTCAAGGGTTAAAAAGTAGTCTTATACGCAGGAATATACAGTAAATACTCAAATGTGAATGGTAAAACCTGAAATAACTAGGTGGACACCTTCACTTAACTTATACTGGCGTTCTCATTGAAAACCCAAATTTGGGGACATTTTCAGGAAAAAAAAGAAACTTTGGCAAAGTTCTATCTGGAGCCCTGATTTACTAGCCCAGTATACCCAGCAGAGCTCGGCCCTCCCTCATCCCAGATAACCATCTGCAGGACACCTTACCGCTGAACACGATGGCCTGGGTGGCAGAGTGTCCGTGTGGGAACCGGTCTCGTGCCTTCTTCAGCTGTCTCTTGTAGAACAAGTAGCCGAGTCTGGTGCGGGTGTACAGGCTGTACCTGCAGAGAGAAATACAGAATGATCAAACACCACATACCCTACAAACAAACAAAACGTATTCATCACATGGGGTCCTAGGTCAATGGGAACTTTTAAAGTGGACCTGAACTCTTGCACAGGACAGAAGGAAACAGAGAAATACACCCTGTATGTATTTAGAGAGTTTAGCCTGTCTAATCCTTCCTCATCTGTGACTACTCACAACTGTAATTTAATCTCTCAGCTTTGTCAGCTGGCTGCCTTGGCAGAGCAGCTAATTTGTAAACACAGGATGTTAACCCTATGAAAATACGAAGTAGACACACTGCAGATTTATTGCAGGATTAGTATCAGCTGTAACAAAGGAATGTTTTTCTGTAAAGGTTATTATGCTGGTGCTTATCTTTTAGAGCAGAGAGGAAGTTCTGAGTTCAGGTCCGCTTTAAAATCCAACATTCCAATTAACCATACAATCGATTTTCACCACATACCGCGTGGCTTTCCATACAATGTGATTGTAAAAATCTGATGGCATGATTGCATCTGAGGAAGATATTGCATCATTAATGCAAAGCAGATCATTTGTTTTATTTGTAGAAGGCGGATCAGTGAGCCAGATCTGGAGTGGATCAGTGGCTCATATCCCATTAACTATCTCCAAGGAGATATTGTCAAACCATCTGTGGTACAGACCGCCTCTGTGGGACTGAATGCATTACCGGCTAAGTCTATTCTTATTGCCTGTGCACCTTGTCCTCACTGCCTCAGCACAAATGTATGCTGTTCTTAAAGGAATACTGTAGGGGGGGGGGGGGGGTCGAGGGAAAATGAGTTGAACTTACCCGGGACTTCTAATGGTCCCCCGCAGACATCCTGTGCCCGCGCAGCCACTCCCCGATGCTTTGGCCCCGCCTCTGGTTCAGTTGTGGAGTTTCAGACTTTAAAGTCTGAAAACCACTGCGCCTGCGTTGCCGTGTCCTCGCTCCCGCTGACGTCTCCAGGAGTAGATTTCCAAGGCCCAGTGTGGTCTGTGCCTGCGCCGTGTGCTCCTGGTGACATCAGGGGAAGCGAGGACACTGCAACGCAGGCGCAGTGGTTTCAGACTTTAAAGTCTGAAATTCCACAAGTGAACCGGAGGCGGAGCATCGGTGAGTGGCTGCGCAGGCACAGGATGTCTGCGGGGGACTATTAGAAGCCCCGGGTAAGTTCAACTAATTTTCCCCGACCCCCCTACAGTATCCCTTTAAAGGGAACTCAAGGTGAGAGGGATATGGAGGCTGCCATTTTTATTTCCTTTTAAGCAATACCTGTCTGGGCTGCTGATCCTCTGACCCTGAACAAGCATGCAGCTGATCAGGTGTTTGACATTATTGTCAGATATGACAAGATTAGCTGTATGCTTGTTTCTGGTGTTATTCAGACAGTACTGCAGTCAAATATATCGGCAGGGCTGCCAGGCAACTGGTATTGTTTAAAGGAAATAAAATATGGCAGCCTCCATATCCCTCACTTCAGGACACAGGTTACACAGGAAAGCCGTGTGTGTTGTTGTTCTTAGATGTGCTGTGCTTAGATGGCCAGAATGTGACTTAATCCTCTCAGCCTCCCAGGACCGCCCCGGCCGCTCTTCCTCCATATCTGCTCCGCTCGCCGTACGGAGGAACTATCGGCGGTTCTACGTCATGTTTTTGTAGCTGCAGAATCCTCTGGAGGATGGAGACACGGCTCGCTGCACAATGTTTTATTGTCATCTGGGATGTGAAGCATTATGTAAGCGATTGTTCAATTGTTTGACCCATACGAGGAGAAAACATGAGGGTGGGCAGAGTTTTCCCAGCACAATGCCACACATTCTGGAAAACAGCAGGTGTGTGTGTGTGTGTGTGTGTGTGTGTGTGTGTGTGTGTGTGTGTGTGTGTGTGTGTGTGTGTGTGTGTGTGTGTGTGTGTGTGTGTGTGTGTGTGTGTATATATGTATGTATATGTATGTATATGTGAGAGTGTGAGAGTGTGTGTAGCTGTGTGTGTGTGAGTGTGTGTGAGTGTGTGTGTGTGTGTGTGTGTGTGTGTGTGTGTGTTTGTGTGTGTTTGTGTGTATGTATGTATATATGTGTGTGTGAGTGTGTGTGTGTGTGTGTGTGAGTGGCTGTGTGTGTGTGAGTGTGAGAGTGTGTGTGTGAGAGTGTGTGTGTGTGTGTGTGTGTCTGTGTGAGTGTGGGTGTGTGTGTGTGTGTGTGTGTGTGTGTGTGTCTGTGTGTGAGTGTATCTGTGTGTGAGTGTATCTGTGTGTGAGTGTATCTGTGTGTGAGTGTATCTGTGTGTGAGTGTGTGAGTGTGTGTGTGTGTGTGTGTGAGCAGCTGTGTGTGAGCGAGTGTGTGTGTGTGTGTGTGTGAGTGAGTGAGCAGCTGTGTGTGAGCGAGTGTGTAAGTGTGAGCAGGGTTGTGTGTGTGTGTATAAGCAGAGGTGTGTGAGCAGGTGTGTTTGTGTGTGTGTGTATAGCTGTATGTAGTGTGTGTATGTAGTGTGTGTGCGTGCGTGTGTGTATAGCTGTATGTAGTGTGTATGTGTATGTGTATATATATAGATAGATAGATGTAGCGTGTAGTGTGTGTAGATGTGTGTGTAGCTATGTGTCTGTGTGTAGCTGAGTGTGTCAGGTTTTCTGCCCCTAGCAACTTCCAGTCTGGCTGGCATGGCGATGAGACAGGGCCTGACTGGCAGCGCAGTATCTGGGTCAGCACAGGAGGGATAGATCACCAGCTGGGTGAGATAAACACAGTCTGCCCAGAAATCAGGGGATTAGACCGCTGCGTCTTCATCTGCAGATCACCAATAAAAGATGAACAATGAGACGCAAATTCATTCTGGCTTGCATGCAAATTTAGCGTAAATTGCATGCAGCTTGGAGATGGACCAATGGAAAACCGCAGAATGGGATTTGGATCGGCCCAGTCCTGCACTAAACGAGACGTAAGCGTATTCTGGCTGCAAAATAAGGATTTAGAATGGGGGGTGTTTGTAGTGTCACTGGTGTCAGCATTTCACATGCAGAGGAGTTACCAAAGTAGCAAAAAAGCATCTAAGCGTGGCCACGCTCAATAGTATGGGTGCCCCGCCACCGCCCGTGACAAGCGCCAGCAAGCGCACAGGAGCTACCAACAGGCAGTAAATTTACCGCCTTCCCCGTGAAAGAGGCCTAATCCCAAACATGATCCAAAACCATCTCCGATCCTTCATACGAACAATTGTTCATAAACGATCGTTCAGCAGGATGCATCATTAGTGGCCACGTTTAGGGCCCGTTTCCCACTAGCAGCATTTTGCAATCTGATTCCGATCACTTCTGGACTGCAAAACATTTGCTTCTTTCAAAACCCGTGTAACCCGCCCAGGGACAGCTGACGTCACTGCAATGCATTTGCTATGTGATGTTTAACCGATGGCAAAATTCGGTCCTGCTGCATTTTTCACGCACTTTAGCTCCCGTACTAAGTTTAGGAGCGCAGGAGAAATTGCATCGCAATCACAAAGCTACGCATCTTTTTGCAATTCACAGATCACACCACTATACAGAGCACTGCGATTACTAGAATAATCCCGGTGCTCTCGTGACCGACGAAGCGCATGCGCTTCGCAAATGGAAACAAAGCGCATGCAGTGTGGAAGAGCCCATAGAATTACATTGTATGCGATTTCACCTGCATTTTTCACTATGTAGCAAAACGCATGAAATTCAAATAACTGCGCTCCCTGCCCACGTAGTTCTGCGCTTCCCTCTGGGGACAAGCAAATGTGTTCAGGATTAGGGATGGTCCATGAGATGCAAAGAATTCCGACTTAATGCAGCATTATGCAAACTTTGAATGCAAATGTATGCAGCATAAAAATGAACCAATCAAATCCTGCCGAGGTAAAATTCGATTGGTCCATTTTACATTTTCAAGCATAAATTTGCATAAGAAATGTCCATAATCCTGCATCATCTCAAAAATTATTTGCATCTCATTGACCATCCCTTCTCAGTAGATTTCATAATATCTTTGCATAAAAAGCAGCAATTTTCAGTCAGAGCTATTTTGGGTACCTGGAGTCGGTGGTTCCGTAAACTGAGGAGTCGGATAAATTTTGTTCCAAATGCACAGCCCTGGTAAGAATTAGACTAAAGAATTGGAGTCGAGGAGTCTGAGCCATTTTGGGTACCTGGAGTCAGAGGTTCCATAAACCAGGGCTGTGGAGTCGGAGTTGGAGTCGAGGAGTCGGGGCAATTTTGGGCACCCGGAGTCGGAGTTGGAGTCGTGGTTTCAGAAACTCAGGAGTCGGAGTCGGGAGTCGGAGTCGCATGATTCTTGTACAAAATCCATAGCCCTGTTAAGTATTAGACTAAGGAGTCGGAGTCTGAGCAATTTTGGGTACCTGGAGTCGGAGTTGGAGTCGTGGTTTCAGAAACTCAGGAGTCGGAGTCGGGGTCGCATGATTCTTGTACAAAATCCATAGCCCTGTTAAGTATTAGACTAAGGAGTCGGAGTCTGAGCAATTTTGGGTACCTGGAGTCGGAGTTGGAGTCGTGGTTTCAGAAACTCAGGAGTCGGAGTCGGGGTCGCATGATTCTTGTACAAAATCCATAGCCCTGTTAAGTATTAGACTAAGGAGTCGGAGTCGGAGTCTGAGCAATTTTGGGTACCTGGAGTCGGAGTTGGAGTCATGGTTTCAGAAACTGAGGAGTCAGAAGATTTTTGTACCGACTCCACAGCCCTGCCATAAACTGAGGTGTTGGATACATTTTGGTGTAAACACTGGACAGACATTTTTCATCTAAATTGCTTCTCAGGGCTGGTGCACACCAAGAGTGCAGCTGAGCGCTTTTAAAAACGCCCGCGCTTTGAAAAGCACTTGGCTAATGTATTAGAATGGGATGGAGCACACCAGAGCGATGTGATTTTCTCCCAAATGCAAATGCAGTTCCTGCAGCATTTCTGCTGATTTCTGAGGTGATTCAGCCTCACTTAAGATAGGAAAGTGGAAAATCACCCTGAAAAGCGCTAGAATAGAGCGATTTTCCACCGTTTTGTTACAGAAGGTGTTCAGTTCCAGCTCTACTGTCAACAAAATAAAAAAAAAAAAGTTACACCAAAACGCTCCAAACATTGCTAGGCACGATTAGAAAATCGCTAGGCACATGCTTAGAATCGCTCTGAAAAATCACTTCTAAAAGTTCTGAGCATTTGCGATTACGCTAGCGCTTCGACTTAGCTGGCCCTTAGACTAAAGCGTTGGAATCGAGGAGCCAGAGACATTTTGGGTACCTGGAGTCGGAGGTTTTATAAACTGAGGAGTCAGAGTTGGAGTCGGGTGGTTTTTGTACCAACTCCACAGCCCTGGCTATGCAGGTACACACTGGTCAAACATTTTATATAACCTACTTCTCAGATAGAATAAAGCCTTTTCTCAATGGGCTGCCAGCCTGCCAGGGTACCAGCACATCTGTCCAGGTTTGTACCGCACAAAGGATAAAAACTAATTTAATTGGCCAAAAAAAAAGTGTTCCCACGAGTGCTGCCAATTCTCTGCATTGCGAGCAGGTTTACTAGAACAATCCAAACATACCGGTTTATTCGTGTGCCCCGGGTGTTAAGCGCATTACGTTTACATGAAGCATTCTATAAATTTACTGGCAGCGATATGGTTGACTCATCGAAGTCGCTCGGATCCAGAACGCCTCTGCTTAGCTCTGTAGAAGGAGCCGCGAATATTCCTCCCCACTGGCCATTCGCCATCTCTCCGCCCTCCACGGGAGTTAATTAACATTAGTTTTCAATTAGTATGCAGCAGATAAAATCCCAGCAGGAAGATCGCTGGCGGAGCATTCGAGCCTTGGGGAAACGCTCCCGGCACAACTATAATCAGGCGCAAAAATGTCACAACACATTCCGAGCGCTGGGGACCGCCGGCGTCTCCTAGAGAGCTCCACCTCCCTGAATACTCAGAATAAATAACACAGAGGCTAAAGATAGAGGAATCTGCATTATAAGTGAAAACATGCACCTTATCCATCACACAATCCAGTCAGACCAGATCCAGGTGTTACTACAACCCACAGTCTTTCATGGTGTCAATTTCAAAACACTATTTATGCTTGTTGTAGAGAGCTACATAACAAAACAAAAACAAAAAAAAAGTAACTTTTAATCAATTGATTAAAACTTCAGGTATTGCCTATGTAGTTACTCAACATGTGAGGTAAGGGGTAAAAATATGTCAGAACACCCTATTAGGATTAATATAGCCTCAGTATTAGCAGGATGTCTACCCCTTTAAATCAAATAAAAATGAATGGATATGCAAACACAAATCTACTCTCCACCTAGCCTGACATGTTTCACTCCCATAACTTCTGAGGGCTTCATCAGGGGACAAAGTGCAGTAGTGCATAAAGTGCAAAACAAAGTAAAATACATTCATGTTATTAGGCTACTTGCACACCAAGACGTTGCGTTAGGTGCTACGTTAAGGTCGCATAACGTGCACCTAATGCAACGTATGGTGGTGCGGGAGAGGACGGTAGAGTGAGCCGCGTTAGGCGACTCTATCCCTATAAGGTCTCCCAGAGTGGCGCTGATTGGCCGGCGGGACCACGTGATGCGGAGCGAGACACTCTGCATCACGTGGTCCCGCCGGCCAATCAGCTGCCGCCAGTGCAGTGAATATTAAGTAGCCATGTGCGCGGCTACTGTAGCTGGCTCTCCCCGCCTCCTC
Source organism: Hyperolius riggenbachi (assembly GCF_040937935.1). NCBI lineage: Eukaryota > Metazoa > Chordata > Amphibia > Anura > Hyperoliidae > Hyperolius > Hyperolius riggenbachi. The sequence goes on from NC_090652.1 coordinate 300,102,531, forward strand.
TCCGCCCCCCACTGAGCATGTGCAAACAGTCTAACGCGGCTATAGCCGCTCTAACGCCGTAGCATGCTGCACTTTGCGGAGAACGTGCAGCGTTACATGTAACGCAACGTGGGCACTGTGAACAGCCCACTTGTGTTACATTGCTGTGCGTTGGGGGAGCGTTACAGGCGCACTAACGTGCGCCTGTAATGTCTTAGTGTGTAAGCATAGCCTCATGACCGGCCACATATACAAGCAAACACTGAGGCTTTATTAATCCTAATAGGGTGTTTTGACATATTTTTACCCCTTACCTCACATGTTGTGTAACCACATAGGAAATACAGGCCGTATCTTAAATTTTAATTAATTTTTTATCAAAAGTTAAAGAGGAACGTCGTTGAAAATAATGTGTAAATAAAAAAAAAAAAAAAAGTGCATAATTTTTAGAATAATTAGGTATAAATGATTTAGTCAGTGTTTTCCCATTGTAAAATCTTTCATCTCCCTGATTTACATTCTGACATTCATTACATGGTGACATTTTAATGCTGACAGGTGATGTCAGTGGAAGGAGATGCTGCTTGCTTTTTTGGCAGTTGGAAACAGCTGTAAACAGTTATTTCCCACCACACAACAAGGCTCCCACAGTGTGATGTCAGAACCATGGTCATGATGACATCACACTGTGGGAGGGGTTTCACCACAATATCAGCCATACAGAGTCCCCCTGATGATCAGTTTAAGAAAAGGAAAAGATTTCTCATAGGAAAGGGAAATCAGCTACTGATTGGGATACATGTCAATTCTTGCTTACGGTGTCTCTAAGTTTTATGTATCTTTCTACAACAAGCATAAATAGCGTTTTGTATGTTTTCAGCAGAGTGTTCAGAGATGGTGTCAATTTCCCCAAAAAGGCTTTAATCTGTTACACATCATGCAATTTCCCATCAGAGAGAGATGGGCCAATTACTTCTATAAAAATCTGATCAGAGAAACGATCAGAAATCAGATCGGACTTGTCGGAAATTATCGATTCAACCCATCTTTTTTGACGGGAAATTGCATGGTGTGTACGAGGCATTATGCCGATTTCACAGGTGGGCATTGTGGTGTAGCTTAACGACCGCAATAAAAAAACATTCACAGCCAGGGGCGTAACTAGAACTCACTGCCCCCCCCCTGCGAAACTTTGGATGGGGCCCCCTTTGACCCTGCTGAACACTGAATAGGGACTGCCTCCAAAACTTTGTATGATTCCTTATCACTGGCTGAGCAGATGCAGTTATTAGAACAATTGTTCAGAGAACAGAAAGTTTTTTTCTCTCCATGCCCTTATTTGTCAGTCTCTAAGGACATGGGAAAGAAACTTCTCCCTCCATGGGGCCACCTGCAGCTTCATCCCTTGCACGGTCTATTGTTACGCCCCTGTTCACAGCATGGCCACTGCGGTGTAAGATTGTCTGCATGCAGTGTAGTGGTAGCAGAGGAGTGTTGTACTGTGTTAGCCATCAGTAAGAGAAAGAAGTTTTAATTCAAAACGTCTTGCATGCAGTCAGGGGCGTCTCTAGCCATTTTGTCACTCCAGGCGAGAAATCCTGTGGCACCCCCTCCCCCCCCACCCCGTGATTGCCCCCAGTCCCATACCCCGCACCCCTCATGGTGAACACCACTCCTGTGGTGAACCCTACCCCCAAGACCCCCGAAAATCATAATGCAGCAGCATTTCACCAGAAAATATACTTATTGCGGCATGGGTTCACCAGAAAATAGTTGTTATGCAGCAGAGCGTTTCACCATAAAATATACTTATTGCGGCATGCACTCACACACACCACACACAGTACACACACACACACACACACACACACACACACACACTATACACACACACACACAGTGTACACACACACAGTACACACACTGCACACAACATACACACTATACACAGTACACGCACACGCAGCACACGCAGCACACGCAGCACACGCAGCACACACAGCACACACAGCACACACAGCACACACAGCACACACCACACAACACACAACACACACACACAACCACACACACAGAGCACACACACACACACACACACACACACACACACACACACACACACAGAGCACACACACACACACAGAGCACACACACACACACACAGAGCACACACACACACACACACACACACACACACAGAGCACACTATACACAGCACACAGTAGACATACACTATACACATACAGAGATAGGAGGAGTGGAGTGAGACTGAGAATAGCCTGAGATGGAGCAGTTTATCTGTATTGCAGTCCAACATTACACAGAGACTAGTTGCTGGTAATAGGACTGCTGTCCCTGCCAGTCTCTTACACAAGTCAGCAAGCAGCCCTCCTGGAGTCTAGGGACTGTCAAAACTTTTCAACCTGTTTAAGACCTTATCTGCACTTGCAGTCATTATAACAATGGGGAGAGAGCAGACAGATTTTTTCCCACTGACCCTCCAGACGATCATGCTGTGTATATTTACCAGCTTGCCTGCCCTCTAATTGCACTTTTATCAGCTAGCCTAGTGTTTTACATTGCCTTACATCAACAAACCTGAATACAGCAGACACAGGACCAACCCTAAATCATTAAATGAAAGGCGGCCTGGGGGGAAGTCAATGCCTGGCTGCTACGCAGTCTCTACATCCACGCAGTTACCAGTAGCAGAGAGAGAGGGACTGAATTCTAAGGAGTCGGACTCAGGAGCTGATGATGCTGTACTCCTCGGATCCCTGACTAGGATGAGTGCCTTCTCTCACTGACTCATTCATTACTGTGGTTCTTTGAATCATTGAGCTGAAGTCCAGTCAGCCCCGCTGCTGCTGCTGCTGCTGCTGTGTAAACTGACACCTGAGTCAGCTGAGAGGCATTTCTTCTCTCACTACTCAGTGCAGAAGTGCCCTTGCCTCTTCCTGTCGCCTTAGGCGAAAATTTATAGCTGCCTAATGGCTCGGACGCCTCTGCATGCAGTCTGTTACCACAAAAAAAAAAAAAAAAGGAGTGCCTTTAACAGTGATAGTGAAGCATACTTTCCATTTACTGTATATGTCACTATTTGCAACATGGTGTGCAGATAACGTGCAGCGCTGCTTTCCAATTCCATTGGTTTGTGTTCCTGCTTTTCCAGAGAACTGATTGTACAGTGTGAACCTAGCGCCAGGCCTCTATTCCACAGGCAAAGGAAGGCGGTGAATTCACTGACTGACACCTACTCTCTTGCACCGGTTGGGCGCTCGCTAGCACTCAACACAGGCGGCACACAGGTCCCCTCCTCCCCACCCCATGGCGGTTGCCGTCCTCAGAAGCGACATGACACTTCTTTTTTTTTTACCAGAGATAATGCCACTACGTCTCAAACATGACACACGTGGTGTTCCCAAATGCTGCCATTTGACTGCATGTAAATGCTTCCATCTGTGAGCTGCACAGAAAATGTATTGTGTTTATAGAGCTTTATGGACCATAGACCTTCAAATCCAGTGTTCTCCCTGGGCTCTTTTAGCCAGGTGCTGCACCCGGCTAATTTTGGTGACCACCCGGCTATCATCAGCTCACCTCCTCACCCTCCTCCTATGTAAGCAGAGTTTCGCTGGCCCTGCATTCCCCCGTCATGTCTCACCCAGCTGGAAAAAAAATTCCGGGGTGAAGAAATCACTGCACAATTTGGGCCCTGGATACATGAAGGACTTGCTGAAGCTGCACCACACCCCTCACAACCTCAGGTCAGCAGGATCTATAAACTTGGTCACTCCTAGAGTGCACCTCAAAACCTCTGGAGCCAGAGCTTTCTGTCATGCTGCCCCTACCCTTTGGAACGCCTTATCACACCCAGTAAAGACAGCCCCATCCCTGGAGTTATTCAAATCCAGACTGCAAAGCCACATGTTTAGCCTGGCCTTTGCGGACTTATAGAATTCTTCCGCTGTACCAAAAGTACCGACAGTGATCAGGGGCCCTGGTGCAATTGCCCCATTTCCCTGAACAGCACTGTGCATATAAGTGTATATAATACCGACATAGTGTGATCAGCAGCCCCTCTGGTCCGTCCTGTGTGTGTAGCGGGCACACTGCCCCCCCCCCCCCACCCCCCACAGGATGTGGTCACCACATTATATCTCATAACCATCATTTCCTTTCATACAAACTTCATATCACACAATCTCTGGAAACAATGACGCCATTATGCAGAAGCCCTGGGCAGGGACGAGAGCCAACCGCAGAGGGCGAAGCTGCCACTGTCACCAGCTGCCAACATAGCAGACATTAAAGGGGAACTGAAATGAGAGGGATATGGAGGCTGCCTTATTTATTTCTTTTTAAAGAATACCAGTTGCCTGGCAGCCCTGCTGATCTATTTGGCTGCAGTAGTGTCTGAATCACACCTGAAACAAGCATGCAGCAATTCTTGTCAGATCTGACAATCTCAGAAACGCCTGATCTGCTGCATGCTTGTTCAGGGACCACGGCTAAAAGTATTAGAGTATCAGCAGGGCAGCCGGGCAACTGGTATTGCTTAAAAGGGAAATAAATATGGCAGCCTCCATATCCCCCTCGCTTTAGGTGTCCTTTAAGAGGGAGAACCAGGAAACCATTCTCATTTGACTTAAAAGGGGAACTTTACTTTGTGTAACTTGAATATCAAGATTGCTTATATTTCACAATCATTTAAAAAATGATATAGTCAGTGTTTGCCAATCTTTCCTCTCCCAGATATACATTCTGACATTTATCACTGGTGGTGACTTTTTACTTTTTTTTACTTTTTTTTTTCTTAATTGAATAATGTTACATAGTTACATAGTTATTTGGGTTGAAAAAAGACATACGTTCATCGAGTTCAACCAGTACAAAGTACAACACCAGCCTGCTCCCTCACATATCCCTGCTGATCCAGATGAAGGCGAAAAACCCTTACAAGGCATGGTCCAATTAGCCCCTAAAGGGAAAAATTCCTTCCCGACTCCAGATGGCAATCAGATAAAATCCCTGGATCAACATCATTAGGCATTACCTAGTAATTGTAGCCATGGATGTCTTTCAACGCAAGGAAAGCATCTAAGCCCCCTTTAAATGCAGGTATAGAGTTTGCCATAACGACTTCCTGTGGCAATGCATTCCACATCTTAATCACTCTTACTGTAAAGAACCCTTTCCTAAATAAATGGCTAAAACGTTTTTCCTCCATGCGCAGATCATGTCCTCTAGTCCTTTGTGAAGGCCTAGGGACGAAAAGCTCATCCACCTATTATATTGCCCTCTGATGTATTTATACATGTTAATTAGATCCCCAGCAGCCTCCCGCTCTTATAGTAAAAGCTGAGCTGTGATCTTGGATCTGCGGTGGCCGCTTCCCCCAGAGACTGCAGGCTCCGCCCCTGTCACAGCTCAGGCAGAAGGCTGTGACAATGTAAAGGTCATTACCAGCGGGCAGAGAATGTGGTCTCACAGATAACGCTTTTATCTCTGGCGCCCAGCACAACCCGGCCACCACACACACGCCAACCACTCCCAATCGCCCCCTGTAACCCCTGAGCTGCCTGCAGTCTCTCTACACAGGGTTCTCATGCAGGAGAGCTGCAAAGAATGACTGTAAAGGGGAACTGAAGAGAGAGGGATATGGAGGCTGCCACGTTTATTTCCTTTTAAGCAATACCAGTTGCCTGGCAGCCCTGCTGATCCTCTGCCTCTAATACTATTAGCCGTAGCCCCTGAACAAGCATGCAGCAGATCAGGTGTTTCTGACTTTAAAGTCAGATCTGACAAGACTAGCTGCATGCTTGTTTCTGGTGTTATTCAGATACTACTGCAGAGAAATAGACCAGCAGGGCTGCCAGGCAACTGGTATTGATTAAAAGGAAACAAATATGGCAGCCTCCGTATACCTCTTACTTCAGTTCCCCTTGAAGACCTGGGGGCTCGTCTGCAGTGTTGACCTGCGTTTGGATTTTGAAAAATTGTCTCTCATTCCTTGAAAGAGAATCGCCCCCCCTTGCTGCAAACCTGCGACTTGTGGCAAAGAAGGGAAGTTTGGGTGCAGGGAGGTGCCCAATAAAATCGCAGGTCTCGGTGCACCCAAATTTCCATTATTTTCCGCAAATCACGGCTTTTATAATGGGCAAGTATGGCGGCCCCCTTTTTGACTTTACATTGCCAGGCTGTTTTGGATGCAGGGGTAACACACATGGGATCTCAGAATGCAAGTTCCCTGCCTTCGGCTTAATATATACTATGGGTGCTCCACAACCCACAACATGGGCATAACATACGGCACACCTTACAACATGCACGCCATTTCAATAGCATGAAGAATCCTATGTAAAATCCTCAATAGTGAACACATTATCCACAAACGCTCTGTAGCACGTGTTAGGATAACGTGGTCCATTAAGATGCAGCTATGTGAGCATGCCCAGACCATTGTACAGGCATGTGCATTCACACCCGGTAACGTGAGCATGCCCAGACCATCATACAGGCATGTGCATTCACAACCGGTAACGTGAGCATGCCCAGACCATCGTACAGGCATGTGCATTCACACCCAGTAACATGTGAGCATGCCCAGACCATCATACAGGCATGTGCATTCACAACCGGTAACGTGAGCATGCCAGACCATCGTACAGGCATGTGCATTCACAACCGGTAACATGTGAGCATGCCCAGACCATCGTACAGGCATGTGCATTCACACCCGGTATCATGTGAGCATGCCCAGACCATTGTACAGGCATGTGCATTCACAACCGGTAACGTGAGCATGCCCAGACCATCATACAGGCATGTGCATTCACACCCGGTAACATGTGAGCATGCCCAGACCATCATACAGGCATGTGCATTCACAACCGGTAACGTGAGCATGCCAGACCATCGTACAGGCATGTGCATTCACAACCGGTAACATGTGAGCATGCCCAGACCATCGTACAGGCATGTGCATTCACAACCGGTAACGTGAGCATGCCAGACCATCGTACAGGCATGTGCATTCACAACTGGTAACATGTGAGCATGCCCAGACCATCGTACAGGCATGTGCATTCACACCCGGTATCATGTGAGCATGCCCAGACCATTGTACAGGCATGTGCATTCACAACCGGTAACGTGAGCATGCCCAGACCATCATACAGGCATGTGCATTCACAACCGGTAACGTGAGCATGCCCAGACCATCGTAGAGGCATGTGCATTCACACCCAGTAACATGTGAGCATGCCCAGACCATCGTACAGGCATGTGCATTCACAACCGGTAACGTGAGCATGCCAGACCATCGTACAGGCATGTGCATTCACAACCGGTAACGTGAGCATGCCCAAACCATTGTACAGACATGTTCATTCACACCCGGTAACATGAGCATGCCAGACCATCGTACACGCATGTGCATTCATACCTGGTAATGTGAGCATGCCCAGACCATTGTACAGGCATATGCATTCACACCAGGTAACATGTGCGCATGCCAGACCATCGTACAGGCATGTGCATTCACACCCGGTAACATGTGAGCATGCCCAGACCATCGTACACGCATGTGCATTCACACCCGGTAATGTGAGCATGCCCAGACCATCGTACACGCATGTGCATTCACACCCGGTAACATGTGAGCATGCCCAGACCATCGTACAGGCATGTGCATTCACACCCGGTAACATGTGAGCATGCCCAGACCATCGTACAGGCAAGTGCATTCACACCCGGTAATGTGAGCATGCCCAGACCATTGTACACGCATGTGCATTCACACCCGGTAACATGTGAGCATGCCCAGACCATCATACAGGCATGTGCATTCACACCCGGTAACATGTGAGCATGCCCAGACCATCGTACACGCATGTGCATTCACACCCGGTAACATGTGAGCATGCCCAGACCAGCGTACAGGCATGTGCATTCACACCCGGTAACATGTGAGCATGCCCAGACCATCGTACAGATATGTGCATCCTCACCCAGTAACGTGAGCATGCCCAGATCATCGTACAGGCATGTGCATTCACACCCGGTAACATGTGCGCATGCCCAGACCATCGTACACGCATGTGCATTCACACCCGGTAACATGTGAGCATGCCCAGACCATTGTACACGCATGTGCATTCACACCTGGTAACATGTGAGCATGCCCAGACCATTGTACACGCATGTGCATTCACACCTGGTAACATGTGAGCATGCCCAGACCATCGTACAGGCATGTGCATTCACACCCGGTAACATGTGAGCATGCCCAGACCATCGTACAGATATGTGCATTCACACCCGGTAACATGTGAGCATGCCCAGACCATCGTACAGGCATGTGCATTCACACCCGGTAACATGTGAGCATGCCCAGACCATCATGCACGCATGTGCAGTCACACCCGGTGTCAGGAACCGGCCCGCGGCACGCCTGCGTATACGGTTCCCGACTGCGGGTTTGACCAGACTGAGAGGGGAAGTAGCCTTAGTCAAGCTAAAACAAGGCTGGAACCCCTCAGAACACCTCTCACTGCCACCACTAGCGGTTCGCTAGACACTTCCACTCTGCTGTCGAGTCCTCAGCGCGCACTCCGCGTTTTCGGATTTGGGTCAGCTTTGCGCTTAGGCCAAATACGGGAACGCCACGCACCCACACACCCACACAGATGCAATCTTACACTGTCGTGAAGCAAAGACCCACTAACAGTCGTTCCGAACGATACTGTTAGCCACTCTGCTGTCGCTACTCGCACTGGCGTTGTTCGTACGTTGGGTCAGCTGCGCGCTTAGGCCAACGTATGACAAACGCCCCCACACACAATGCAATTACAATTTCATACGGTAGTGTTGCTCAAACATACAACTAGGCATGAACTTATACACGGTTACACTTCAGTCTCTTCTAGGCTATGAGTGTTAGTTTAGTACAGCAGAAGTCAAGCTTATTAAATAATAATTTAATATTCCAGAAAAACATAGAACAGTGCAGAGCTTAATATATACAAAAAGCTCATGTTTTCCATACGCACTGCGAGGGAGCACATGGACAATAACCCTACCAAAGAAAGTACATAGTAAATGCTACCAATTCGGAAAGTTAACATTTAAAAGAGTGGTAAATTACAAAATAAGGCCCTGTGGCAAAATCTGATGGATAAGACAATGGAAGAGCAATTCAGACCCTGTGCGCATAGCATTGGTTAATAGGCAGAAGTGGTATCAGACACCCATGGTATACAAGTCATATGGCACAATCCTTGGGGAGAGCTTAGGACAGGTCAAGGCCAGAGCGTGTTCTTTTACCATTCTAATGATCGAGGCTTTTGGGAAAATAGTTAGCATTATATTGTGTGCATACAGTAATTACATTCCAGCTACGGAGCGTGTTATTATGACATGGGGGGGCGCCCCCCCCAAAGGTTCCTGTATAAAATACTGGTGGTGTTGGCCAGTAATGGTCCCGGGTGGGTCCCCCAAAATGCGAGCACACAAGGTTAACACATCATGAGGTCAGGTAAACAAGCCATAACAAGTTATTGGGGGGAATAGGAAAATATCAACGAGATGGGTACAGCTCATGACCCTAAATTCAGGGCAACGTCTTCCTGAGGGGCTGAAGGCAGCTATGGAAGCGGCATGGGCCCTGGACAAGATCCAGGTGGTTACTTTAGTTTTGGAAAAGTTACCTGCTATTAAGAAATGGTAGTGATGGTTGCCCGAGAACTAGGATGGATCGTGGCTCGCGGCTGCTAGGGCAGCATGCAATATAGAATTTGTGTAGATGTTTACCCGCAGAGCTAGGATGGATCATGGCTTGCGGTAACATGCTATTGGAAAATGTGCGGTGATGGTTACCCGCAGAACTGATACAAATCATTGCTTGCCACTACTATGGCACTATGTGGATTAAAAAATTGTGGCATCGGTACGATGTGTTCCTACTTGGGCTGAGGGAGGCCCGGTAAGCCGCCCTCAGCGTGTGGCAGGGCATTCGGGGTTGAGGGTCAACTCCCAGAATGCTGTGGCGGGTCCTTTGCAAGGCCGACTTGGAGGCATAAGTACAACAAGGACGGAATAAAGTTACCCGCAGAGCTGAGATGGAACATGGCTTGCGGCTACTTTGGTGATGGCGGCCTTGTCAGGGGACTCTTCAACGAGATAAGAAGAAAAGGAAAGCTGGTTATGGGAAAATAGTTGTTGTTTTAGTAAGAAATTGATTATTGTATACTAACACTTTTTTAAGTATGGAATGTAACCAGCAAATAATGTTAATAAAAGCTGTGGCCTTGGTATTCCAAACAATTGTCGCAGCCTGGTGTTTACAGGGGAGGGGGAACCTGTGGGTCTTATCCAGGTCAAGAGAGCTCCAGAGCTGGACTAGGCGACAGGAGCACATGACCTGGATGGGAGAAAGGTGACCCCAGGCATCCCGATTGGTCAGTTCAGGTCAAGGTGTCAAACGAAGGCGGGCAGGAATCTGCTAGCCTTTGATAATTACAAATCAGACAAAGGGACTTCCTTTTCACCTCAAGGAACCAGCAGAGCAACACCCACCCTCCCGCCCGTCTGAAGCAGGCAGGCTTAAGAATGTAGCAGGGGAGAGGTCTCTTTCGTCACAGCATGGCGGGTCCTTTGCAAGGCCGACTTGGAGGCATAAGTACAACAAGGACGGAATAAAGTTACCCGCAGAGCTGAGATGGAACATGGCTTGCGGCTACTTTGGTGATGGCGGCCTTGTCAGGGGACTCTTCAACGAGATAAGAAGAAAAGGAAAGCTGGTTATGGGAAAATAGTTGTTGTTTTAGTAAGAAATTGATTATTGTATACTAACACTTTTTTAAGTATGGAATGTAACCAGCAAATAATGTTAATAAAAGCTGTGGCCTTGGTATTCCAAACAATTGTCGCAGCCTGGTGTTTACAGGGGAGGGGGAACCTGTGGGTCTTATCCAGGTCATGTACATTTACATGCAGACTTACATTATCCTTCAGATTACTCTGGCCAGGTGGCCAATTACTACCAAGCACAATACACATCTGAGGTTTTACCCAGTAGACAGAAAAAAGACAGAAATATGTTCTGTTATTATCCTTAACTCATAAGCACCCCAGTATATTCCTGACACCCGGTAACATGTGAGCATGCCAGACCATCATGCACGCAGTAACACTATGCGATGCAACACACATTGTTTGACCCTTACACATTCTCTCAAATTGCAATATATGTGTTTTTAATGGAAGATAAAGAGGGACTGTAGTGAAAATAATGAATAAAGCTGCTTATCTTTTTACAATATTCATTTATAGAAAAATATTTCCTCATGATTTAAATTCTGAAATTTATTTCAGGTGGTGACATCTTTAGTCCTGCCAGGTGATTTATTTAAGTATTTATATAGCGCTGACATCTTCCGCAGCGCTGTACAGAGTATATTGTCTTGTCACTAACTGTCCCTCAGAGGGGCTCACAATCTAATCCCTGCCAGAGTCATATGTCTATGTATGTATTGTGTACTGCATATTTAGGGGGAAGCCAATTAACTTGTCTGTATGCTTTTGGGACGTGGGAGGAAACCGGGGTGCCTGGAGGAAACCCACACAGACATGGAGAAAACAAAACTCCTTGCAGATGTTGACCTGGCTGGGATTTGAACCGAGGACCCAGCGCTGCAAGGCGAGAGCGCTAACCACTATGCCACCGTGCTGCCCCAATCTGAACGACATTTTTTTTACTGTGTCTAAAGCCGCATCTACACGCGTAGATGCCGCCGCGATGCTCCTTATCAATCGAGCCGCTGATGCGGCTCGATTGATAAGATCCGGCAGGACGGATCTTCGCACCGCCGATTCCCTGCTCGATCCCCGCGAGGGGACAATGGCAGGGAATCGTGCGGGAGATAAGCGGCGCCGGCGGGGACGAGTGGGCACGAGCGGGGAATCGAATGCGGCGAGCGGGGACGCGGCGGGCACGCGGAAGAGGCGATCCGGCGGCTAATCGAGCCGCCGGATCGCTTCAATGTCCCATGGTGTAGATGGGGCTTAATTAAGCCAGAAGAAATAACACCTGGTCTCCCAGAATGCTCAGGGAGGAGAATTCCGCATAGCTAAGCAGCCTAGGCAAAACATCACTGGGAGGGCGTGGCTATATACTAATTAACAGCTATATACTGTATAGATGTAAGAAGTGTTTGATGGTGAAAACAGGAAAATTACTGTAAAAGATTCTGTTTCCTGAATATTTTACTGCCTTCTATACCATATGTCACTGCAGGGCCTCTTTAAAAGACTGAGATAACCAGAAGTAATCAGAGTCCAGGCATTGCTGCGGTTGCACTCGCCCCTGACCTGCCCTGGGGACAAAGCCGATTACTGACGAGCTGATCAGGACAGCCGGTGTCTTTGGCACGGCGCCCGCTCCAGATCTTTAACGCGACAACTCTAGGCACAGATTTTTCTTATAAAAACCGATACAATCCCAGCGGCTGCTGCAAAGACAGACAGCGGTTCAGGCAGTTTCCCTTCCTAAAGGATAATCAGTAAAAGCTCTTCAGGGCAACATGTGGGAACGCTTAGGAGGTCGGACAAGCTTAACAAGACAAGACCGATAACAAGAGAGCTGGAGGTTACTGTCCCAGAGGTCTGTGAAAGAGATACAGCCTACAAACAAGCGGAGGTCAGGCTCCGAGTCCTAAAGGATGTGTAACCTTAACTCAATTCCCCAGCTTTATCACTTAAAGGGAACCTAAACTGAGAGGTATACGGATCTTTCCTTTTAAACAATACCAGTTGCCTGGCAGTCTTGCTGATCTCTTAAGCCCCATCTAGACGATACGATTCTTTGTGCGATTCGATTACAATTCTATTTATGATCCGCTTAACCTCAGGTTCCCTTTAATAACCTAACAGATGTACCACTTTTTCGAAGTACTAAGTTCAAAAAGTTCTTTGCACCATACAATTGTCTTTAGTTTCTTTTTCCAATTTTTTCTTTATTTGTTAATGGCTGTATTGTATACAGCTTGTTTTCTTTTGGAAACACCCCGCAAAGCCATAAAACTAAAACAAAAGTGTAACAGTGCGGCGGGGGCAATTCTCACACCACATACAATAGTGAGGGAGGGATTTCACCTCTTTCTCTAGAGAAATGCGGCTCACTGGAGCTCCTCAGATCCCTCTGCTGGGAAGAGAGGCCGGCCTGTGTTTGTGTTGGGCCCCGTACAGTCGCAGCGTTATCGGGGGCTCATTGTGCAGCGCCGAGGGCAGAAGATGAGCTCACCGCGAGGTCACCTAAAACTAACACAACAGGCGGGAAACAGGAGATAAAGCGCTGCTCAACGCTTTGTTATCGACTACGCATGTGCCTTCCTAACAGAAGGGATTTGCAATATTGCTGCTGTGTGTGAACAACAGAGAGTTCCTATGATAGATCCCCGACTACATGTGTAAATCATTTCCCTGAAGGGTAAAACGCAAAGCCAGAGCACACCTGGGGATTGGTTCACTAAACCGTGATAACGCATATCACAGGTGTGTAGCTGCAAATGAATATTACATACTAACCTCACCGTCAGTTCCTCTCAGAAGCTCACCATTTTCTTCTTACAGGGATCCCTTCCAGTTCTGACAAGATTTTGTCAGAGCTGAAACATACCAGTTGCTGTCAGTTATATATCAGCAGCTGGCAGTTAAAACTGAATGTGCAAAGTAATGTCCATGTTTCCCTATGGCTTCAGTGGGTGATATTACAGATTAACAGTGTGCTGACCAGGAAGCTGTTATGGGGTAATGGCCATTTTTAAAACAGAGGACGGAGAATTCCATTGATCACATGGAACGCAGGAGAGAACAAAGATTGAGGAGTAGACTACACAGGAGGTAAGTATGACCTGTGGATGGTTATTTTGACTTTTTATTTTCAGTTCAGGTTCTCTTTAAGGGCCCATTCACACTGGGGCAATTGGCGGCCGTTTACCGCTAATCGCCGGCAATCGCTGGCGCAATGTAAGCTATATGGCAGTGATCTCCCTGCTGCAATCGCCGGCAATTTGCGGTAAACACAAATGCGCTATATGCAGCATTTTTTTCACGATTTTGGAGTGCTCGTGATAGCGATGTATTTAAAATGCAATGTATTTTTTTTTATTTTTTTTTTAATTGCCAAGGTCAGTTTGAACAGGTCCTTAGGGACCAGAGCTAGGTAGGCCTCCTGTTGATTTTTTACAATCCAGCAGGGAGCGCCATGCTTAGTTTAGACTCTGATCAGTGTCTGGACGTGTAGAACAGGAACAGAACAGATATAAAATGGCAGGTATGTAAAGGACGTGGCGCGGACGCCAACACATCCCGAGTGAATGCGCTTACTGCATTAGAGCTGCAGTGTGAACTAGGCCATAAAGTACCACTATAACAAAAAAAAGGTTAAAATCTGACAGAACCAACAGGTTTTGGACTAGTCCATCTCCTCATGGGTGATTCTCAGGGTTTTCTTTGTTTTTAAAAGCATTTCCTGAAAAGCAGTTGCCAAGTCCAACTGACAAAATTGCAGCCTCCCAAACGACAGTTAGGGCTCGTTTCCACTAGGGCGAATCCGCATGCGGGCACTGCATGCGGATTCGCATAGCTAATGTTAGTGGATGGGGCTGTTTCCACCTGTGCGGCGTGCGGGAGCGATTTGGCAGCGGGCCAAATCTGCACGGCGGGACCCACAGTTTTCGTCTGCGTCGGGAATCCGTGCGAATCGCCGCTAATGTATTTAATAGTAAAAACGCACGCGTTTAGTACATGCGTTTTTACCCGCGATTTCGCGTGCGATTTCGCACCCTTTCCAATGTTATTTTGTCCTGGCAGTGTCATGGTTAATTTCGCATGGCACCCTGCCATGCGAAATCGCACGCGAAATCACGGGTAAAACGCATGCGGAAACGCACCCGCATGCGTTTTTACAAGCGTCGGAATGGCGGCGAAATCGCGTCGCACTAGTGGAAACGGGCCTAGTAACTGCTGTTCAGGAAACGCTTTTGAAAACAAAGAATACCCTGAGAATCCCCCATGAGGAGATGTCCAAAACCTGTCGGTTCTGTCAGATTTTAACCGTTTCCTTTTTTCGCTGTAGTTTTCCTTTAAAGGGAACCAGAGACAAACTAAAGTAAAGATTTTATACATACCCCGGGCTTCCTCCAGCCCCATACGCACGGATCGCTCCCACGCGGCTATCCACCGCTGCCCGCAGCTACGAGAACCGGCTCCCGTCACTGACGTCATGGAGCTAGGCTACGCAGGAGAAGTGCGCCCCCTACGTATCTCTGCAGCGGCTGCTGCAGAGATATGCAAAGAGCGCACTTCTACGCTAGACTGACTCCGACTGACGGAAGAGCGGGGAGCCGGTTCTTGTAGCTGCGGGCAGCGGAGGACGGCGGCGTGGGATCGATCAGAGCGTATGGGGTGGAAGAAGCCCCAGGTGTGTAAAATATTTTCTTTAGTTTGTCTCTGGTTCTCTTTAAGCATATTCACCAGAACTTTAACAAGTTTTCAAAAATGTGCATTATTTTCACAATCTGTATTTCGAGCCCCCTCAGAAACAGGATTGGGGGGGGGGGGGGGGGGGGGGCAGCATGACTATATCTGGTATCATTTAAAGCTGTATTTTGCGCTAAGTTTAGCGCTGGACTATTTTTACCCGGGCGGGGCGGCACACCTGTCAGTTGTGTGGCGCGGAGGGGCGGTACTGCCTTCTCAAAGAGAGAGGAAACGGTTTTACTGTATTGCAGGAATTAACCTCTGCTCCCTGCTAATGGCTGGCTCGTCCTCTGCAGGAAAAACAAGTGATTCAATAACCCCGGCGCTGTGACAATAGAGAGAGGGGCTTCCGGCACACAGGTGCGATCGCGCAGCACACAGCTGCAGAAGGCTCACAAACAACTCGCAGGACGCCTGGAACACATTCCAAACATTCGAGAATCTAATTTTAAAATGCAAGAAGTTCATAAAATTCTTAAAGCGGAATGAAACCCAGCATTTCTTCTTTGCTCTAATACATTATTTACAGCATACTATATACTACCACCATTTTTTTTTACTAGAACAGCATTCAAAGGGTTAAACACAGGACTTCGGATGCGTCCAGCTTTCTCTGCACTGAGCTTCTAACTGGAGATAATGTTATCTTGTGTTTACTTGTATAAAGTGAGGAATGGAAATACTTCTCTGACACTGCAGACTCTCCTGAACACGGTCAGACAATCAGAAAGCATTTCTGCTTACATTAGAAGATGAATAAAGCAGTTATGAATAAAATGCAAAGTCAGCTCTCGGAGCAAAAAAGTGTACTTTGGAAACTTGTAATTTCTAAATGAATAATAATACTTATATGCACAAAAGGAAATATGATAACCGTATGGCATATAAAAAAAGTAGTAAAACATGTTTTTATTGAATATTATGTCAGGGTTTTATACCGCTTTAACCCTAACCTACGAATCACTCCACTATCTCTCGGTCTCCCCGTACACCTCACTAATTTCCAGATTCCACTCCAACCGCAATCTCAGATCTGCACATGACTTTTTGCCCTCCTCTCGCATTACCTCCTCACATTCACATATACAAGATTTCTCAAGTGCTTCATCCATCCTCTGGAATACCCTTCCACAACACGTCAGCACCACCACAGATTGTGAACGGTTTCAGGCTGAAATCGATTCACAATCTGTTTGCAGTAAAGGCAGCCATACGATCCCTCTCTGATCAGATTAGATCAGAGAGGGATCTATCTGTTGGTCGAATCTGATGGCAAATCGACCAGTGTATGGCTACCTTAAATCTAACTCTTGTCACTGTCATTACCAATTCTGTATTTTGTTTACTGGTGTATACTATTGTCTCTATTATTATGTACCCCATGTTTGTTTCTTACTTTGTACTGTGCCACGGAATAGGTTGGTGCTTTATAAATCAGTAATAATAAAAACATGTCCATTTTTGTCCTGCACTTGTGAAATCCTGATCACTACTTAAGGGGGCCATATATCTAGTTATGTTATGGGTTGATCGACCATCCAATTAGATAGTTGTATCGAAACTGGATGCAAATCAGTGCAGCAATATGTCTGCCCGGTCAACAGATTTCACACCAAAATCGGTAAAATGCATCAACCAGACATGTTGGAAAGTCTCAGCCGAAAGTGCTTGACTGGGTGCCGTGGTAACGGCATTTGATATCACAATGACTGACATACACAACAGACCCCTGGCCACTGCCCCCCAGGGTAAAAAACCCCGCCCACATTGCCTGTGCTCTGTAAATTCCCACCTTTCCCACTGGTGTGACTCCCGCCCTATTCTGCCGTCGCCCCAGTTACCGCGAGTGCCTGTACCACCTGGCACTAGGTGCGCACGACGTCACATGCGCGCACCACATTGTACAGCAGTGGCGGGAGCGGCAGACACGGAGGTGGCAGCAGAAGTGGACCAGAGTCACACCGGCAGACAGGTGAGGAATTCAGCGCACGGACACCAGGAGGGGGCGTGGGGACATGTAACACTTGGGGGAAGACCAGGCAGGCAGTGACGCTAGGCCGATACCCGATAAGAGTTTGTGCTGAAATCTTTCAGGAATCGGCCTGCGGTGTATCGGCAGCCCACAGATCCATCTCTTGGTGTAGGAATTGCTTTATAATCCAAAGGGACAACCACAGGAGTTGGATTAAAGCTGATTAACTTTGAAGAAATAGCCCGGTAGTATTACTGCGGAATGGACTAGAGATTTCACCATTGCAAACACTAGATCCACCTGGTTTCTGAGGTAGCTGCAATCCGGTGAGCCCCAGTCCATGAAAGTGAACCTCCGGACTAAAAATCTACTCAGCAGCACTGAAAAGGCTTGGCGTTTCTTTAACAGTTTCACAGCATCAGAACTTTGTTTTTCTTACCAAAGCATCATTTTTAGCTGCATTTTTAGCTAAGCTCCACCCATCAAAGAAAAAAAGCCCAGGCTTTTTTTCCCTGATGCTGTGCAGAGCATGCTGGGATTTCCTATGTTATTCACGTTGCCTAGTAACTGGGAGAAGCGATCAGGACACAGGACAGTTGGAACTGTGTCTCATGCTCCGTCACCTCCTTTCAACCAAAAAGATGGCTGCCCCCAATGAAATCAAACATTTGCCTGTTCTTTTAAAACAGTGTGGGTAAGAGATTATATTGCCTATCTATTTTAATTAACATAAATAATGTAACTTAATAACAGTATGTTTGTTTAGGCTGGCGTTCCTCTTTAACGCTATCTTTTATTTACCCTCTGGAACAGTCTATGTGCGCACCCACGCAACTTTATAACTTTATACCGGAGAGACTGTGCTCGTAGGATTGGCGCAGCTATATTGTTTAAAGGGAAGAATTAACTTTTCTCTCTCTCACACACAAAAAAGTAAAGAAAATAATTGTTTCGGCCAACGTAAATTTATTGTGAGAAGAAAAACATTTATATTGCGCTTTTCTCCTGGCGAACTCAAAGTGCAGAGCTGCAGCCACTGGGACGCGCTCTACAGGCAGTAGCAGTGTTAGGGAGTCTTGCCCAAAATCTCCTTACTGAATAGGTGCTGACTTACGGAGCCCAAATTCAAACCCAGGTCTTCTGTGTCAGAGGCAGAGCCCTTAACCAGTACACTATCCAGCCACCAGTGTGGGCGGCTAAATGGTTACCGAAACACTTAAAAGCTACTTATTGCACATGGCATATTTCTCACAGCCCCACGCAATCCTGTCCCGCTGTATTCTATAGAAAGACTCTTACAGAGAGGAATCACTGACAATCTGACATACATTCTCCGCTCAGAAATATGACAATCCGCCAGCCCCCTCCTCTCCTCGACATTCCACAAACACAAGGCAAAAAGGTTCCCGTCAATCACTAAAAACTATCCAGTTTCAAAACCGCATTCCTCTCATTATCAGGGGCCTGTGACATGAGAACAAAATAAAAATACTCACTGCCTCTTTGCTTGACATAATCACATATCACATAGTATTAAATATGCGGAGTGGCTATAAAGGGAGTTTTTAAAGGATACCAGATGAGAAATAAGCTAGAGAACCGGAGGGGGGGGGGGGGGTTGCAGGCATATACTGTTACCTGTCCTGATGCCTATCAGCTCCTCTCTGCCCCCCCGCAGGCTAACTAAATGCCCCTATGGCAGCCTCTTTGGGGTCGCCGAAGTTGGGCACGTCAGGCACACGTCCTACAGCGGGCAGCCATGGCCAGGAGCGCTCTTCGTATGACATCACTACGTCATGCACATGACATCATACTCCTGTGCAGTACGCTCCTGGCCACGGGTGCGCTGTAGGACGTGTGCAGCCAGGCCTGCGCAGAAGTGCCTGACTCCAGCGACCCGGAAGAGGCTGCCAGAGGGGCATTTAAAATGCGGGGGCAGAGAGGAGAACGATAAGCATCAGGACAGGTAACTGTAGATGCCTGCTCTCCGTTTCTCTAGGTTAAAGGACAACTGAAGAGAGAGGTATGTGGAGGCTGCCATGTTTATTTCCTTTTAAGCAATACCAGTTGCCTGGCAGCCCTGCTGATCCTCTGCCTCTAATACTATTAGCCATAGCCCCTGAACAAGCATGCAGCAGATCAGGTGTTTCTGACTTTAAAGTCAGATCTGACAGGATTAGCTGCATGCTTGTTTCTGGTGTTATTCAGATACTACTGCAGAGAAATAGACCAGCAGGGCTGCCAGGCAACTGGTATTGATTAAAAGGAAATAAATATTAGATTGTGAGCTCCTTTGAGGGACAGTTAGTGACAAGATATATATACACTGTACAGCGCTGCGTAATATGTCGGCGCTATATAAATACTTAATAATAATAATAATAATAATAATAATAGCAGCCTCCGTATACCTCTTACTTCAGTTCCCCTTTAATTCACATCCGGTATCCTTTAAAGCTCACACACGTCCAAACAATTTGCCTGACTATCTTCTAAACTCGGTCTGTTGAAATTTAGTTGGTTGTGTGTCCGGCTGGCAAACAACAATTCGACCAACTGATAACAGGTTGCTTGTCAGATCCAACTGGTGGATCAACCAACCCAGCCATCTTGCAGGTTGGCAACGTGTGTACAAGTCTTTTGAACAACTTTGTTGTTTTTGAATGTAGACATGTTGTGCAGTTTGTTGTTTAGCTTGCTTGCATAGTATTTAAAGAGAAACTCTGACCAATAATTGAACTTTATCCCAATCAGTAGCTGATACCCCCTTTTACATGAGAAATCTATTCCTTTTCACAAGCAGACCATCAGGGGGCGCTGTATGGCTGATATTGTGGCGAAACCCCTCCCACAAAGAAATTCTGAGTACGTACTCTTGGCAGTTTCTTGTCTGTGAACCCTGTTACATTGTGGGAAATAGCTGTTTACAGCTGTTTCCAACTGCCAAAACAGCAAGCAGCAACTACATCACTTGCCAGCAGTAAAAATGTCACCATATGATAAATGTCAGAATATAAATCAGGGATTTAAAATATTGCACAATGGGCAAACACTGACTAAACCATTTATACATAATTATTGTAAAAATGAAGCACTTTTTTAACATTATTTTCACTGGAGTTCCTCTTTAAGACAGTTGGTTGTAAAGTTGGTTGGCGTGTGTGTACGTACTTGTCATATAAACAACATGTTGAGCAGTTGGTTGTGCATTGTGTTGGACGGTGTGTGTTTGAGCATTTAAAGAATTCACCCTAATTAAATGTAAACATCTGACTTCATGCCGCATAAAGCGTAGAGATCTCTTGCAGCATTTTACAGAGTACACAGTCAAGTCACTGATTGTCTTGGCCCAGATTTGACCCAGAGACCCCAAAGCTCCATGTCAAGAATACCAACCACTACGCCACCATGCAAACCGCATCAATCACCACCCTTTCATTCTTGCACGGCTCTTGGATGAACCAACTTGGGCATTTATCTATCGACCACCAGCTAGACTTCACATTCCACCCGATAGGCTGCTAGTGGCAAGAACATTTTTTTTAATTTTTCCTCTCATAAAAGAGGAACTGTAAGCAGGGATTGACATTCATCCTAATCAGTAGCTGATACCCCCTTTCCTAAGAGAAATCTATACCTCTTCTCGAATAGATCGGGGAATTCTGTATGGCCGATATTGTGGTGAAACTCCTCCCACTGTGTGATGTCATGACCATGGCCCTGACCGTTTGCCATCTGTGAACCTTGTTGCATTGTGGGAAATAAGTAATTTTATTCATTATGATATTTTCACTACAGTTCCTCTTTAAATTACTTCAACTGTACTGCCGGTAAAAACAGGTTCACTTTCTGCTTTGCTTTGTGTATTTCTCTGCCACACAAGCCGAGTATACAGCAAACCAAAATTAGCTGTAGACATCTGAAAAAAAACAAAACAAAACAGACCATAGCCGTGTAACGAGATAGCACGGGTCAGACAGCAGATGTGGAAGACTTCATCTCCTCACACTCTAAGCACGTTACACATCTGCTTTCATGGCTCCTGTAAAACCTGAACTCTGCGATTCTAGGTTGCAAAACTAACTGCTAAAGTAACACTTCCTGCCACTAGGGGGTGGCTAGACCACCGCAGGGTGACTTAGTGACTTAGGTTCAGCCAACCAACAGACCTCTATCAAGTAATTGAACTCGAGGGGTATGGATGTTCTAGGTGGTTTAAGGGTCGGTTCATACGGACGCTTGGCAGTGTTTACCAGCAAATGTCCGGGACTCGTCGGTAAACGTTTACATCGCATGGTTAAACAGAGTAACCGAGCAGCTCAGGGGGACCCAAACCACCAGGAATGTATAGGGGGATAAAACAGACCAAAAAGCCCTCCTACTAATAAGCAATGCTTGGTGAAATTTGCCTTCTTAAAACATAAGGAAACTTGCAATAATTCAGCTATAAGTGAACATTTGTGGTTACCCACAATGCACCACTACTGAATATGCAATTTATCTCTTTTCGGCCCTGTAAGCCAGGCTAGCATCCAGAACCGCTGGTGTATAGCAAGCCTATAGCTTTCAATATTACACAGCCACACCAACCCCACATGTAGACAGCCTGTTTCGGGCTTTTGGCCCTCATCACTACAGGGCAGGGATTGATATGGCTTGGACCAAGGGCTCGGTCCTCGCTTTGCTCGGATAACGTTTTATTCTAACTATGTCCACTTGGATAGTGGACATTGCACACCAGGACCCAGGCTGCTAACTCGGGTTGCAAGGTTAGTACTGCGGATCGGTATTATGGGGTTAATTTATGGCCTGCATGACTTTGCACATGCCCAGTAACATTTGTATGTTATTTTGATGGGTATGCTGAAATGGTACACCGACCCTTAGGCTAGCTGATGTGATAAGTAGTTTCTGCCAGGCGGGGACTAGCCTTTGCGCTATTTTTAAAAATAAACACTCACCTCTTAGAGGGTGTCAGGAGATGGAGAGACAATGTTTTCTAGATTTAAATACATATGTTTAAAGTGAACCGAGCACTATTTTTGCCCCCCAGTGCATCTCAATAGCACATTAAAATGCATGCCAACAATGTGTCTCATTATATAGATATAAAAAAAAATGTACTTTTTACATTTACAGTTTACCAGAGGTTTTATTAGCCTATGTCTGGGGCCCAGTTGACCCAGAGGTTTCAGGCAGCTAAAGGACGAATGTAATTGTTTTATTGCACACATTAGCAAGAAGTAAACAATACCTTTCATCAACAGAGGCGGTGGGTAATTAGGACAACTGCTTCAAAGACTTTATCCAGAGGGAAGGTGTGAAGATAGCGTCTGTGACTTCTGTAAATAGGGACAGCTAGAAGGGCAGGGGGGGGGGGACATGGCAGCTCCTAGCTATTAGAAACCAGCAGAAATTCCAGGGGGTATAAAAAAGGTGCTTAGTTCCCTTGAAAAGTAGTCCAGTCAATTACTTTTGAGGGTTAAATTTTTCTTTTTAAATGTAATAATTACTGTACAAATGTTCTTCATACTGAATGCACAATGCTATAGCACTGAATGGAGTGCTCATTTTAAAACAGGGCTGTGGAGTCGGTATAAAAATCTTCAGAGTCCAAAGCCGACTCCTCAGTTTATGAAACCCCGACTCCGGGTACCCAAAATGGCTTCGACTCCTTAGTCTAATACTTAACAGGGCTGTGGATTTTGTACAAAAATCATCTGACTCGCGACTCAGACTCCTCAGTTTATGAAATCAACGACACCGACTCCGGGTGCCCAAAATTGCCACGACTCCGACTCCTGGACTCCAACTCCGACTCCACAACCCTGTTTTAAAGCCCCAACAAAAGCTAGCTACAATAATTTTACAGTCTGTGTTAGTCAGCCATGTTTCAAAGCCCTCAGTAAAATCTCTCGTACAAATCCATTTACAAATTTTACAATCATACATTCAGGCTTCACATTAATTTCTGAAGATAAGACAAGCTTCTTGGTCAATTCTTTGTAGGCTTTACAGAAAATATCCTGCCGACTACGCCAAAAGCAACAGACTCCGATCTACTTACATGTTGTTGTGCTGCCTCTTCGGAGCTCATCTGTGAATAATAAGCACTACCCAGCCCAACAGAGAGATTATGCCGCAACACTGGGCAGCTAATAATTAAAAAATTATTATTAAGCTTCTGACAGCTCCCGGAAACCTAATCTTTTACGACACTTGCTCATACAGAAATTATAGTCTCCTAAAACACTAATTATAAGCCTTGCAGTGAAGGAATTTGGAAGAATAAACTATAAAAGTATTTTGTGATTAATCAGATTACGACACTGGAACAAATGGCATGACTGCTGCCATAGCTAGACAATAGAGCCATGCCAATTTCTTCAAAGTACCCAACTGTTAAACTAGCTGTAAACAGGCCCGGCCCTAGACTTTTTGCCGCCTGAGGCAATTTTCAAAGAAATCGCCGCCGCCAAGCGCCCCCCCCACCAAGCCGTGGGTTCGGGGGGCCGCCGAGCTGGAGGGGACAGCGGGCAGGAAGGGGGTATTGGGCCTAGCGGTGGGGAGGGGGGTCGGACCCCCCCTTCCCTCGCCTGGGTCCCCTGTCCTCCGCTCCCCTCCAGCTTTAACAAGGTCCGTGCTGGCTGCAGCTATTTGTAAGAGGCAACGGGCGGGGATTACTCACCTCTTCCTCGTTCCAGGCCAGCGTGCGCTCCACTGACGTCACTTCCTGCGGCGTAGCAGGAAGTGACGTCAGTGGAGCGCACGCTGGCCTGGAACGAGGAAGAGGTGAGTAATCCCCACCCGTTGCCTCTTACAAATAGCTGCAGCCAGCACGGACCTTGTTAAAGCTGGAGGGGAGCGGAGGACGGGGGACCCAGGCGAGGGAGGGGGGGGGTCCGACCCCCCTCCCCGCCGCTAGGCCCAATACCCCCTTCCTGCCCGCTGTCCCCTCCAGCTCGGGCGGCCCCCCGCACACACGGACGGGCGGGTGCCGCCCCCCCAGAAGTGCCGCCTGAGGCAAAAGTTTCACCCCGCCTCATGGGCGGGCCGGCCCTGGCTGTAAACTACACAAGATTTTTAAGAAACTGGAAGTTAAATTTAATTTAAATCTAATGAAAATCTATTAAAACTATTGCATATAGAGTCAATATTACAATTGAAATATTAGCTATGATCATGAAGCTATACAGATCTTCTGTAAGGCCAGAGAGAGGACTGAGCGCAGGCCTCTTGGGATTTTATGTGCCACAACAAGGATTAAATATTATGGGTTCATATGCAGTATACTGTATATGGTTTAAAGGATACCCGAGGTGAAAATAACCTGATCAGATAAACAATTGCATCTATCCTCCTCCTAGACATGACTTTTTTTTTTTTTTTAAATACCCCACAATTGAATTTTATATTTAAATCTACTTTTTAAGTTTTTACTGTTTCATTGTTTTTGCTCAATGACAAATACATTGAAATATGCCAGAGGTAAAATCTATAAACTATTGACCCTTTTTATCTCTTTCCTGCTCTCAGAATCCATTTTCTGCTAGGAAAGTGTTTTAAGGCTGTAATTCCTTATCACTGAGGGTTACACTGTAGTCTGACCCAGTTCTGACTCAAGACAGGAACTGCAACTTACATACCTGTTTAACTCTTCCAGGCAGAGAAAGAAAAAAAGGAACACAGCATAGTTAGTTGTGTGCTAGGCACTGTACATACACATGTCTATCTCATCATGTCACATGTCACCTTGGGTATAGTGTTCAGTGATGTGTGTGGCAACTGCTGTTTCCCTCTTACTTAACAGGGCCTGGAACTGGGCTAACTGAGGCTGCTGTTGCTGTGCAGATGTGTGATCACTCACCCGTGATTGGCAGCTGTCAGAGGGGGCAGGGTTTCCTGGCAGCCAATAGATACTGATTATGCCTCACACTTTAGGTGATATGGTTCCCGTCCGTCACTTTCTGCAAGGCAAGCTGGGATCCCTTCCCCCCTGTTTTGGACTGTTATATTGGACTGTCGTAGGCCAATTTAGGTCGTAGGCTAATTAAGGCTTTTATTGGCGGTGAAAGGTGCCGCCGATGGTGGACAGGTTATTTATTTATCTTAATGTTATGATCTGTCTGTCTCATGACAGATTTTTTTGAAGGATTGCAATAAAAAGTTAATAATGATTTATGCAAATAAAGTTATAAGCTAACATTATTATTATTTAAATAGCAATAAAAAGTGCCTACGGCCATTTTTTGTCCACACAGGTGTGTTTGTTTATTATTAAAAAAAATATATATAAATACATAGGCAGTTATGCGCTTGTACATTTGCCACATAAAATTACATGTACATTTCAAAAAATTCCTTCATTTCCTGTAAATGCCACAGGAAAGGAGACTACCTCCCCAGCAGGGACATAGAGGATTTCTCTAGTCTGTGCTATGCAAACTAAACACTCCAAGAACAAAAAACGATTTCAAACTTCCTGGTGATGCCCGATGCCAAGAGAAGAAACGTGGCAACAAAATTCCCACAATGACGGCATCTTCTCCAGTAAAATCACCATGCCAGCACATGCCTCCACCTGACCTACTTGTTCAGGAGGGATCTGGTGTTTTGGGAGCCGCGCCCGGAGATCGTCCCACAGCTGGAGAGGAGAATAGCACAGCAGAGCGGCTGCGGTGGAGACAGGTTACACAGAAAACCAAGTAAGCAGGTTTATAATTTGTTATCTACAAAGTGCTGCCTGCAGCACTACATAAAATAGGAAAAAAAAAAAAAAAAACAGGAGACAAGTAGTGTATGAAAAAGCAGAGCACTATCCATGTTAAAGCTAATGGGAAAAAGAACAAAAAAGAACCAGATACTTACATAAAGAGAGAACGGGCCCTGGGTCCTATAGATAGAGCCTTCCCACTCCCCTCACGGTGCCCTCAGTGCAACGCTGGCTCCCCCGTTAGAATCAGGGCTGTGGAGTCGGTCCAAAAATCCACCAACTCCGACTCCTCAGTTTAGGATTTCTCCGACTCCGACTCCTCGACTCCGACTCCTCTAATTTGCATATTACAATTTTGTTGATTAAAAGTATGTAACATGAAATTCGTCTCTTAACTGCCAACGCTTAGGAATTTTACAAGACAACTGAAGTGAGAAGGATATGGAGACTACTATATTTATTCCCTTTAGACTAAAACTAGTCCTTGGTAAGAGTACTTGTAAAAGGTACAGACTGGAACAAAGAACATCTATCAGGCCCTAGGCAATGTAAGTGTGGGTACATGTAAGAGTGATGTGCAGGTACTCTGCAGGGGAATGAGGAGATTCTTCCTCTATTACACATTCTTCATGCACAATCTGAACAAAGTTTATGGGTGACAGACAACACCTCTGTGTTCAATGTGCACAACATTCTCAGTGGGTTCCCTGCAGCTCTGTGGGGAGTGCATATGTAGAGTATAGTACTACTGTGTAACAAAGTAAACCTGAGACAGATGAAATTAAAGTTTTATACAGAACTGGGGTTTCCTCCAGCCGCCTTTAGGATAATCAGTCCCTCGTTGTCCTCCTCCACCACCTGGATCTTCTGCTATGAGTCCAGGTACTTGAGCCAGTCGGGCGTAGTGCGCATGCACACACTCCGCCGCCAGGAGCATACTACACCTGTGCAGCACAGGTGCAGAATGTTCCTGGCTGTGGGAGCGGCATGCGGCCGGACAGCGCTGACTGGCTGAATTACCAGGACTCATAGCAGAAGATCCGGGTGGTGGAGGACAGCGAGGGACTGATTAGCCTGAAGGGGGCTGGAGGAAGCCCCAGGTATGTATAAAACTTTACTTTTCATCCGTCTCAGGTACCCTTTAATTTGTAGTCACCAAACCAAATTTTAACAATATATCAAATTATTTGATTTCATCAGCAAAGGTAAGTGCATACATTTGCATAATTCAGCATCAATGCAGAATTATTTTCATCTCATTGACCATCTCTATTAGTGACACAGCTACACATCAGGCTTTATTCTTACAGCATAGATGTTATTTAGTATATATATAAGAGATTCCTGTGTACACATCATATATACAGTCACAATCAGATCTGTACATCTGACCTTAAAAATACGGGGACTGCTTAATTGAAGCAGCGCAAGTAACTAATTTTGATTGGTTTATTTCATTTTTGTGGACTAAGCACAGCTATTACTGTATATATACATTATTTTTAATGACTATTATCTGAGAAATAGAACATTTTATCATATTTTCTATTTTAATTACAGTTACAAATTCATTAGGAGTCGGAGCATTTTTTCCCGACTCCGACTCCAGGCACCCAAAATTGCACGACTCCACGACTCCGACTCCACGACTCCGACTCCACAGCCCTGGTTAGAATCCCCCACCGCCGGAGGATTCGGAAGTCTTCAGGAGCCCCAGAGCTCCCGAAGATGGGCTGCCCTGTACTGCGCCTGCGTGAGCAGATACTGCTACCAGGGAGCAAGCACTAACGCGGGGACTGTAAGGGGAGTCGGCCTTCCCTCTCCTTGGGTAAGTACCTGGTTTTTGTTTTTTCAGTGGTTCCCACTCACTTTAATCATTAATGTGTATCTGCAGCCACAGAAATGAGACTTCAGCATTCAGCGTGGCCAGATCGGAAATCAACTGCCTATCATAACATGTAATTGTCTTAATTGCTATTACTAATTGTCTGAAAAGCCCTGCAGACATCTCCCATACTATGCTGAGACAACACTGAGCAGGGCAGAAAGCTCCTCCCTCCCAGGACACATGCTTTTATTTGCTCCTCCCTCCCAGGACATGTGCATTTTTTGGTCCTCCCTCCCAGGACATGTGCTTTTATTTGCTCATCCCTCCCAGTACATGTGCTTTAATTTGCATAAGACCTCGGAGCAGTGGGAGGAGCCTGCACCCGATTTACCTCACCTCAAACTGTATGCCTTTGGGGGGGGAAAGGGTGCTAGGGCCATTTCCAATAGCTTTCATGCGGAACTCAATTGGAAATCAGAGTGCAGTGTGGACACTGGACAGGCAATAGGGGATCTATCTAGTACCTGGAACATGCCATGCAATTTCCCATCAGACAGAAGGGTCGAATAGATTATTTCCGACAGGTCCAATCAGATTTCCGATTGTTTTTCTGATCGATTTTCCGGTCACTTCTATACAAAATCGATCAGAAAACGTTTGGAAATCAGATCAATTGGACCATTCTTTATGATGGGAAATTGCATGGTGTGTACCAGGCATAATAGTCGATCTGGTGGCAGATCAACAGCCATACATCAGGCTACTTGGTGGGCAATCGACCATCCGATTCAATTAGAATCGGATGAAAAATCGGTGCCGCAAACTGCATGCTCGACAGACGATGCAACCAATTTCAGGCTGAAATTGGTCGCATTAATCGATTGGACATGCTGCAAAATATCGGGCTGTCGTAGTCAGTCGGGTGCGCGTCAGTAATGGCGAGCGATATATAACAGGACAAGCAACAAACGTGACAAAACCCCCAACGCTTTCTCCCCCAATGGTCAATGTGCCCCCTCCCCCCCGGTGCCCAGTGCAATATACATTACTTGTCTATGTCCGCCGCTGGCTTCGGGATCCATCCTTCAACCACACGCGCCTTACGCGGTTTTCAGCATGCTTGTGGCCCCCGTGTGACATCACACAGGCACCCTCGTTACTCTGACAACCACGTAGAGCGCATGTATGGACGAAGGACCAAGACTGGAGGCATTGGTGGACGTGGCCAGGTAATGTATAGTGAGGGGGGGATGACATGGACTATTAGGGCGGACAGCGACGGGCCAGCGAGGCGGCGTCACAAGGCTGAATTGATCGGGAATCTGCCTGTGTTGTATGGGCAGCCAACAGATCTCTCTCCCCAATCAGATTTGATCAGAGAGAGCTCTGTCTCTCGGTTGATCTGCCCATCCCTCGTCTCCTGTATGGGCACCTTCAGGCAGAGCTCAGCCAATCGATATTTAACCACAACTCTATTGTCCTTGAAGCTGTAGGTCAAACAATATTTCGCTCTCTATTTCAGGAGTCATTCAGATGTTGTGAATCCTACATTTGGCTACGGAATGTTTAAAACTCCTCACTGTAAAAACGTTTGAAGGACGAATCATTTCAAAGAGCTAAAGAGCAGCAGATGCTTTTCCTTAAAACGGTAGATTAACAACACTGTTACTTTCTGCACTTTACCCCATGCTGCGCTGCCTTTATCCGGCCTCAGATCTGCTCTCAGGATCAAGTTACAGTGAAAGTTGGCGTGGATCCACGCTAATCTTGCGTACAATCTGAGCAACAAGCGATTGTGAGCGTTTGGAATCTGATCGAGCTTGTTACCAGCTTGTAAACATTGCCACCTTGGGCACTAATCGCCACTTCCTCCACATCCGGGGACGCCGCGTGTGAGATAACCACGGGGAAGTGTATATTCTGCTGTCTCACGGTGATCTGCACAGATCTGTAGGAGAACTTTCGCTGCTGGTCACATGACCCAGCACTGCTGCCCCTCAGAACATGCTGGACTCATGCTGCTGGCGTAACACACACGGCACTGAGATCACTCCAGAGGCAGCTGACAGTGAAACATACAGAAAAGTGGAAGTCAAGTATCTTTCTCTGAAACTCTAGATAGATACGGGAGGGTCAGAGCCAGGGCGCCGTTACCTGAGAAAAACAAACATTTTTTAGAAAGGTTCCTCGAGCAACAGTTCAGGGAACGAGGTTGTACAGACACATCTCTAGCCTTGAGGCTAGCAATGCATTCCAGTATACATACCTGGTATTTCCTCCAGTCCCCTTCAGGCTGAACGGTCCCCCTTGCTCTCTAACTAAGACACCTTGATCCTCCGCTAGGCAGCCCGATAAATCCGCCAGTCGGCGCAGGCATAGTCTGGCCACCTGCTCCCCATCGCGCTCCTGTGGTCGAGAGCAATCTATGACCTGCTCCTGGCAACAAGAGCACGATGAGGCATGCATCAGCCTGAAGGGGGCTGGAGGAAACCCCGGGTATGTATCATTTTTTTCCCCCCTTCATCTCCGGTTTCCTTTAAAAAGGACAACTGAAGTGAGAGGGATATGGAGGCTGCCATATTTATTTCCTTTTAAGCAATACTAGTTGCCTGGCTGTCCTGTTGATCCTCTTCCTCTTTTATCCATAACCCCTGAACAAGCATGCAGCATTATTGTCAGATCTGACAAGATTAGCTGTATGCTTGTTTCTGGTGTTATTCAGACACCACTGCAGCCAAATAGATTAGCAAGGCTGCCAGGCAACTGGTATAGTTTAAAAGGAAATAAATATGGCAGCCTCCATAGTCTTCACTACAGTTGTCCTTTAAGGAGCGGACAGGATGGATCCTTAATGACTTCTAACGCCCGAGCAGCATCGACTGGCGGCCATTGTACACACAGAACGATTGAAACACTAACAAAATAC
Organism: Hyperolius riggenbachi; assembly: GCF_040937935.1. Classification (NCBI taxonomy): domain Eukaryota; kingdom Metazoa; phylum Chordata; class Amphibia; order Anura; family Hyperoliidae; genus Hyperolius; species Hyperolius riggenbachi. Next base: position 300,133,492 of record NC_090652.1, read on the forward strand.
TGTAAATGTTCCTAAATCAATGGAATAAAAAAGGTACAGGCAGGTCTATAGGTCTGAGCTTTGCCGGTTTATTGCACAACTGCAGCGAGGGTCGGGGAATCAGCGTGTGTTCATAGTTACAGGATGTACATGTAGAACACTCAACCTTCCACATGAGGACACATAAGGAATTTTTATAGAGCATGGGGGGTGGGGGGTGAGGTGGGGGGGGGGGGGTTTATGAGCAACTTTATAATCTTTTATCTACTCTTCCAGTTATTTATTTTTATACAGCTGTGTGTGAGAATGGCCGCCCAGCCACTCTATGGAGAACTGAGACCCCCCCCCCCCCCCCCCCACGGCTACACCCTCTTGCCTTTTAGAAGGGAACCCTGAATTTAAAGAGAACCTGAACTGAGTAAAACTATTTAAAAAGGACCACCGCTATCGATCGCAAAAAAAAAAAAAATGTTAAATACATGTGAACACATACAAATAAGCAGTACATTTCTTCCATAGTATAATAAGCCATACATTACTTCTTTCTTATGTTGCTGTCACTTAAGGCTGCCATACACTGATCGATTGCCACCAGATCGACCAGCAGATAGATCCCTCTGTGATCGAATCTGATCAAGGAGGGATCTATAGGCTACCTACACTGCAAACAGATTTTGAATCGATTTCACTATGACACCGATTCACAGTCTGTGGAGCTGCTGCCGCCGCCGCCCCCCCCCCCCCATACATTACCTGATCCGGCCGGCGCGAGTCCCCCGGTCTCCGCTGTCTCTTCTCCGCTCTGGGCTCCAGCTTCACTTTACTTCCTGTACGGGGAAGTTTTAACAATAGATGGCGCTCTACTGTTTAAACAACCTGTCGGGACAGGAAGTAGGTGAAGCTGGAGCCCAGCGGAGAAGGGACCTCGGGGACACGAGCCAGCGGAGCAGGTAATGTATTGCCGCTAGCGTGAGTCATTCGAACGCCGCCATCGACGCACTCCCAACCCGCCGCCGAGCGAAATCTTCCACACGGACAGATCGACGGGAACGATTTTGGACAGAAATCGATCATTCGGTCAGCGTTTGCGCAATGATTTCACAGCAGATTTGATCACAGTGATCGAATCTGCTGTAGATCAGCGGGAAATTGTGTAAGTGTATGGGCCCCTTTACAGTAGGTAGTAGAAATCTGACAGAACCGACAGGATTTGGGTTAGTCCATATCCTCATGGGGGATTCTCAGCATAGCCTGTATTCTTTAAAAGACACTCCCTGAAAAGGATTTATATAAAGATGCTGGCCAGCCTCCCTGCACACTTTTTTGGCAGTTGGATGGAGCAACTGCCATTTACTAAGAGCTTGTTCACACCTAGGGTGCTTTCGCCTTTGTTTTAAGTACCAAAAGTGCTTGTGCAATGATTCCCTATGAGAGTGTTCACATCTGAGCGGTTCGATTTCTGATCCGCTCACCAAAGCGCTGCCTGCACCATTTTCAGGGCGATTTGCCTTAATGGAAGGTATAGGGAAGAAAAAAAAATAAAAAATAAAAAATTGCAAAGCGCTTGAACAAACGCTTGGTATATCGATTTCCCCAGCGCTTTCATGAATAAATACATTGTATTTATTCATTTCTGGGTGAAAAAGTTCACTTCATGACTTACGTCAGGCAGTGAAAAAACCACCATCGCTCTGCAAAAGCGCTTAGAAAAGCGCTTTATGGAGAAAAAAAAAAAAAAAACACAGCACGCAGGTAAGCGCCAGGAGGCGCTAAAAAAAAATGTGCAAAAAACAAAATCAAAAACCGCTGGAGTCAGCGATTTTGATTTTAGAGGTGAACAAAGCCTCGGTACTTTTGGAAATAACAAAAAACTTGAGAACTCTCCATAAGGAGATGGGCTAGTCCAAAACCTGTCAGTTCTGTCAGATTTCTATTACCTACTGTAGGTAACAACATAAGAGAAAAGTAATTTACGTCTCATTTTATTCTGGAAGAAAAGTACTTTGTATTCGTATGCGTTTACATGCTTTTAGAATGTTATGATTTTCGCGACAGTGGGCCTTTAAATTATAAACATGATGTACTTGCAAATAAATATTACATGCTTACCTCGCCATCAGTTCCTCTCAGAAGCTCACCATTTTCTTCTTATAACGATTCCTTCCATTTCTGTCAAGATTTGGTCAGAACTGAGTTACTTCAGTTGCTGTCAGTTATAACTGGAAGGACAACTGATGAGCAAGGTAATGTCCATATTTACCTAAGCCTTAAGTGGGTAATATTACAGCTTAACAGTGTGCTGACCCAGAAGCTGTTATGGGGTAATGGCCATTTTCAATATGGAGGGAGGAGAATTCCATTGATCACAGTGGGCAAACAGGACCAGGAGAGGAGAAAGAGACTGATGAGAAGACTACACAGGAGGCAAGTATGACGTGTGTATGTTTGTTTTGACTTTTAATTTTCAGTTCAGGATTAATGATATGACAACAGCTACACTCAGAGGATCCCTGCAGTGAGAACTGGGCAGGCATAGAATGTTTATACCCGCCAGACACAACAAGGCAAAGCAGAAGTAAGAGCCAGCTCACACAGACCGCTCCTGGCACCTCGTTTTGTTGCAGCCAGAGGCATTTCTGCACCGCGCAGTAAAGCGTTTGACATAGTTTGTCATCGTGTTTAGAGCCTAAGGAGATATAATGTAGCCACAAACGCCACCAACTCCAGAGGCTGCATTTAGCGTCCGAAAAAACTCCATCAACTGCGGCTCTTGAGCAATCAGAGGACCAAGAAAAAATATACCGCTCAACTCACAAAACGGAGACAGTGCTGGAACTAGGGCTGCCCAGCCCGGACTCAATGATAGGTGAAGGAGATCCGCACAATGTCTCAACAATCCATAAGTTTATTCAGGACGTATCCCATGCACATAAAAAAGAGGTACTCCGACTGACATGTTTCGAACCTACATGGTTCTTAATCATAGCTATGATTACCTTCACCTATTGTTGAGCAATCAACGGTAAATGGCATGAGAGGACCACTCCCATTCATCCAATCACATTCGAAAACACACTGCGATTCTGATGGCGATTTGCAGCGTTAAAGAGAATGTGTACTGTCCGATTTGTACAATAAAAAAAAAACATACCAATCGAGTCACTGTGATCTCCTGGATCCCTCTTTGCCAAGAGATAGATTATATATATATATATATATATATATATATATATATATATATATATATATATATATATATATATATATATATATATATATATATATATATCTCATGTTACAGTATACTACAAGTTTTTATTACATATTGAATTATCTGCACTCCAGTCTGGGATTTTCACAGGTTCTCAGCATGGGCAGCTCCCTCCCCCCTCAGACAAGATGAAACAGAGCAGAGACCTGTCTGGGACGGATAAACAAAGCGCACACACACACACACACACACACACACACACACACACACACACACACACACACACACACACACACACACTGCAGGGGGTGTGGAGAGGGCGTGCATAACTTCTCCCTATCACAGCAGAGGCAGCACATTCCTCTCTGGGTCGACAAATCTTGACAAAGAAAAGAAGATTAGATATATTACAGAGACAGTGCAACTAGGAAAGGCTGCAGCAATCCAGACCACATTAGAACAGGTATAGGAACTTATAGGATAGAATAAATACGGCTGCAAATTTTGTTACAGAGTCTCTTTAAAAGGGACTCAGAGGAGTGCCAAAATTTAAAAGGATACACTTACCTGGGGACGCCACAGGACCTCACCGCCTAGCCGGAGCTGGAAGAAGCCCCAGGTAAGTGTATTCTTTTACATTTGGGCACTCCTCTGAGTCCCTTTAATAGAAACACGATTTACAATACAATACAATGCAGCACAGTTTTTCATGCAATCATGGTTATACACTGCGCGATAGTGATTTCCGTGAAAAGAGGGGGCAGGGATTTACATCACATAGTTCCGCAATTGGTACATGATTATTTTAGCGCTGTCATAGACACAATCACAGGAAAATACCATCTAGCAGTATGATTGCACTTAGATGATTGGGGGGGGCTGGAGGGGAAGAAAGAAAAAAAAAGAAAAAAAAAAAAAAAAAATCACACCCAATCGCTGCAGTGGGGAGGGGGCATTGAATTGTTATAATCAGTGTCCATGCCGCAAAATCCTGTCCTATTCGAGTTTTGGATCATAGCGCCACGAGCGCAGAAAGGAAGAGTCCGAGCCTTTGCTGCACTGAGGCACAAGGCAGCCGCCTCCCTCCCTCAGTAACTGGAAGAGTTAATGGAGAGGTGATCGCAGAGTGTTTGCAAAAACGTGTTAATGTTCTCGCGACGCTGCTGTGCCGACGACAGGAGATTTTCCCACCTCCTCCAAGTCATTTTCACTCTTGAAATCACTCATTTCTGGTGCGACAAAGCTCTGCTAAACAGAAAGAGCAAACAAGACAAACAGCAACGCGGCCAACTCAGCAGGAGGGAGCGCTAATGGTGCGGACAGGGGGGCATGTGCTCCGAGCCGAGGGAAGGGGGGCCTGCAAGTCACAGAACTAAAGACTATTGTGCTACAGAAGGAATTCACCGGATTCTGGAGCCCAAACAGAGAGGACAACAGAGATAATCAATCTGTGACGAAGCCTTACAACCTCATGCAAATTTCATGCAAAGTATTACAGGCATCTTCTGCAGCATATTACAGAGTACATAGTCATGTCACTGACTGTCCTCAGAGGAGCTCACAATCTAATCCTGCCATAGCCATAGTGTAATGTCCCACCATATTGTTATTATGTATTTACAGTACATAGCACTGACTTCTGCAGCACATTACAGAGTACATAGTCATGTCATTGACTGTTCTCTTTATCTAAAGACCAAGGTCTGGCCCTGATCTCAACCTTAAAGAGAACCCGAGGTGTGTTTAAAGAATGTTATCTGCATACAGAGGCTGGATCTGCCTATACAGCCCAGCCTCTGTTGCTATCCCAAACCCCACTAAGGTCCCCCTGCACTCTGCAATCCCTCATAAATCACAGCCGTGCTGTGAGGCTGTGTTTACATCTGTAGTGTCAGTCTCAGCTGCTCCCCCGCCTCCTGCATAGCTCCGGTCCCTGCCCCCGTCCCTTCCCTCCAATCAGCAGGGAGGGAAGGGATGCAGGCGGGGACTGGAGTTTTGCAGGAGGCGGGGAGAGCAGCAGACTGACACTAGAGATAAACACAGCCAGCTCTGACAAGCGGTTTGTCAGCAGCGTGGCTGTGATTTATGAGGGATTGCAGAGTGCAGGGGGACCTTAGTGGGGTTTGGGATAGCAACTGAGGTTGGGCTGTATAGGCAGATCCAGCCTCTGTATGCAGATAATATTCTTCAAACCCACCTCGGGTTCTCTTTAAAGGAATTCACTTTGGTACGCAAATCAACGTAACATTTCATCACTATACAAGTAATGTTGTAATTGAAAGCTACTAAACGTCAGGCTTCAGCTAGTGTATGCTGACTGAGCCAATCATTTAGCAGCCATTCTCTAGCACGAAGGTGCTGTGAGTCAGCAGAAGCTGTTTGTAGCTAATAGTCTACGAGATGCAAATAACTCAGAGCTGATGCAGAATAATGCAAATGTATGCAGTTTGATAAGACACTGATTGAATCCCAACAAGGAGAAACTCCACTGGTAAGTTTTCAAACTACATACATAATAATCCTGAATCAACAGGAAATGATTTGCCTCTCATTGCCCCTGCCCTAGTAACTCATGGAGTGTATGGGAGGGAGGGTCAGGGCCTGCACCCTCATACAGACATATATATATATGAGCAGCAGATTGTGGTACAGGAGGGACGCAGGTAGCAGGAGACTGACGAGTAGAAAATGATCTGTGAATATGCAGCTTTTTGGGCAGATCTTTTTGCTGCTTATCCTATCTACTAACCGAAAGTTGTAAATATGCACAGACCCAGAAGCACCTGTGGGTGGAGGCTTAGTGTGGGCGGAGGCTTAGTGTGGGCCACAGAGTTGTGGGTAGTGGCTTAGTGTGGGCGGTGGAGTTGTGGGCGGCAGATTTAGTGTGGGTGGCGGAGTTGTGAGTGGAGGCTTAGTGTGGGGGCGGCGGCTTAGTGCGGAGATAGTGGTGGGCATGTGCAGCTGCAGGTGGGTCCATGTACGAACAGAAACACCCCTGGGTGGTGGCTTAGTGTGGGCGGCAGATTAATGTGAGCCACACAGTTGTGGGTAGTGGCTTAGTGTGGGCAGCGGAGATGTAGGTGAAAGCTTAGTGTGGGCAGTGCAGTTGTGGGTAGTGGCTTAGTGTGGGCAGCGGAGATGTAGGTGAAAGCTTAGTGTGGGCAGTGCAGTTGTGGGTGGAGGCTTAGTGTGGGTGGCGCAGTTATGGGTAGTGGCTTAGTGTGGGCGGTGCAGTTGTGGGCGGCAGCTTAGCGTGGGTGGTGCAGTTGTGGGTGGAGGGTTAGGGTAGGCACCGGCTTAGTGTGGGCTGCACACTTGTGGGTAGTGGCTTCGTGTATTCGTGGTGAGCAGATGCAGTTGCAGGTGGGTCCCTGTATGCACAGATGCACCTTTTGGCGGTGGCTTAGTGTGAGTGGCGGCTTAGTGTGGGCGGTGGCTTAGTGTGGGCGGTGGCTTAGTGTGGGCGGTGGGCACATGCAGTTGCAGGTGGGTCCATGTATGCACAGATGCACCTTTTGGTGGTGGCTTAGTGTGAGTGGCGGCTTAGTGTGGGCGGTGGCTTAGTGTGAGTGGCGGCTTAGTGTGGGCGGTGGCTTAGTGTGGGCGGTGGCTTAGTGTGGGCGGTGGGCACATGCAGTTGCAGGTGGGTCCATGTATGCACAGATGCACCTTTTGGTGGTGGCTTAGTGTGAGTGGCGGCTTAGTGTGGGCGGTGGCTTAGTGTGGGCGGTGGGCAGATGCAGCTGCAGGTGGGTCCATGTATGCACAGATGCACCTTTTGGTGGTGGCTTAGTGTGGGTGGTGGCTTAGTGTGGGCGGTGGCTTAGTGTGGGCGGTGGCTTAGTGTGGGCGGTGGGCAGATGCAGCTGCAGGTGGGTCCATGTATGCACAGATGCACCTTTTGGTGGTGGCTTAGTGTGGGTGGTGGCTTAGTGTGGGCGGTGGCTTAGTGTGGGCGGTGGCTTAGTGTGGGCGGTGGGCAGATGCAGCTGCAGGTGGGTCCATGTATGCACAGATGCACCTTTTGGTGGTGGCTTAGTGTGGGTGGTGGCTTAGTGTGGGCGGTGGCTTAGTGTGGGTGGTGGCTTAGTGTGGGCGGTGGGCACATGCAGTTGCAGGTGGGTCCATGTATGCACAGATGCACCTTTTGGCGGTGGCTTAGTGTAGGCTGCAGAGTTGTGGGTGGTGGCTTAGTGGAGTGGGAGTGGTGTAAACACTGCGCACAATGATTTTGAGGCTCAGGGGTTTCGCGATTTAATATAAAAACAAAGCTTCCCTCCATGCAGGTCACGGCCGGTCAGGGGGTTGTAGTTAACAATCTGCCCATTCAGAGGCTGAACAATGCCGGGCGTGCTTGTGCAAACAGCCGGGGCGCAGCAGTGGGTGACAAGAGGGAGCCACGTGAGTCGGTCAGCCGTGCTGCGAGGGCAGGGATGGTCCAGAGACATTCTAGTGAGCTGAGCTGCAAAGAAAACAAGTTTGTTTGCAGCCAGGATCCCATTTACTCCCTGCTACAGTAGCATTATACACGGGACCAACCCAACCATGGAAACTTTCAGTTGTTGCTTTAAAGGGCAACTGTAACAAGAGGGATATGGAGGCTGCCATATTTGTTACCTTTTAAACAATACCAGTTGCCTGGAAGCCCTGCTGGTCTTTTTGGCTGCAGTAGTGTCTGAATTACACTAGAAACAAGCATGCAGCTAATCCTGTCAGATCTGACAATAATGTCAGAAACACCTGATCTGCTGCAGCGGCGGAGGCCTAGCACCCTTTGTTGTAACGGGCCTAAGGAGCTTTGTCCCCACCTATCTGATTTTTTGGCTTAAAGAGGAACTCCAGCCTAAACAAACATACTGTCATTAAGTTACATTAGTTATGTTAATTAAAATAGATAGGTAATATAATCTCTTACCCACCCAGTTTTGAAAGAACAGGCAAATGTTTGATTTCATGAGGGCAGCCATTGTTATGGTTGAAAGGAGGTGACAGGGGAGCATGAGACACAGTTCCAACTGTCCTGTGTGCTGATCACCACTCGAAGTTGCTAGGCAACGTGAACAACAACATAGGAAATCCCATCATGCTTTGCACAGCATCAGGGAAAAAAAGCCTGGGCAGTTTTCTTTGATGGGTGGAGCTAAAAATGCAGCTAAAAATGATGCTTTGGTAAGAAAAACAAAGTTTTGATGCTGTGAAACTGTTAAACAAACACCAAGCCTTTTCAGTTCTGCTGAGTAGATTTTTAGTCCGGAGGTTCACTTTAACTGAATGAGTTGAACTCTTTACTTTGCGTCGGAGAGGTACTATCGCTGCTATGCAGGTAGATTATATGCCCCCACGGAGCTAAAAGATGACCATACATCAGGTGACTTGGCGGCTGATCGACCAATCCGATTACTATAATCAAATGAAAACCGGTGCCGCCAAGTGCATGTCCGACCGGCAATGCGACCAATTTCGGGACGAAAAAAATTTGCACCGCATTTAGACCCTAAAATCCGGAAATAATCATATTGCCAAGGGGGTTAAAGGATGCCCGAGGTGACATGTGACATGATGAGATAGACATGGGAATGTACAGTGCCCAGCACACATAACTATGCTGTGTTCCTTTTTTCCCTTTATCTGTCTGAAGAGTTAAATATCAGGTATGTAAGTGGCTGACTCAGTCCTGACTCAGACAGGAAGTGACTACAGTGTTACTCTCACTGATAAGAAATTCCAACTATAAAACACTTTCCTAGCAGAAAATGGCTTCTGAGAGCAGGAAAGAGATACGAGTCAATAGTTCATAGATTTAAGCTCTGGCATTCGTCAATCAATGTGTCTGAGCAAAAATAATAAAACAGTTAAAACTTAAAGAGACTCCGTAACAAAAATTGCATCCTGTTTTTTATCATCCTACAAGTTCCAAAAGCTATTCTAATGTGTTCTGGCTTACTGCAGCACGTTCTACTATCACAGTCTCTGTAATAAATCAATGTATCTTTCCCCTGTCAGACTTGTCGGCCTGTGTCTGGAAGGCTGCCAAGTTCTTCAGTGTTGTGGTTCTGCTATGAACTCCCCCTTCCAGGCCCCTCTGTGCACACTGCCTGTGTGTTATTTAGGATTAGAGCAGCTTCTCTCTTATCTTTTACAAGCTGGATAAATTGTCCTCTGAGCTGGCTGGGCTTTCACATACTGAGGAGTTACAGACAAGGGCAAAGCTGTTTGCAGGAAGAAACAAGCAGCCTGACACTTCACTGCATGAGAGATGCAGGGGGAAAGAAATGATCTCTTGAGATTCAAAAGGAATGCTGTATACAGCCTGCTTGTGTATGGATGTATTTTCTATGTGTGGACATACTGTACATCAACCTACTTCCTGTTTTGGTGGCCATTTTGTTTGTTTATAAACAAACTTTTTAAAACTGTTTTTAACCACTTTTAATGCGGCGAGGAGCGGCGAAATTGTGACAGAGGGTAATAGGAGATGTCCCCTAACGCACTGGTATGTTTACTTTTGTGCGATTTTAACAATACAGATTCTCTTTAAAGAGTAGATTTAAACATAAAATAAAGCTGTGGAATATCTTAAAGTCATTTTTAGGAGAAGGAAGATAGATACAATTGTTTATTTCATTAGTTTATTTTCGCTTCGGGTGTCCTTTAAGTCTCTGGCCCAGAATGAGCAGCACATCAGAATAGATGCTGCGACTCTGGTGTGACTCTGCTGGCTGCATGCTTGTTGCAGGTGTGTGACTCAAACACAACTAAAGCCAAAAGTTCAGCACGACCGCCAGGCAACTGGCACTATTAAGAAGGGAATGAAAATCGCAGCCTCCATATACCTCTCACTTCAGGTCTCCTTTTTGGCATTATAACCAGAGGATTAGCATTACAGCCAGGAATCTGTAACGTCTTATCAGGGAAGGTCAGGAATGGTAGGCTCCATATTTCTCGCTACAGGTGCTCTTTATAAACAGGCTTTTGTGGCTGACGGAGGCCATGAACTGAAGCGTGCGGTTATATAACTGCCACAGGATGTTCTGCTATGCGGACCTTCAATGCTATCTGATGAAAAGCTGTGAAATTATGTGATTGTAACAAGGTCACCCAGAAGACTGAGAGTCACATGCCAGATTGCCACATCAGAGGCCCACAGCGTGCGCAACCAAGTGTGCGGTCCCCCTCACAGCGTGCGCAGCCAAGTGTACTGTCCCCCTCACAGTGTGTGCAACAAAGTGTGCTGTCACCCTTACAGCGAGCGTAGCCAAGTGTGCTGTTCCGCTGACAGCGTACACAACCAAGCGTACTGTCCTCCTCACAGCGTGCGCAACCAAGTGAAGTCCCCCTCGCAATGTGCAACCAAGTGTGCTGTCCCCCTCACAGCGTGCACAACCAAGTGTAGGCCCCCTCACAATGTGCAACCAAGTGTGCTGTCCCCCTCACAGCGTGCACAACCAAGTGTAGGCCCCCTCACAATGTGCAACCAAGTGTGCTGTCCCCCTCACAGCGTACACAACCAAGTGTGCTGCCCCCCTGTGTTTCGGTAGGATCACATTTTCCTGTGCACCCCAGCTATGTATACAGAAGACTGAATCCCTTTGTTGTGCCTGAGACGCAAATCAGTTATAAATCAGAGATGCTCGTAGCAAAAGGATTTATAATTTCCTGAGGTTTCCTCCCCCTGTAGTCCATCCAGTCCCTTCCATTCTGCCACTGTGAGCTCCGCCATACAGCCCAAGTTGCAGGCCTTTGCACATGCGCAGTATGGGCCTCGCACCCCCTGACCGCGCTTCCGTGTCTGGGAGTGTACTGTGCAAGCACTGTTCCAGTCTTAATGAACTGCAATGCACAAAACGCTCCTGGCAAGGGGAGCGCAATATGGGGTATACGCAACCAGCAGGGCTTCAACGGAAAAAGCTCCAGGTAAATATGAATCCTTTACCTACAATCATCCAGGTACACAGAGCTCAGTCCATAATAGATTTGCGCTTTATGAATCAATAATAATAAATAATAATAAGCATATTGGCAACACAGTAGAAATAACAATTGCATGCATTTTCGCAAACAGTGCTTTTTGCCAGACCCAAGGGCACACGGTTTTGCATGCAAACACATATTTGCTACAGATGTCAAAGACATGCTAATTAATTCAGTTTGCGTGCAAATTTAATGCAAGTTGTATGTAGGGTAGTGTGGGGCCAATCGAATACAGCAGGAACTGAATTTGATTGGCCCAATGTCAGGCTACATACAATCTGCTGCCCTCTACATCCCAGCATTCGCGAGTGAGTGAGTGAATACGATCTCTCTTCTGCAATAAAAAGAGAAGTTATGTATAATCATAAAATATCAACCTCCCAACTGTGGTAATTAAAGAATCTCTGACTGTAAAGAAGTAGTAAAAAACATCATAAAACAAAATACTGTACAATAAAAAGGTGTTGGCTCATCTCCAGTCAGACATCACTTAGCCCAAAAAAATTTTTTATTTCGTTTCATGGGCTACACCCACTTCATCAGGTGCAACAAAGTGCCGCAGTGTGACCTCAACAAGTGCACAGATGACACACTGCTCTGCTAGACAAACGACTGTAAGGGCCGGTTCCCACGGACGTCTGTGCTGCGTCCGCGTTTATAAGCGTACAACCGCTGAACGACATAAATCGTCGTGTCGTTTGAACAGCAGGCTGACAAAACTGGTTGTCAGCATTCGAGGGAGCGTTCGCGTTCAAAAGCTTTTGATAACTTCCCTATGAATTCTGGTCCATTTCCTGTCAACCGCATACGTCAAGCGCCGTTCGCATGCTTACGACGGCGATTGTACGTGTTTACCGCTGACGTTTGTCAAACGCAGCTGTCAATAGCAGTCGCATAAGGCGTCCGAAAGAACGCCATCTACCTCGACGCTGAAAAAAAACTACCGCTGACAGACGATACAAACGCTCTCATAGAAACCTATTACGAGTGGTTGAAACGTGACGTTTAAGCGACCAAAAATACCGACGGCAGACGTCCGTGGGAACCAGCCCTTAGGCTCCTTCCACAGAGTAACAACCCAGAGGTGTGAGACCTCGGGAAGCTGCCATATTTATTTCCTTTTAAGCAATACCAGTTGCCTGTCTGTCCTGCTGATATTTCTGTTCAGTACAGTCTAAATCGCACACCTGAAACAAGCATGCAGTAATCTTGTCAGATATCTGATCTGCATGCTTGTTTAGGGTCTATAATTTAAGGGAATAGAGGCAGAGGATCAGCAGGACAGCCAGGCAATCTGCATTTTTTAAAAGGAAATAAACATGAAGCCTCCATATCCCTCTCATCTCAGGTTCCCTTTAAACAGTCAGTTGTGGTACGACTTTTCTGCAATCGTACCGCATACAGTACAATGACTGTATGCCTCACGTACGCGGTAAACGCGCACATCAAACCGTTAGCGCACTGTATGCAGCGTGGTACTGCGTCGGGACCAGCTGCACCGCGATCATTGTGACAGTCCCATAGGGCCATCAGTGCTTCTGTGAGGTTATGCCTTTTTTCTGCAACGCTACAAATCACGGTAAGGTTCCATTTACACTTAGTAAGCGTTTTTTCCCCTTCTCCATAGCAGTGCATTGTGAAAAAGATTTCAGTTAAAACACATATAGGGCTTGATTTACTAAACCATGAGAACTCAAATATCACACCTTATCAAATATATCACGCCTTATCAAATATATCACACCTTATCAGAGTAGCATAGCAAGCGCTATGAACTTATGCCTGCTTATTGGCAATGGCACTCGTCCTGCCCTAAGCCACTGCGGGTTTGTAGCGCTCGCTATGCTACTCTGTTCTGGTGTGATATCGTTGATAAAGTGCGATATTTGGGTTATCACGGTTTAGTGAATCAAGCTCTGCCCGCAGCTGTTCGCCGGAGCTCTGACCCGGTCCCCGGCGATGACGTCAGAGCGACCTGGAGGTCGCTCTGTACTGCGCCTGCGCGATCGGCGCTGTCAATCACTGCCACGTGGGCCAGAGCGGACTGCGCAGGTGGTAGTAGTTCTGCTCCGGCCCACGTGGCGGTGATTGACAGCGCCGATCGTGCAGGCGCAGTACAGAGCGACCTCCAGGTCGCTCTGACGTCATCGCCAGGGACCGGGTCGGAGCTCCGGCGAATGGCTGCGGGCAGAGCTGCGGCGAGGGAGGTCCTGGGAGCTTGGGGCTGGAGGAAGCCCCCGGTAAGTACCACTCATTTTACTCTATTTGCCCTGATGACTCCTTTAACGTCCCACTGTGAAAGAGCCCTTAAAGGAATCTGTTCCCATCTCATTCGATCAAAGTGATTGAATCTGCATGGAATCAAATGGGAAAAATAGTGTGTATGGGCACCTTAAAAAACTATTTGTCATGAATCCAATAGGGCTGTGGAGTCGGAGTTGGAGCAATTTTGGGCACCTAAAGTTGGAGGTTTCATAAAATGAGGAGTCGGAATTCGGATGATTTTTGTACAAATCCACAGCCCTGGTATTAGAAAAAGGAGTCGGAGCAATTTTTGGTACCTGGAGTCGGAGGTTTCATAAACTGAGAAGTCGGATGATTTTTGTACCGAATTCACAGCCCTGAAATCCAGTCCAGGGCTGTAGGAAAATCCTGTTCTGCAGATTCCCAAGTCTGAAGACCCTTTATAAGTCAGGTCCTGCAGGTAGCAAGTGATGGAACGAGTGCTTAGGTGATGTGATGCTCTGCGGTCCCCGAGAAAACCGCTTATGCGTCATGTGAGCGATAAACGCACATTTCATCGCAAATACCAAAATGACAGTTTAAATAAACTATTTCTCATTCTCCAAAGGACTGGAGGAATCTTTTCATGGTAAGGTAGTTAGCATCCACATGTGAAAAGCCCTCTACCAGCACATGGGATGTTTATAGTCTCATCCATCACAGAGAAGCTTGACAAAATTCCATAAAAGGCCTCTTTCTGGAGACCTGTAGGCACCAATCTCAGCAGGGTTTGTCACCTGGCCCCATGTCCTGAGAGATCAAAAGAATCCATCTCCCTGCTGACTAAGGCCTCGAAACAGCTGATCCCCATGTGACCCTGGGATGCCCAATATTCATATGTTCTCCACATTTTCCTCATAATTCATGGCATAGAAAGTTCCCAGGCCACTGAAAAGTGCACAAGTTCTGAGGTTCAACTTGGTGCCGATGCTGAGAGTTTGGGCAAGCTAGATGCTTCCGAACCCAGGCTACAAAAGGGGAGAAGTAAACAACTGTTATGAGTCATATCTGATCCTCGTGTTTGGTATTAGCAGATTCACATAATTACGCCGATTATGAATATTCATTCGGGTGCGACCTAAGGGCACGGAGAGAGCGGGCAAAACATGAATTGGGCCAAAATCTCTCCCTGTCTAAGGGGGCACTGCCTAATTCAAATTGCACAAGGTTGAACTTTGACGTGTCATGATCCCTCCCATCTACAGTGAGGTTAAAACTCCAATGACACAAAGGTCCAATGTCCTTCACCTTTAATCTGACGTCGAATTAACATCAATCGACCAGCCCGCAAGGACACGGGCCAAAACCTCCATCTTGGATTATTTCTCACAAAGGCCTCAGGCCGCATGGCAATCGGCCATTCTGGACTTTGATTGTCACATGGACTAGCAATAACGGTATTTGAACTGTAAATTAAGACATTCTGTTTCTGTTCATCTCTATTCTCTTTCTATCAAACCAATCTGTTCTTCCGGACAGGTATATTTACCTGTGGGCTAAAGTAGGCTATGTGTATGTAGTTTTTGGAATAAAACTAACGATTTTATCGTTCAGTCTTGTGCCTGTTCTGGTCATCTGATTGTTGCTACAAAGAATCTGCCCTCTGAAGAGTCAGTCGTACTACTGCATTGTTTTATGATTTTCTTATAAATTGTTGATTTGCTAGCTAGGTTGTAAATAACAGTTTCTTCCCTCTAGGATTAGTTAGTACCCGATTTGCTGTGCGAAATCAATAACTTTAGTTCTCGATTGGTCATACAGTCGAGATTGCATCATATATGGACCCAGTAACCTTTCTTTAAACGTCACATTGCTCACAGTCTTTAAGCCTTCGGAAGCGACAATTCCCTAAACGGTGACTGGAGCATGTCGAACGTAATTGGGCTGGCTACCGTATTATGATAGCGTTGGTGTCTCTTCGCCCTATCAATCGGAGAGTGGTGGCAGTAAATTACCCGATTTCCAGCGCGAAATCAATATTTTTTAGTTACCGATTGTACATGTATGGGCACCTCCAACCAATCTTAACCGTTTATTACGCACACAGTGAATTTGCCTCCAGAAGTCTCTAGTGTATGAGACCTCCATGGCAACAGTGGCCTAGTAATACGGGATTGGTGAGTGATTGTCACATTACATATTGTCGACAGCTGCGCGACCAATCTATTGTCAGTGTGCTCACTGTACTTCCTGCGTATGCTAACGGGAGCAGATTAGACGGGATTGGCACGCTCTGTCACATTAAAGGGAACCAGAGGCCCCAGAAAGAAGATTTTATACATACCTGGGGCTTCCTCCAGCCCCATACGCACGGATCGCTCCCACGCCGCCGTCCTCCGCTTCCTGTATCCGGCGGTACCGGGTCCCGTAGTTTTGGCCAGTCGGCGGCAGCACGCGGACAATTGTCCGCATCACAGGGGCTCCCGGCATACCCGTACGCGTGCAGCTGCATACTGCACAGCCGCATGCGTAAGGGTATGGAGGGAGCCCCTGCTCATGCGGACATTTGGCCGCGTCCGCCAGAAGTGACGGGACCCGGTGCCGGCGATCCAGGAAGCGGAGGATGGCGGCGTGGGAGCGATGCAGGCTTATGGGGCTGGAAGAAGCCCCAGGTATGTATAAAATCTTTTTTTCTTTTTAGGATTCCGGCGTCTCTGGTTCCCTTTAACTACCTTCTTCTGACGATCCAGCAACCGGTCTTTATTGTCAGTTGCGTCACAACCAGGGACTATCAATGAGTCGCTATGACAGCTTGCATGTAAATTGTATGCAGTTTGGAGTCAGGCCAATCAAAGTCAGCTGTAAATGCATCTGATTGGTCCCTTCCCAAGCTGCATACAAGTCAGAATTGTGAGCCTCTCATTGCTGGTCTGTCATCAGAACGTGGAAACTGTTGGACTCCTGACTTGTACAGCAGGATTCAGCTCTCTGCGCACACGAGCTTGCAGGTGTCTTTCACTCCTCTGCGCACACGAGCCTGCAGGTGTCTGTCATTCCTCTGCACACACGAGCTTGCACAGTATGTCGCAAAGCAGCTGGTTTGGTTTGTGGTCTGACCCGTCCGGCTAGATCTGTTCTCCCAGGCTGTTTGTGTGGTTCACCCTCGCAATGCTTTACATTCATGACCTGACAATGTTCTGTATAGTGTGAGCTCATTAACATAATCCATAAGGACACGCCCCTGCACAGATCACACGCTCCTGAATGCGGTGCCTTACTGTTGGATAGAACTGTGATTGGTTATCTCACAGCAGCCACTGTTCTAGAACAGGACTGTAGACCATCTTAGATCAGGAATAGGTTTTTTTTTTCCCTCTTTTTTCCACTTCCCTTCCCGATCCCTAACTAACCTTGAAAGCGGACCCAAACTCTTGCACAGCACATGATGAAAAGTCTTTATTCTACATCCAGTTACTAAAGAAATTCACTTCTCTGTGTTCTGTGTTTGTTTAGCCAGATCAAACTGTCTAATTAGTTCTTAAGGGCCCTTTTCCACTAGCGCGTTTGCGCTAGCGGAATCGCAAAATCGCAAACCGCTAGCGATTTTACAATCGCTAGGGTTTGCTAAATAACAGGAATCGCGGTAGGGTATTTCCACTACCGCGATTCGTTTTTGCCTGAAACGCGATCGCGGCGCGGATCGATATTTGCCGCGATTTTGCTATGCAGTGCATAGCATAGCAAAATCGCGGCCGCAAACGTCGGGAAATCGCCGGTAATTTTTTACCTTTTGCGATTCAGCAGTCGCTAGCGTTCAGCGTGAACGCTAGCGACTGCTAGTGGAAAAGGGCCCTAACAGCAGCTGTAGACCACAGGAGCTCTGCCTAGGCAGCTCTCCATACTGTAAGGACTTGTTCACATCTAGGGCGTTTTCGGTTTTTCAAGCGCAGGCGATTTTCAAAATCGCCCACAAAACGCATGTGCAATGAATCTCCATGAGGAGGTTCACATCAGCACGTTTCGTTTTCCGGTCCGCAAAGTGGTGCCTGTACCATTTTTGGGGCGAATTTGGTCTAATGGAAGGTATAGGAAGCGCGCTAAACGCTCCCAAAATTGCTTTGTGCGGCGATTGCGATTTTAAGAATAAATAAGTTTCCAGGTCAAAGAGTTCACTTCCTGACTTGCTTCACGAAGTAAATAAAAAACGCTCTGCGCGCAGGCGCCAAAAAAAGATTGCGCACAAAATCGCAAAATGCTTGTGTTTGCAATTTCGATTTTAGATGTGAACAGAGCCTAAGGGCCCGTTCTCACTGCTGCAATTAGCGGGCGATTCCCGGTAATCGCCGAAGCACTATCGCTTTTTAAAGGCAGTGATCTCACAATCGCAAAACGTGCTACCTGCAGCATTTTGCCGTGATTCGGGAGTGATCACGATGCAGTGCTTAATAAAGCGCTGATTGCGACTGCTCTGAATCGTGGAAGTGTACAGTGATTTTAACTGCACTAATCGCGGTAAAATCACTTGCGCAAATACTACTGTTTCACGATTTTAAGTGTGAATGGGCCCTAAACACTAATGCCTGGTACACAACATGCAATTTCCAGCCAGATAAACAGGTCAAAGCGATTATTTCGAACAGGTCCGATCTGTTTTCTGATAATTTTTCTGATCGATATTGTATAAAAGATTGGAAAATCAATTAGAAAAATGATCGGAAATCTGATCGGCACTGTCAGAAGTAATCGATTCACCCTGTTTATCGGACGGGAAATTGCATGGTGTGTACCATGCATGTGGCTGAACCCTTTCAGTGCTCCCTGCAAAAGTGAAACCAAGTTCATGAGGGTTTTGTTTTTTGTTTTTTTATAAGCTTTCCATAAATTGTAAGATTTTTTTTTATCCGTAAAAGGTAATCATGCTGTGGCTGACCTTTTAGAGCAGAGAGGACGTTCTAGGTTTATTTCCACATTAAGGTGACCATTAACGTTACAATATTTTCCTCAAATGCGATCTTCTGATCAGATTTGTGGGATCGTAAGTAATTAGAAGGTAAATTATCGATTTTTCCCATAAATGGACTGATTAGGGCACTTTCTCTCTTCAGACACGATCATAAACTCCAACATTACGGTCAACCATAGGATCGTTTTTACGTCTAATTTCTCCACATGCTGGGGGGTTTTCTGTACAATTTGATTATAAAAATTTTGATCAAATGATTGAATCTGAGGAAATGGTTATACGGTTAATGGACGCCTTATTGCTTTACAACCAACCTTTCCACCATACTCACCCTAAGAAGATCCATGATGCGCTTTGAGTCCTATGGGAGAAAAGCGCTTTACAAATGTTATTGTATTGTATTATAACTGCAGTGTCAGGTGACCAGACCACCCAGCCAGAATGTCCTCAGAATGAATTCACCCTTTCTCAATGCTCCCTCCACAATTCCCTACTATGGCCTCAATTCACTAAGCAGTTTAGACTGGTCTACTGATGGTTTGGTATAATGTTTTAGACCTGGTCTAAAACATTTGGTAATTAGGTCGGTAAAGAAGGGGAAAATGATCGAAAGATGCAATTCACAAAGACAAACAAGGAGTAACCACGCCCACTTTTTCTGGCAGAGATTAGACCAGCTGATTTCTGTCAGTAAAGAAATTCTGTGAGGTATTTTAAACGTGAGGATGGAACCTTTTGAATTAATTATGCAGGAGTTTAATTGTATCGAGAGGAGAGCTCATCAGAGGAGAAGGATGTCAGTCATAGCTACTTGTTTGTGAATTGCATCTTTTGATCATTTCCCCTGCTTTCCCCAACTAATCAGGGCTGTGGAGTCGGTCCAAAAATCCACCGACTCCGACTCCTCAGTTTAGGATTCCACCGACTCCGACTCCGACTCCACGACTCCGACTCCTCTAATTTGCATATTACAATTTTGTTGATTAAAAGTATGTAACATGAAATTCGTCTCATAACTGCCAACGCTTAGGAATTTTACAAGACAACTGAAGTGAGAAGGATATGTAGACTACTATATTTATTCCCTTTAGACTAAAACTAGTCCTTAGTAATAGTACTTGTAAAAGGTACAAACCGGAACAAAGAACATCTATCAGGCCCTAGGCAATGTAAGTGTGGGTACATGTAAGAATGATGTGCAGGTACTCTGCAGGGGAATGAGGAGATTGTAAACAGACAACACCTCTGTGTTCAATGTGCACAGCATTCTCAGTGGATTCCCTGCAGCTCTGTGAGGAGTGCATATGTAGAGTATAGTACTACTGTGTAACAAAGTAAACCTGAGACAGATGAAATTAAAGTTTTGTACATACCTGGGGCTTCCTCCAGCCGCCTTCAGGATAATCAGTCCCTCGTTGTCCTCCTCCACCACCTGGATCTTCTGCTATGAGTCCAGGTACTTGAGCCAGTCTGGCGTAGTGCGCATGAACACACTCCACCGCTAGGAGCATACTACACCTGTGCAGCACTATTGCGCAGGTGCAGAATGTTCCTGGCTGTGGGAGTGGCATGCGGCCGGACTGCGCTGACTGGCTGAATTACCAGGACTCATAGCAGAAGATCCGGGTGGTGGAGGACAGTGAGGGACTGATTAGCCTGAAGGGGGCTGGAGGAAGCCCCAGGTATGTATAAAACTTTACTTTTCATCCGTCTCAGGTACCCTTTAATTTGTAGTCACCAAACCAAATTTTAATAACATATCAAATTATTTGATTTCAGTGCATACATTTGCATAAATCAGCATCAGTGCAGAATTATTTCCATCTCATTGACCATCTCTATTAGTGACACAGCTACACATCAGGCTTTATTCTTACAGCATAGATGTTATTTAGTATATATAAGAGATTCCTGTGTACTCATCATATATACAGTCACAATCAGATATGTATATCTGACCTTAACAATACGGGGACTGCTTTATTGAAGCAGCACAAGTAACTAATTTTTATTGGTTTATTTCATTTTTGTGGACTAAGCACAGCTATTACTGTATATATACATTATTTTTAATGACTATTATCTGAGAAATAGAACATTTTATCATATTTTCTATTTTAATTACAGTTACAAATTCATTAGGAGTCGGAGTCGGAGTCGGTGCATTTTTTCCCGACTCCGACTCCAGGCACCCAAAATTGCCCGACTCCACGACTCCGACTCCACGACTCCGACTCCACGACTCCACAGCCCTGCAACTAATTACCAAATGGTTTAGCCCAGGCCTAAAAACATTTGGTAATTAATAGTGAATTCCCTCTTGATGCAACTGATTTACACTAAACCATTAGCCTAGTGTCAACTACTTAGTGATTTGAGGCCAATGTGTCCAAGAAACCTTCTGCACTGACCTCACATCACCATGTTACATGGTCCTACTGACATCTAAACTGGTTGAAGTTGTTGTGGTGTGAGGGGTGGGGGGGTGGCAATGACTGCAAGAGGCCACAGCGCTGCAGTGATGCGGTGGGAGGAGTTGAGGGAGGGGATGTGGCAATGACTGCAAGAGGCCACGGCGCTACAATGATGCAGTGGCCCATCTACATAAGCCCGGATGGAAACGCAAGCCCCGGCATGTGACATCCTTGGAATTTCACAGGTCCAGGTGAGTATAATGGAAGAGGCGGGTGGGGGGCGGTACAGTATTTGGTCAGGTGGGTGGAGAGAGGGAGGTTAAACGCAAGCTTTGGAATGCCTTTTTGCATCACAATTCAGTGCATTTCCTGCACTTCTACAACTCTATGGTTTGGATACAGGTGCTCTTTACAGAGCTCAAGATATAAATCACAGTCCGCAGGATACAAAGCACTGCATTGCCCTACATTAGCTGGTATTTTAAGAACAGGAACCTTGCGTCATTCGCAGTTAGTTACCAAGACAACCTGTCATTTCTCTAAGGGCCAATTCCCATGGGCAGCGGATGGCTGACCACGTGAGACAGCAGGTAAAGCTCTCCTGGCAATGGGGTGGGGTAAGGTGTTGAAGTTAATGGCATCCACTGCTACCCAACGGTACAGTGATAAATCATTGCTGCAGCAGCACCAACCACCAAACTGTCTCAGTCAATTTTTGCCCCTTTTACATATACCTTCATGATTTGGGGTGCTCTGTGACATGTGTCTATGTGAATTATTATTATTATTATCATTATTATTATTAAGTATTTATATAGCGCCGACATCTTATGCAGCGCTGTACAGAGTACATAGTCATGTCACTGCCTGAGAGGAGCTCACAATCTAGTCCTTACCATAGTCATATCTATGTATCGTGTAGTGTATTTATTGTAGTTTAGGGCCAATTTAGGGGAAGCCAATTAACTTAGCTGTATGTTTTTAGAATGTGAGAGGAAACCAGAGTACCCGGAGGAAACCCACACAGACGCGAAGAGAACATACAAACTCCTTGCAGATGTTGACTTGGCTGGGATTCGAACCGGGGACTCAGCGCTGCATGGTGAGAGCGCTAACCACTATGCCGTGCCCTAACGTACTAAACAAGCATCTCGGCTGCTTGCAAATAGACAGGAAGTGACCAGGCCGCATCCAAGTCAACCAAACTCTCTTTTTAGCAAAAAAAGAATTACGGTACTATTTATCATTCCTCAAACTGCAGCACCTCTACTCTTCTAGATCCCAGACTGCCTTGCGGGTTTCACCACCCCGGCAGTCCATGCCACGCCCCTTCTCGTGAGGTAGAACTTAAAAGTTAAAGTTTTCAGAAAGCAACTCTCCTTTTAGGTCAGAGAGGAAGCCATCAGCCAAAAGACATGGATTGCCAACTATTTTTGTTTTTCAGTATATAGAGGCAGACCCATAGCTTATTATAACATGTTTTTTTTTTTTTGGTTTTTTTTTTTTAATTCTTACACAAAACGGCAAGACTGAGCACCACAGAGAGGTGGTTTGGTAGCAGATTAAATAATCATGCTGACTTCCCCATGAAAGTAGAATGTGTTCAGTAGCACCATCAGCTCACACCAGGGAGAAACTAGTGGCACCCTGGCTGGTAGACACATCTACAGTCTGTAGTTTGAAGTGGTCTTTGTGGAAGACTTGTGGCTAAAAACATTCAACTGTCAACTGATCGGTTTCATGCTGAAATCGATTCACAATCTGTTTGCAGTAAAAGGCAGCCATACGATCCCTCTCTGATCAGATTCTATCAGAAAGGGATCTATCTCCATATCTATCATATAATGCCATCAGGGATGCATCAGATTTGTCTCTTGTTCATTAACATAGCAGTGACTCAAAACAACTATAGATAAAACTATCTACAGAACTATCTTCAATCAAAAGCTGTTCAGTCACTGCTTATCATCCCTTCGCAGCCTTTATCAGCACGTCAGCACACACTGAGCACAGAAAGCTAAAATGTCTTTGTGTACACAATGAGTCATTAGTCAGCTGTTTGCTGCTGTTCTGAATAAGAACTAAAAATCAACATTATACTGCGTAAAGGGGCCCATACACTCAGCCGGTTTTCTGGCCGACCGATCGATCCCGATCGTTTGCAAATCGGTTGGCCAATCGACCGATCGATGGATTTCCATCGAACTGGCAGGGTGGAAAATTTAGGTCGATCTGATGAGATTGCTTATCAGTTTGCATTGGAAATCGGATGGCAAAAAAATGCCATCAAATCGAATTTCAATAGATTTCAAACTGAAATCTATTGGAATTCTATCCTGGTAAAAAAAATGTTCTAAAAACGCATCAGATAGATCATCAGATGCATTTCTTATCTATCTGCTGCCAATCTGACGAGTGTATGGGCACCTTTACTGTTTACAGCCTTGCTTCAAAACTTTTTAATTAAACAAGTAAAAGTACACAAGAAAATGGAACTAAGGTTAAAAAAAAAACATGTAATAGGAGTATTTTTAACAGATCATCTGCATGGAGTTTGTATGTTGTCCCCATGTTTGCGTGGGTTTTCTTCAGGTACTTTGGTTTCCTCCCATTTCCCAAAACCATACAGATAGCTCGATTGGTCCCCACAAAACTGCCCTTGGGGGTTGTTTATGCTGCAAAACGCAATTGAAGATTTTTAAACAGGGTTTACAATAAGATTCTCTGCGATTGCCTTTTGTGATTGTCACTGGATTCTAGGAACACAAGCACAAACACTTAAAATTTGCAACTGGACCAACATTTGCGATCAGGCAAACATTGGACTGCAAGTGGATTGTACGAGTGTACAAATGTTTCAAGAATATTCTGTAGAGATCCTTGCGTTTTGGCAAACAAATCGCAAAAGATCATATCAAGTGCAGTGTAAAACAGCCCTTTAACCTACAATAGGGACTTAAGACATATGTACTCTGTAAAGTGCTGCAGAAGATGTCAGTGCTATATAAATACATAATAGTAATATTATGGTAGGACAGACTATGACTATGGCAAGATTAGATTGTGAGCTCCTCTGAGGACAGCCAGTGACATGACTCTGTAAAGTGCTGCAGAAGATGTCAGTGCTATATAAATATATAATAATATGGTAGGACATTAGACTATGACTATGGCAGGATTAGATTGTGAGCTCCTCTGAGGACAGTCAGTGACATGACCATGTACTCTGTAATGTGCTGCAGAAGATGTCAGTGCTATATAAATACATAATAATAATAAAAATAATAATAATAAGATAGGACAATATACCATGACGATGGAAGCATTAGATTGTGAGCTCCTCTGAGGACAGTCAGTGACATGACCATGTATTTTGTAAAGTGCTGCAGGAGATGTCAATGCTATATAAATACATCTGGGTCGATCGGCTACTGGCAGCAGATTGATGGCCCATAGGGTTGCATTGGATCGAACGGTGCAATAATACATTTAGATCGAATTTCAATAGAATTCATTCTGAACTCTATTGGAAATCTGTTCCTAGTGTATGGCACACATCAGATAGATTCCTGTCAGATTCCACTTGACAGTCATCTGACAAATCTATCCGATGGTCGAATCTGCTGCAAATCTATCAGTGTATGGCCACCTTAAGATCCTTGAGACATGATTGTATACACACACCCATGAAAAAACAGTTTTTAGTACTATATTAATAATAGATTGTAATGATGGACTATCATTGTGAATAGGAAATTCTCCATTCTTTGGCCTCACTGTTTTGTCATCTCAGAATATAGCCCAATAGGACAAATGACATAAGTGATAATTTGGTGTCCCCCCGATCTGATCCTTGGTCCCCATCTGGCTTCCAGACGCCACATATTCCAGCGATGGATCGGCCTGCAGGACGTCCCCCTCAGTGTGGCGATTCTGTCAGACATGCCAGAAATGAGAGGCTGCAGCAGTCTGGTGTGATCAGAATTATCTGTCACATGAGGAGACAACACTCCCTGCTTCTGTGAGGAAAATGCTGAATAACGTCACAGAGCGGGAGATTGCAAGATCACCCCCCCAAGACTGCGCTTTACCGACAGCCACTGAGACCCTCCAATAAACATCACCCCCCTCCTTCTGCTGACGCCATACAGCCTGACAGAGGGTACAGCATCCTCACATGGCACAGATCATGCTGCACATTATACATCCCATTATAGCGAGAGCGTACATCATAACTGCCACAGCCAGTGACTCGCACACACATCAAAACAATACTATACAAGCAGCACAGGAATAGTACTCCATAATACCGTTCCACCAGCACACAATCACACACGCTGTTACTGACAACATGAAACCTATAGCTACAATACAACTGTCTGCACACTATCTACATATACACGTTTTACTGTGTTCATCCTATGGATAATGCACATGGGCCACAGAGCAAATGAGCAGACTAGGATAGGATTACATTGTGAGCTACTCTGAGGGCAGTCAGTGACTGTGCTGCAGAAAATATAAATACAGAAGGATAATTTGGTAGGACATTAGACTATGGCTATGGTAGGGTTAGATTGTGAGCTCCTCTGAGGACAGTCAGTGACATGACTATGTACTCTGTAATGTGCTGCAGCATGTCAATCCTATATAAATAATAATAATAATAAACATTTGCTTCATAGGTAAAGTGCACATTTTGTAACAACAAGTCCTAGTATGACCTGTTACCACTAGAAAAGCCAGTTCTGTATACAGACTTCTGCGTACAAACACACCTTTTCTGTACGCTGCATAGACTTCTGCAGACAAATACACCTATTCTGTGCACAGAATAGATTTCTGCAGATAAACACACCTGTCCTGTACACAGCATAGACTTCTGCAGACAAACAAACCTGTTCTGCACACAGCATAGACTTATGCAGACAAACACACCTGTTCTGTACGCAGCATAGACTTCTGCAAACAAACATCTGTTCTGTACACAGCATAGACTTCTGCAGACAAACATCTGTTCTGTACACAGCCTTGACTTCTGCAGATCAAAAGATGTACAGAGGCGCCAAGAGGATAAAATATGCTAAAAAGTTTAAAACATTTGGGTGGCGGTGGTGGACCGGTCACTCCAAAAAGGACATGAATAAATTGTCTTTTTCTCAAGCGACAATTTCATGTCCTTTTTGGAGTGACCGGTCCACCACCGCCACCCGAATGTTTTAAACTTTTTAGCATATTTTATCCTCTTGGCGCCTCTGTACATCTTTTGATCTACAAATTCCACTCTGGTGGAAGGGTGTTACACCCCTCTTTCTTCTTCAGAGAGCGACATCTTAATCCTGAGTGGGGACAGGTCTAATCTCCTCACCTGCGTATACAGTGGTTACCTATGCGGTAACCCATGTTTGTGAGTATAATACTTGCTTGTCATATTTCCTCCTGGTTCCAATACATACTACACTATATTGGGCTCTCAGTTTCTTCTCTGTTTGACTTCTGCAGACACACACTCCTGTTCTGTACACAGCATAGACATCTGCAGACAAACACAGCTGTTCTGCACACAGCATAGACTTCTGCAGACAAACACACCTGTTCTGCACACAGCGTAGACTTCTGCAGACAAACACCTGTTCTGTACACAGCATAGACTTCTGCAGACAAACACCTGTTCTGTACACAAAGACTTATGCAGACAAACACACCTGTTCTGTACACAGCATAGACTTCTGCAGACAAACACATCTGCTCTGTACACAGCATCGACTTCTGCAGACAAACACACCTCTTGCTCGCTGCTTATTCTTCTGCAGACAAACACGCCAGTTCTCCAAATGTTCCCGTTTTTAGAAGTACTTTGGGATACAAGTGATTCCAAAGCCTTTTTAGTACTCCCACAGGCATTTCGCCTGATTGAATTATTTCGCCAGCGGCAAAGCTGCGGAACAAGGAGGCGGAGTCTGAGAGAGGACCAGGACGGCGTTGAGCAGGACCCAGAGCCTTCCCTCTCCATAGGGCAGTAGATTAGTCTTTTTTTCAGTGAACCAGAGACAAAGCACCCTCATGCATTTCACTATATATATATATCAGTGGGAACAGAGAAAACACCTACCATGCTCTCTGTTTCATCCTTCACTGCTCAGCCTGCTTGTTATCAGCCCTGATAAAATCCCTGACTGAGCATTCAGTCTGGCTTTGCTTGGGGATCAGCTAATTTGTAAACACAGGATGTTAACCCTATGTCTGCTTCCATTAAAGCAGGAAGTAGACACACTACAGATTTATTGCAGGATTTGTATCAGCTGTAACAAAGACATGTTTTTCTTTCAAGGTTATGATGCTGTTGCGCATCTAATAGCACAGAGGGGAAGTTCTGAGTTCAGGTCAGTTTTAAGAAGACAAAACTGCCCCATACGCTGGGTTTTGCTGAAGTGCTGATAACACCTGCACAGGGATGATAAGGGCTGGAGAAGAACAATTTACAACCAAAAAGGTTAAGGGGAAACATTTGAGGTGCGTACACCCCTAACAACTGATGTCGCCTGCTTGGGCGGTATCGTGGACCGGCCTGTACGGACGTGTGTCAGCTGCGTAGCTGACAATGCGTTCTATTGCTATGTGGGGGGTGGAGGGACAATGGTGAAGTGGCGCGTTAGTGATGTCACACGGTGGGCGGAGCAGCATCTTCAAGGAAGCTGTCCGCCACTCAGCCAAGTTGATCTGCCAAGTGGCCATTGCTGGTCGGGGACCTCTGTACACACGCCAGTATATGCACAGAGTGCCATTCCCCTACATAGTGTAAAAGGAGGAGTAAGGCCTCTTTCACAGTGCGACGTTAAAGTCGCACGTTAGAAAATGTTTTAACGTAGACTAACGCACAGCAATGCAAAGTCTGTGCGACATTCACAGTGCACATGTTGCGTTGTGTGGGACGTGTAGCGTTATTAGAAAGTGCTGCATGCTGTGCGTTTAGCAATGAATCTGCTGCGTTATGTGTGTTGCACATGCTCAGTAATGTTTTTTTTAATGTAATGCATGCGCCGTTTTCGTTCCATCACTGTGCGACAAAAACGGCGCACCAAACGCAGGGCTAAAGAATGTACAATAATGTCCAAGTTATAGTCTTTCAATGCGTTGCCTTAGAGGCACGTTATGCGACCTTAACGTCGCATCAAACGCAACGTCCCACTGTGAAAGAGGCCTACATACAGAAACAACACAAATACACTGCAGTATTGGTCAGAAACCCATTTTCAGTACTCTAATGCTGGGAATACACGGCTCAATTCTGAGCCATTTAGATGGCTCGATAGATAATTTCCGACACGTCCGATCTCCCGATCGTTTCGCCGCTCGATTCCGCATTGAAGAATCTTGGAAAAGACAAGAAAAACGAATGGAAGATAAGCTGATCGTCCCCGGAATCGATTAAGCAGGAGGATCCGCCTCTAGTGCTCTATAGCAGCACAATACCACACTGAGTATAATTACATTAATTAGGGCAATATAAACCTATACACAGCAAAGTGGATGTGACTTGCTCAACGCTCATTGTGATACACAGCGAAATGTCCTCATCACTGTATAATAAATAGCTTAATGTACTGTAATCCTACACCGAGCACATTACTGGAATTTGATCCAATATATATATATCCTAGTTATGCACTGATTAATGGAACATAAATATGAGATATATTTTATATTTATCACACAAAGGCAGGCCTCTGTCACACTTTTGTTTCTTGAAATGTGCGATACATTTTGTTCATCACATTAAAATTGTCACTAATAACTACGTCTGCCAATTCTGTATTGTGCACCAATGTTTAGCTTCTGTGTATACTGTTGTCTGTATTATGTACCCCATGCTTGTCCTTAGGCCTCATTCACATTAGCAAATGGAGATGGTCACACGCTCAGGGCTCTTTCACATTTATCAACGCGTGCAGGAGCCATCAACACTTGCAGGAGCCATCAACGCATGCAGGAGCCTTATTCTGCACGCGTTATATGCCCTGCGGCGTGTCGTCGGGAATCTGCGGTGCGACGCAATCAGCGGCGGTAGCTATAACTGACCCCGATGGAAAAACGCCAGCTCCTGGGGGGATCAACGCTTCCGGGTGCATCGAACCGCAACGCACCAAAACGCAGCGTCGGGTGTGAAAGGTAAAAATGAAAGTCTATGGACTTTCATTTTACCTTGGTTAATGAAAAGAACTGCCTTTGCGTTGAAACGCACGAAAAGGGCTCTGGTGTGAAAGAGCCCTCAGTCAGAACGCAATACACGCCATCTGCGTGTCAGTCCATTCCACTACAGTGAATGGGTCAGCATCGTGTTTTCCCAAAAAATGCATGAAGCAGTGCAATATCGCATCACATACCGCTACGCAACGCATAAAGTGTGAACGCCACACAGTGCAGTCTACGCACTTATGATGTTCTTGCATGTCGCACACGCCATACGCATTTCCAGAATGCACACAAGACGATTATAGTGCAAAACAGGCCTTGCTGTACAGCGCCACAGAATAAGTTGGCGCTTATATTAATCAATGATGATGAAAATAATAAAAGTATAATAAAATATATTCTGTACAGCGCTGCAGAAGACATCAGCGCTAGTTAAATACTAAATAATATTAAAAACATAATAACAGCTGTGTATTTGTATATATTATCATTCATTTCTCCCATGCACAATGCAGCCTGGTGGGAGCTGAGCTGTCCCCATCCGTCAGCTATATAGCCAGATACTGGCAGGTACACATCTATGGCATGCAGGCTGCTGCTCTCTCCAGCCATAGAGGTGACAGCTGATGCAGCACACGGTGCAATGTGCAGAGTCCATGCACAAGCCATATACTCCCCATGCATAGGCACTCACGCGATCCTGAAGATGGGCTTCTCGGTGCGGGCCATGGTAGTGGCGGCTCCCCGGCGGCGGCTGGGCGGCAGCAGGAGCAGCAGCGCGATCCCGCAGCACGAGCAGCACAGCAGCAACACCGCGAGCAGCAGCAGTCCCGGCATAACCCTCCTCCAGGTGACCGCGCCACGCCCCCTCCACTCTGCATCCCCCGCCTGCTGCTGCTGTCGTCTTCTATACACCTAGCGGCCAGATATAGCTACTGCTACCTTCTATACAGCTCCGCGCTGCGATATCCAGTGGCCGTATATAGCTACTGCACGCTCATCTGCCTCTGCTGGCTCACATACACCGTCGCGCGGCGACACCTGGCGGCCAAATATAGCTACGGCGCGGCGTCTGCCACTGCCGTTCACATTAGCGGTGGCTATCCGGAATCGCCGTGCCGGAGCCGCACCGCATGCGGAACGGACGCACGGCATAGCAATGTAAGTCTATGCCACCGTTCACATGCGTCCGTTTCGTCCGGACCGGATCCGGACTCCGGCGTCCGTTCCAACATGCGCTATTTTTTGGTCCGGCTCCTCCGGCAGCCGTATCCGGGGCGGAGCCGGACTGCACCATCCGGCCAATACAAATCAATGAGAACCGGATAGCGCACAACACACTGGCTAAAAATCCGGATGTTCTACCCCACTTCCTATGAGGATTGTTGCGGCGATATTGGATCGGGGACACATGGGCAAGCATTTTGGAGTGGAGCAGCACGAGCTGGAGATGTTGGCAGCATGTTGGAGGTGGAGGTGGAGGTGAGTGCTAAACAGCGGAGGGCCTGATTCCACAGGTCCCCCTTCTGCTGACCTCCCAGACCCCAACATTTTTTTTGTTTTTTACGTAACTTTTGCCAAACGGATCCGGATCGCATCCTGATGAACACCTGATGCAACCTGACCGGATCCGGATCGGATCCGGATCAGAACCGTACGGCTCCGATCCGGATTCGATCCGGTCAGGTCATCCGGTCCGTTTGGCAGACAACCGCAAGTGTGAACGGGGCCTAACTTATACAGCGCCGCGCGGCGACACCCAGCGGACATATACAGCTACTGCACGCTGTTCAGCCAACACAGCTGCTCGTGTGGGGGAGATGTATAGCTGAGCTGAATATTGTAGTTTATAGTTATTGCTTCACTGGAACTGGGATTCTTAGCAAAGGACTAAACAATGCAAAGCTCCTGCTATGACCCGAGGAGCTGACACTCGGTGAGGAGAAAGAGAAATGGCGCTAGTCTAGTTGTGGGGATCCGCTTCATGCTTGCGGTAATTTGGCCTTGATCACACATTTGTAAGAAATAGGGGACCCAGCCAGTGGCGTAGCTAGGACATTTGACACACGGTGCTGGGTATTAAATGACACCCCCATCCCGCCCCCCCCCAAAAAAAAGTAGCAAGTGTGGTGTGCTAAGCAATCCATGGCCGGTAATGCCAGGTATAGGTAGCCTGGAATAGTTGCCTGCAGTATAGGTTAGCCAGCTATAGGTGCCCACAGCATGGGCCGGGGTGCAGAGGTAGCGACCACATCGGGGCCCTTTGGCCAGAGGGGCCCTGAAGGGCCCTCCCTCAACTTCAGTATTATCTCTCTATTGATCCTGTGCTCATAATAATCACTTCTATAGATACTTTGAATAGTAGTAATGATTAATAAACTGTTCCCCATCCCCCTCTTGCACCTCTGACACTGTAGTTGCCATTGGCAGGTTTTGGTGCGCCACATCAATTGTTATGTGTTGAGTGCTTGGGGGGCCCTATTGTAAAACTTGCATCAGGGCCCACAGCTCCTTAGCTACGCCACTGGCCCACAGTATTGGTAGCCTAGTATAGTTGCCCGTAGTATCGGTAGCCTAGTATAGTTGCCCACTTGCCCGCAGTATAGGTAGCCTAGTATAGTTGCCCACTTGCCTGCAGTATAGGTAGCCCAGTATAGTTGCCCACTTGCCCGCAGTATAGGTAGCCTAGTATAGTTGACCGCAAGTCAGGGCCAGCCTTAGGTTTCACAGCACCCTGAGCAAAAACTGAATTTGCACCAGGGGTTATAGCCGTAGTGCACCCCCCTCCCCCCCCCAAAAAAAAACGCCATAAGACTCAGTATAGGTAGGCAGGGCCGGCCCGCCCATGAGGCGGGGTGAAACTTTTGCCTCAGGCGGCACTTCTGGGGGGGCGGCACCCGCCCGTCCGTGGGTGCGGGGGGCCGCCTGAGCTGGAGGGGATAGCGGGCAGGAAGGGGGTATTGGGCCTAGCGACGGGGAGGGGGGTCGGACCCCCCTCCCTCACCTGGGTCCCCCGTCCTCCGCTCCCCTCCAGCTTTAAAGCGTTAAGTTGCCGCCGCTATTGTAAGAGGCACGGGCGGGGATCACTCACCTTTTCCGCGTTCCAGCGTGCGCTCCACTGACGTCACTTCCTGCTACGCCGCCCACTGTATTGTAAGTGGAGGGAGTTACAGTAAGGGACGTCAGTGGAGCGCACGTTGGAACGCGGAAAAGGTGAGTGATCCCCGCCCGTGCCTCTTACAATAGCTGCGGCAACTTAACTCTTTAAAGCTGGAGGGGAGCGGAGGACGGGGGACCCAGATGAGGGAGGGGGGGTCCGACCCCCCTTCCCGCCACTAGGCCAGTACCCTCTTCCTGCCCGCTATCCCCTCCAGCTCGGCGGCCCCCCACACCCACGGCTTAGGGGGGGGGGGGGGGGGAGTTGGTGGCGATTTCTTCAAAATTTACCTCAGGCGGCAAAAAGTCTAGGGCCGGGCCTGTAGGTAGGTAGCCAGGTATAACTGCCCCCAGTATAGGGTCTCAAGTGTACAGTGGCTTGCAAAACTATTCGGCCCCCTTGAAGTTTTCCACATTTTGTCACATTATTGCCACAAACATGAATCAATTTTATTGGAATTTCACATGAAAGACCAATACAAAGTGGTGTAGATGTGAGAAGTGGAATGAAAATCATACATGATTCCAAACATTTTTTTTTACAAATAAATAACTGCAAAGTGGGGTGTGCGTAATTATTGAGCCCCCTTTGGTCTGAGTGCAGTCAGTTGCCTATAGACATTGCCTGATGAGTGCTAATGACTAAATAGAGTGCACCTGTGTGTAATCTAATGTCAGTACAAATACAGCTGCTCTGTGACGGCCTCGGAGGTTGTCTAAGAGAATATTGGGAGCAACAACACCATGAAGTCCAAAGAACACACCAGACAGGTCAGGGATAAAGTTATTGAGAAATTTAAAGCAGGCTTAGGCTACAAAAAGATTTCCAAAGCCTTGAACATCCCACGGAGCACTGTTCAAGCGATCATTTAGAAATGGAAGGAGTATGGCACAACTGTAAACCTACCAAGACAAGGCCGTCTACCTAAACTCACAGGCCGTACAAGGAGAGCGCTGATCAGAATTGCAATCAAGAGGCCCATGGTGACTCTGGACGAGCTGCAGAGATCTACAGCTCAGGTGGGAGAATCTGTCCATAGGACAACTATTAGTCGTGCACTGCACAGAGTTGGCCTTTATGGAAGAGTGGCAAGAAGAAAGCTATTGTTAACAGAAAAGCATAAGAAGTCCAGTTTGCAGTTTGCCACAAGCCATGTGGGGGACACAGCAAACATGTGGGAGAAGGCGCTCTGGTCAGATGAGACCAAAATTGAACTTTTTGGCCAAAATGCAAAACACTTGTGTGGCAGAAAACTAACACTGCACATCACTCTGAACACACCATCCCCACTGTCGAATATGGTGGTGGCAGAATCATGCTCTGGGGGTGCTTCTGTTCAGCAGGGACAGGGAAGCTGGTCAGAGTTGATAGGAAGATGGATGGAGCCAAATACAGGGCAATCTTGGAAGAAAACCTCTTGGAGTCTGCAAAAGACTTGAGACTGGGGTGGAGGTTCACCTTCCAGCAGGACAACGACTCTAAACATAAAGCCAGGGCAACAATGGAATGGTTTAAAACAAAACATATCCATAGATTACACACAGGTGCACTCTATTTAGTCATTAGCACTCATCAGGCAATGTCTATGGACAACTGGCTGCACTCAGACCAAAGGGGGCTGAATAATTATGCACACACCACTTTGCAGTTATTTATTTGTAAAAAAAATGTTTGGAATCATGTATGATTTTCGTTCCACTTTTCACATGTACACCACTTTGTATTGGTCTTACACGTGGAATTCCAATACAATTGATTCATGTTTGTGGCAGTAATGTGACAAAATGTGGAAAACTTCAAGGGGGCCGAATACTTTTGCAAGCCACTGTAGGTGCCCTCAATATAGGTAGGCAAGCATGGGTATCCCTGGTATAAGAAGTTAGTTGTAGGTCTTCCCCCCCATATGTAGACAGGAATAGGTGCCTCCAATATAGATAGCCAGGTGTTGGTGTCCTCAGCATAGGTAGCCAGGAGTAGGTGCCCTCCCTCAGTATAGGTAGACAGCTATAGGTTAGGTGTCCCCAGTATAGGAAGTCAGGTGTAGGTGCCCTCAGTATAGTTAGCCAGCTATAGGTGCCCCAAGTATAGGAAGTCAGGTGTAGGTGCCCTTGGTAAAGGTAGCCAGCTATAGGTGCCCCCTTGAAAGCCGGCGCCCTGAGCGACCGCTCCGGTCGCTCAGGTCAAAGGCCGGCTATGCCCGCAGTATAGGTAGCCTAGTATAGTTGCCCACTTGCTTGCAGTATAGGTAGCCTAGTATAGTTGCCCATTGTATAGGTAGCCTAGTATAGTTGCCCTTTGTATAGGTAGCCTAGTATAGTTGCCCACTTGCCCGCTGTATAGGTAGCCTAGTATAGTTGCCCACTTGCCCGCTGTATAGGTAGCCTAGTATAGTTGCCTGCTGTATAGGTAGCCTAGTATAGTTGCCCGCTGTATAAGTAGCCTAGTATAGTTGCCTGCTGTATAGGTAGCCTAGTATAGTTAGTTAGGTTAAGAGACGCACACTGAAATCTCCATTCTCCACGTGGTTTTGTCAGATAACTGCTCAGACAGGACCAGCTGGTTCTCCCTGACTTACAATCCACAGACAAGTAACACACATTTTTTGCTTCCAATTGTGATGATTTTGACATCTGAAAGCTTACAATATAAATGAGAGACATACAAATGAGATCTACCTTTGCATCCACGGGATACCAGTCTGCAGTGTATTCGTGCCCTTAACTCGAGAATAATATGCAACTCCTGAAGAAGTGCGTCTTATTCACGAAACGCATTGAGACATCGATTATATCTCAGCCATTGTATATCTATTGCTATTAGAGTATATACCAGGGGTAGGCAACCCGCGGCTCCAGAGCCGCATGCGGCTCTTTTTCACCTTTGCTGCGGCTCCGGTAGTGTGTGTCAGTGGCTGCAGCGTGTGTGTGACGTGTGCTGCCGCTGGTCGGCAGGCTATCAGAGAGGCCGCCGGACCGGTGCAGTTCAGGGCTTCGGGCGGCCATTTTCCCGTAGCCCAGCAGTGTAATGCAGGCAGGACGTGACGTCGGGAAGGAAGAGGATCGTGGGAGTTGCGCGCCACAAGGAGGTCGGGACAGGAGGAGATCGTGACAGGAGGTCTTCTGACTAGGAGAGTAAATGGGTTTTTCTTTTCATATCTGCTGAAGGATTGTGCATATTGGGGTCAGATCTGCTGAAGGATTGTGCATATTGGGGTCAGATCTGCTGAAGGATTGTGCATATTGGGGTCAGATCTGCTGAAGGATTGTGCATATTGGGGTCAGATCTGCTAACGATTTGTGCATATTGGGGTCATATCTGCTAACGATTTGTGCATATTGGGGTCATATCTGATCCTGTATATAGCATTAAGGTAAGAAACAATATATGCAGTGTTAGATTTGTTTTATAATGGTTTTGCGGCTCCCAGTTTTTTTTTCTTTTCGGAAACGGGTCCAAGTGGCTCTTTATGTCTTAAAGGTTGCAGACCCCTGGTATATACAGACACTCTGATCCCAGTGTGACCTTGTTTTAGTTTATGTAGTTGGGGTCACTACGTGGGAATGAATTCCATTCAAAAGCCCCCCATACAGGTGAGTAATCAAAAAATGTATGATGAATTGTTATTTGTATGTAACACTTATTACTGTGATAACTATGTCAGCTTGTGTCTGTTCTAGCTACATGCATATTTTCTTAAATATGTTTTATGTGTTTATAATCAAATATATGTTTTAATTATTAGATGATCTGACTCAAAACTTGTCTCTATATCTTTGAATACATTGAGAAGTTGGTGTCCCTAAAAGCCCTATTTGCCCATATCAAGATTAGCATCTTATGAGGGCTAAAAGGGACAAACCTATTTGTAACTTTATTGGATAATATTATTTACTAGGACCTTTTTGGTCCATTTTAGGGCATTTGAATCAGATCAGCCTAGTATAGTTGTCCACAGAATAGGTAGCCTAGTATAGTTGCCTGCAATATAGATAGTCTAGTATAGTTGCCCACTTGCCCACAGTATAGGTAGCCTAGTATAGTTGCTCACAGTATAGGTAGCCTAGTATAGTTGCCTGCAGTACAGGTAGCCTAGTATAGTTGCCCGCAGTACAGGTAGCCTAGTATAGTTGCCCGCAGTACAGGTAGCCTAGTATAGTTGCCTGCAATATAGATAGTCTAGTATAGTTGCTGTAACGATTGTGGGATATCTCCGTGTTCAGCGCACAAAGATGTGCGCTGACACTGCGGAGGTCCTCCACAAGCGTGTCAAGATGCTAGAACCCAGCTTTTGGTGCAAGCACCAGTAGAGGGAAATTCCTGTCGGCAGAGGGCGCTGGGGAGCGCAGAGGAACCAATCCCCTGCACCTCCACAAATGCCAAACAGGAATTGCACGAAGCGCAGAACGCAATCGCAAGAGAAGCGATTGCGAATGAGAACGAGCAAAGGGACAGGTTGTATGTGTGTGCGCCAATCTAGTCGCCACCCCGCGACCGCGCACACACAACAGCAGGTGCGAAACAGAAACGCAACCGCCAAGAACGGCGATTGCCAGAAGTGACACAAGGCAGATCAGAACAGAATACGAGGATAGCAAAGGCACAGTAAATCATACAATGAGAAGATACAGAAAATAATAAACGCTAGCTAACCGCGAACACCGCACCCATTCGCAACAGTGCACGCGGTTATGCGCGGTCTCGACGTGATAAGCACAATAGAGACAAGCACGCCTAACTAACCATAAACAGACAAACACGAA
Organism: Hyperolius riggenbachi; assembly: GCF_040937935.1. Classification (NCBI taxonomy): domain Eukaryota; kingdom Metazoa; phylum Chordata; class Amphibia; order Anura; family Hyperoliidae; genus Hyperolius; species Hyperolius riggenbachi. The sequence continues at coordinate 300,170,363 of NC_090652.1, forward strand.
ACAAAGAACGTGAACGCTTGCTTAACGGTTACCTCATCGAGCCTACAGCAAGCGCCCGTATCAGACAAGACAGACAAACGAGAAACAGGAACTAGGCAGAAAGGATCCACCGCTCTACCGCCAGAGCAAGTGTGATCCAAGCAGGAACACAGATCAGAAAGATCCACAGCCGCTAACGCTAGCGGCTAGTGCGATCTAAACAAGACAGATCAGATGAGGTAGCTGGTAGCAACCGCTGCTCCAGCTTACACTCCAGGAACTAGATCAGAAGGATCCACAGCCGCTACCGCTAGAGGCTAGTGCGATCCAAACAAGACAGAGCGATTCGCTATCAACCGCCGCTGGTGACAGCGCAATCGCGACAGACAAGACAGGACAGAATAGGCAGTACAAATTATACACAAACTGACTGCACTAACTAGGAATGCAAGGAGCACTCCCCAAGAATTAACTATACTAAGATAGCAGTGGCTGACACTCCAGGTGAGTCCAGCAGGAACAAACCTCTATGAGCAGCGAAGCATTGTGGGACACACATAGTACTTATAGTACACGCCTCCAATGAATGTGGCCAGGCAATTTGCATGACAACGTATGCAAATTCCTCAGCAAGCACAAGCTGCAAAACTGACAGAAGGTGTTCTTTCCAGAGTCCTGCAGCATGCAGACCTGAATAATGATCAAAAGGCAGGCTGCCTGCCTGCGCAGGCAGCTGAGCGGATCGTTACAGTACCCCCCCCCCCCCCTCTAGGGACGAATTCCAGACGTCTTTCAAAACTGGCGTTACCAAAAAACTCTAACTGAAGACTCATGAAGGTCGAGGCAGCCCGACAAGGTCCAATTCCAGAGTCAGTCCACCCGAAACCGACCTCATCAGAAACAGAAGCCACCGAAACATGCCCATCAGTACTACCAGTCTTAGCGTAACACCCATCAGGACTGTGGATACCAGAGAAAAAGCCATCGACACCCTCCAGACAATACCCACCACCTTCCAAGGAGCGTCCGAAAATACCAAACCTGCCACAATACCTGTTCGAAGTGTCCCTTACAACACAAAAGCCACCGTTGATCTTATCCAGGGGACCAAGCAAAATTTCTCCCGGAATCTCCCAGAACGTTTTGAAGCTCCACAGAGATCCCAAGAGGGCAGAACAATCACCAGGCTCACATGGAGAATTACCAAGAACCCCCATGGAACCAATGACAATTCCGGATTCAGAATTACGAGGGCACCCATCAAGATCAAGACTTTCAGGGACCACTTCTGGGCATGCAAGCAGGCAGGCTAAATCAGAGCATGTCTCCACCGAGGAAGCATCTGAGTACGCTGGTAACCGAGGCACACTTGGGCTTTCTGGGTCACAGAGCACACTGGGGTACACCAGCACAGGAGAACCCTCAGGACATGTCGGGGAACTGCCAACCTCAGAGTCCGGCACGACAAGACCAAAACCAGTACCGGACAGAGAATCATCATGAGTGGAAGTCACAGGCACTGGACTTTCACAAGAAGACTCGGATACAAATTCAGAAATTTCTGTGACAATAATATCATCATTGACTACATATGAGTGAAGCTCCATCAGAGCTGAAAAGGTAGCCAGCAAGGCAGCAATGCCTACGGAAGAGGGTAACACCTCAGAAGGACTTGGGGGGCAGGAGACATCTCCTACAAGTTCTGCACCCTTTGGGAAGAACTCGGAGACCTCCAGAACATCAAACAAGACCTCAGGAACATCATTTTTCAAGTTTTCTCGGAAGGATTCTGAACTATCCATGTTACAGGGCAAAACTGGAACTTTATTTTGTGGACAGGGCAGATGTCCCAGGAATGGTTCCACCATAACCTGAGACTAGATCTCATCATCATGAGGGGAATGTACAGGTATATTTACTGGAACACACACTGACTCCCTAACTTCATTCTCACTGTACCCAGAATTCTGTGTGGCAGTCAAACTAGCTTGTAACTCCAAAACTGCAGAAAAACAGGTGAGTATAGTGGCAATACCTAGACGAGCCTCTAGGGACACTGCAGGAGACTCTAAACAAGGCCATCTTAACTCATCCAGAGTACAGGGTGCAGAATCAGCACTTTCCTCAGAACAAGAAAGGGACTCACAAATGTCAGTGTGATTGGACATCATATTGTTATTCATGGTACAGGGCAGGCTCAGAGAAACTTTCTCTGGACCCAGCAAAGATGTTTCAGAGTCAGATTCGCAAAACCGAAGCGCTGTCTCACTCTTAGATTCGGCTAACAATGTCAAATCCGAGGAGCCAGAACGCAAAACCTGCGAATCCAAGATCGCTTTAGGTTGTGAAACTGACGCTTCCATAGCGCAAATCTCTGCGATCTGCGGAGCAGACTGCAAGGCATCTAGGGTCGAAACACTGGAGCAATTGTCCCCAGGCAACTGGCCCTTACAGATGTGAACAGGGTGAGACAGAGACTCATCTGCAGAAGAAATAGCGACATCAACAGAATAAACTTTATTAGGCATATTAATTTCACTTTTGATGCTGCATAGTTTAGGAATTTTTCCCATAGCAGGGTCATAGATGGAAGATCTTAAAGATCTGTTCTTAGATGACAAGGGATCCCACATATCTTTGAGAAAACTGGCACATTCATGTTGATCACAATCTGCAGGAACATCTGAGAAACAGGCATTACATCGCATAGATTCAAACTTCACGCAATCAGGAGAGAATCTTTCCAGATTCGCACAAGAATCAACCACAGTAGTGCACCCATCCATGTCAGGTCGCACAATATCTAGACTCACATGCTTTACCCCAGAAAGGCAGGAACAATCATCCGATAACGATGTCTCTTTATTGAAGTCAATTGATTGGTGTGTGTGCAATTCATCCAAAATCGTCTGCCACACATAAGTCACCGGATTCACAAAACATTCATCACACTCATCAGAGTCAATCAAAGCGTACACCGAATCAAGACAAGCATAAAGAATCTCTGCGCTTTTTGCGATGTAAAAATCGCAAAACGCCTTCCAATCAATCTCGAACTCCTCAATTAATGCTCCAATATCCCATGGAGCAAATGGGGGTTCAAACAACTCGGTTTCCAAGAAACCCTCATAAGGGTTGGGGTCAGGAACATGTAAAGACTTTCTCACTCCTTTAATATAGAAAATAATTCTGCCTATCAAAGGATCCACAAATGCCCTTTCTTGGGGTAATGAACCCTGAGACTGAGAAATTTCAGACTTTACAGAAACAATTTTTTTATTTGTAGTTGCTATGGGCAACGGATTTTTCAGCTGAGAAGTCTTCCTTTTTTTCCTGCTTTTAGTCCTTGCTGCTTTAGGTGGCTGCTGTTTAGACACAGGGGAATAGTTACTGCATTCATTTTCAAACTGAATGGTTTTGCATGAAGTAGGTAGAGCAGCTGACTCATTAGCAACTACACACTCATACAGGGCAGGTGGCAAGCAAGGCAACTCAAACCAGTAGGAGAATGTAAATGTAAGAAACTGATATAGATTATCATTCTAAGAATTGTCTTGCAAGATTTCATGAGCCCATACAAACAGATCGTCTTTCAAAAGCACATAAGCTAATTGGAGAGCAGACGTGGACGGATCAGTAATTTGAAAAGTAGGATTCAGACAAAATTTTACGCATTCAGAGAGAAAATCCTCTTTCGTCTCTGAATTTAATATTTTGAAACTCTTAAAGACACAGGAACCATACTCAGCAAAATCGTACAAATCAGAAATTCCCTCTACACTGGGGTTTTGGGTTGGGCTGCTCATAATGTAACGATTGTGGGATATCTCCGTGTTCAGCGCACAAAGATGTGCGCTGACACTGCGGAGGTCCTCCACAAGCGTGTCAAGATGCTAGAACCCAGCTTTTGGTGCAAGCACCAGTAGAGGGAAATTCCTGTCGGCAGAGGGCGCTGGGGAGCGCAGAGGAACCAATCCCCTGCACCTCCACAAATGCCAAACAGGAATTGCACGAAGCGCAGAACGCAATCGCAAGAGAAGCGATTGCGAATGAGAACGAGCAAAGGGACAGGTTGTATGTGTGTGCGCCAATCTAGTCGCCACCCCGCACACACAACAGCAGGTGCGAAACAGAAACGCAACCGCCAAGAACGGCGATTGCCAGAAGTGACACAAGGCAGATCAGAACAGAATACGAGGATAGCAAAGGCACAGTAAATCATACAATGAGAAGATACAGAAAATAATAAACGCTAGCTAACCGCGAACACCGCACTCATTCGCAACAGTGCACGCGGTTATGCGCGGTCTCGACGTGATAAGCACAATAGAGACAAGCACGCCTAACTAACCATAAACAGACAAACACGAAACAAAGAACGTGAACGCTTGCTTAACGGTTACCTCATCGAGCCTACAGCAAGCGCCCGTATCAGACAAGACAGACAAACGAGAAACAGGAACTAGGCAGAAAGGATCCACCGCTCTTCCGCCAGAGCAAGTGTGATCCAAGCAGGAACACAGATCAGAAAGATCCACAGCCGCTAACGCTAGCGGCTAGTGCGATCTAAACAAGACAGATCAGATGAGGTAGCTGGTAGCAACCGCTGCTCCAGCTTACACTCCAGGAACTAGATCAGAAGGATCCACAGCCGCTACCGCCAGGGGCGTAGGAATAGGCCCTGCAGCCCCTGCGCCCGCGGGGGGGCCCGGCCCCCCCCCTGGGGCCCGCTTGGGGCCGTTTTGTGGGTGCTGGAGGGGTGGCAGCATGAGGGGAAAGCCTTGCCCACAGTCGGCGGGGAGAGGGGTAGTTCCCCCCTCTCCCTCACCTCGGGGCTCTCCCCTCTGCGCTCCCCTCCAGCTCGTAAGTGTCTGTGGGGCTGTGGTGGGCAGCGGGCAGCGGCGGGCAGATACATACCTGCTTCCGTGCGTTCCATCGGAGACTTCTCCCTCTAGCGGCTGACGTCATTTCCGGAAGTGACGTCAGCCGCTAGAGGGAGAAGTCTCCGATGGAACGCACGGAAGCAGGTATGTATCTGCCCGCCGCTGCCCGCTGCCCACCACAGCCCCACAGACACTTACGAGCTGGAGGGGAGCGCAGAGGGGAGAGCCCCGAGGTGAGGGAGAGGGGGGAACTACCCCTCTCCCCGCCGACTGTGGGCAAGGCTTTCCCCTCATGCTGCCACCCCTCCAGCACCCACAAAACTCCGAGCGGGCCCCAGGGGGGGAGGGGGGGCCCGCTCTGAAAATCTGCAGGGGGGGCCCGGTGGGGCCTAGTTACGCCCCTGGCTACCGCTAGAGGCTAGTGCGATCCAAACAAGACAGAGCGATTCGCTATCAACCGCCGCTGGTGACAGCGCAATCGCGACAGACAAGACAGGACAAAATAGGCAGTACAAATTATACACAAACTGACTGCACTAACTAGGAATGCAAGGAGCACTCCCCAAGAATTAACTATACTAAGATAGCAGTGGCTGACACTCCAGGTGAGTCCAGCAGGAACAAACCTCTATGAGCAGCGAAGCATTGTGGGAAAGACATTGTACTTATAGTACACGCCTCCAATGAATGTGGCCAGGCAATTTGCATGACAACGTATGCAAATTCCTCAGCAAGCACAAGCTGCAAAACTGACAGAAGGTGTTCTTTCCAGAGTCCTGCAGCATGCAGACCTGAATAATGATCAAAAGGCTGCCTGCCTGCGCAGGCAGCTGAGCGGATCGTTACAGTTGCCCACTTGCCCACAGTATAGGTAGCCTAGTATAGTTGCTCACAGTATAGGTAGCCTAGTATAGTTATCTGCAGTACAGGTAGCCTAGTATAGTTGCCTGCAGTACAGGTAGCCTAGTATAGTTGCCTGCAATATAGATAGTCTAGTATAGTTGCCCACTTGCCCACAGTATAGGTAGCCTAGTATAGTTGCTCACAGTATAGGTAGCCTAGTATAGTTATCTGCAGTACAGGTAGCCTAGTATAGTTGCCTGCAGTACAGGTAGCCTAGTATAGTTGCCCGCAGTACAGGTAGCCTAGTATAGTTGCCTGCAATATAGATAGTCTAGTATAGTTGCCCACTTGCCCACAGTGTAGGCAGCCTAGTATAGTTGCTCACAGTATAGGTAGCCTAGTATAGTTATCTGCAGTACAGGTAGCCTAGTATAGTTGCCCACTTGCCCACAGTATAGGTAGCCTAGTATAGTTATCTGCAGTACAGGTAGCCTAGTATAGTTGCCCGCAGTGTAGGTAGCCTAGTATAGTTGCCCGCAGTGTAGGTAGCCTAGTATAGTTGCCCGCAGTATAGGTAGCCTAGTATGCTGGGGCCCCAGTTTGTGTTAGGTGAAGGTGAGCAGATTCTAAGGCCCACCAACAGTACATGTTTTGAAGAAAACCACAAACATGCATAGGTGAGGTAATAAGTGTCTTAGCAAAGCTGATTAACTACCTCTGTGGATTTCCACAAAAAATGCACTGGTGGTGGGCCTCGAGGACAGCCTGACCACTGCCTTATGGGGTTTTTGTTCATCTAAAATGAGGCATTGGTCAGAAAAAGTGTCAGTTGGGCCCCCCCTGACACCCACTGGACCCGAGGCACCTGCTTAGATTGCTTGGTGGATGATCCTGCTCTGAGGAGAGCACATTGCTTTGAAGAAATGAGTGGATCGCAACATGATTGCCAGGGGACACAGATCCCGGTTGCACAGCATCAGTTATAAGAAGGAAGGCTCAATCTGGTCAGTATTCTTTTTTCTCTATATAAACATCCCCATCCCCAACATCAGACACATTATAATGGAACTATGAGTACTCAGTAACCCCCAACCTTTTAGGTCAATTTGAAAAAGATCTGTGTATTCCCTTTAAGTGTTTTTTTTTTACAAGCAGATTCCTATAGGATGTTTATACTAAAGAGCTCTGGGTAATCTGTATTTCCTCCTGTCTTGTTAGGTAAATCCTGTCTTCATCACCATTTCAGATGTCTGTGGGCTGCTGTCTTCTCTCTGTGTTACACACAGATGGATGAGGGATCGTGGTGTCACCGAGGACGCCATCGTGTGACGCTCAGACGCAGAAATGTGTTATCCTGACAGAGGTGACAACAAGTGACAATCCTGCAGCCCTGGCTCAGGGAAGGATGACTGTTTAGTCATGTCTGTTGATGTTTATCCGTCCCAGCCCTTGTCAGTCATTCCTGGAGGAAGAAGCAACAGATTCCATGGCTCATCTACGCCACACACGTCACACATGTCACACACGTCTTTCAGTCACCTGTTCTTTTTTAGGGTGCCTGACAACTTTTGGTCATTTTTAGGCATATGAGAAAATTATTTATATATATATATATATATATATATATATATATATATATATATATATAGTCCTGCAACTTCCACCTTCGTAACATCCGTAAGATTCGCCCTTTCCTGACCTCTGCCACCACCAAACTCCTCATCCATGCCCTCATAATTTCCCACCTTGACTACTGCAATGCCCTCAGGCATGGTCGGAAGAGCCAATTTCCGATTCCGCGGTAATTCCGCATACCGCCACTACCGAAATTCCGCTTCCGCTACATTCCGGTGGAATTCCGCTACATTCCGCGGTATTCCGCCACGTGCACTTTCCGGATTTTTAAACGGACTTCCGTAATTTTTAAACGGATTTCCGTAAATTTAGGAGGAAACACTCAATCGCTCATTTGAAATATCTATTGTTAATAAAGTTGATTTGTATTTTGTAAATTTGGATAAAAAAAATGTTGAAACCGTTATTTTAGCGCAGTAACTCTCCGCTGATTATGATTGGTCAACTCATTCCGCATCTCCTGATTGGTCAATTCATTCCGATTCCGATTTTGCCAGAATTCCGAATTCCGGATTGCAAATTCCGAATTCCGGATTGCAAATTCCGAATTCCGCGGAACCATGCGGAAACCCCAATTCCGGCGGAATTTCGGAATTTTAGCTTCCGCGGAATTCGGAAGCCCATGCCTGTATGCCCTACTGTCTGGTCTCCCTATGACCCGAATAGCCCCACTGCAGTCCATCATGAATGCGGCAGCCAGAATTATCCACTCCTCCCATCGCTCCACCACAGCAGATCCCCTCCTAGAATCCCTCCACTGGCTTCCTATCCAGTCCAGAATCAGATTCAAGATACTGTGTCTGACCTACAAAGCCGTCCACAAAACCTGTCCAACCTACATTTCCAATCTTACTCAGAGGTACGCACCTAGCCGCTCACTCCGCTCCTCCAATGAAATTCGCCTATCCGCCCCCCGCATCACCTAGTCCCATGCACGCCCCCAGGACTTCTCAAGAGCTGCTCCAACACTATGGAACTCCCTACCTCCACCCATTAGTGCAGCCCCCTCCTTCAACACCTTCAAGAAAGCCCTCAAAACTCACCTTAATACTATGGATGTGAGTGAACCTAACTTGCCTAATCTCCATGCTCCATCCAGTGACTGACTAGAGATTACCTGGTACTCATACTGTGCTGTGTGATCTGGTTTTCTTGTATTCCTGTATTGTCATATTGCTGCATGTCACCCCTAAATATTGTGTGTAACCTGAAATTAATGTTCAGCGCTGCGTAATATGTTGGCGCTTTATAAATACAATATATGTATATATATATGGAATGCCCTAAAATTGCCACATTGTGGACCCACAAATTTACAGAAATATCAAAGTCCCTAGGCTGGGTTCTTCATCTTCATCCTTCTCTTCAGCTAGCACTCCTATATATTGACTCCCACTTAACCACCCTGGTGTTCTATTGGCTTTAAAGAAAACAAAGTGTTTAACTTAGTGTAGCTAGCACTAGCTACACTTTCCCCCCCAAGTCCCTCGGCACTGTTCCCGCCTATCCCCCCCCCCCCCGATCGCCGACGGCAATATTTACCTGGCCGCGATCCCGTGATGGCCGAGACTTCCGCCATAGCTTCAGACGTTGCTATGGCGACGATCAAGCATGACGTCTGATGTCATCAACGCCATGAGCAGTTCCGATCGCCGCCATAGCGAGCCGGCGGTGCAGGCTCTCTGAGGGGGGGGGGGATATGTATTAGGCAGCGATTGGGGGGGGGGGATCAGAGCGGGCCAGCGGCGATCGGGGAGGAGGGGGGGTGATGTAGCTAGCCAAGTGCTAGCTACACACCCCACAGAAAATGTTATTGAAAAAGACCCTCCAGGAGCTGAGCAATCCACCGCGCCGGTAATGGACGGGCTGAGCTCGTCATTACTGCCAAGGTGGTTAAACTCCAGTGAAAATAATGTAATAAAAAAAATGCTTCATTTTTACAATAATTATGTATAAATGATTTAGTCAGTGTTTGCCCATTATAAAATCTTTCCTCTCCCTGATTTACATTCTGACATTTATCACATGGTGACATATTTTTACTGCTGGCAGGTGATGTAGCTGCTGCATGCTTTTTTGGCAGTTGGAAACAGCTGTAAACAGCTATTTCCCACAATGCAGCAAGGTTCACAGACAGGAAACTGCCAGGAGTACCACGGTCCTCAGAGTTTCTTGTGGGAGGAGTTTCACCACAATATCAGCCATACAGCGCCCCCTGATGATCCGTCTGAGAAAAGGAATAGATTTCTCATGTAAAAGGGGGTATCAGCTACTGATTGGGATAAAGTTCAATTCTTGGTCACGGTTTCTCTTTAAAGAGTATCTATCTATCTATATATATATATATATATATATATATATATATAGCGTTTTATTGCATTTTGTGTATATGAACTACTGTGCCTGCACAGTGCACACTACACTCCAGACCATGTGGACGTGACGTGGAGCGGCTCTTGCACAGGTGCAAAAGATCCCGACCTTAGCTAGGTCACCAGCATGAACGAAAGGGGACCCCGGGCCACCGGCTGGGACCGGAGCTGCAGTGAGGGACATATCGTTTGCCAGGGGCCCAGAAGCCACAGGGGGCCCTGTCCTGAGAGACTGACAACTAAGGGCAAGGAGAGAAAACGCTCTCTGCACAATTGTGCTAATGACTGCATCTGCTCAGCCACTGATAAGGATTCATACAAAGTTTTTCAGACAAAGATTTGTAGACCATCCCTATTCAGTGTTCAGCAGGATATTGTGTACAGCTCTTTTCTACCGCCAGCCTTTCTACCCCTCCACATGTGCTGTGTCCAGCAGTGATGCTTGAGGAGTCAGGGCATGGAGAGAAAAAGCTTTCTATTCTCTGCAGGTTTGAGGTTTGGCGGGAAGGGGCCCCATCCAAAGTTTCGCAGGGGGGCCCAGTGATTTCTAGTTACGCCCCTGGGCTGGAGGAAGCCTCCGGTAAGTTAATGTCATTTTTATAGGAGCTTGGACATTTCCTTTTAAAAAAAACAGTTTTTGCAGAATTGAAAGGTTAAATACTTGCTGCTCTAGTTCCTCTTCAACCTCCAGCTGCCTGTCCAGTCCTTCTGATGCCTACCGACTGGCTGTGCGTCAGGCTGTCTACGTTACAGAGGGCAGCAGTTAGACGACTTTCTTCTTTAATACATAATTCATTTAATATAATGTTGTATTAAATGCATATTAACTCTGCCTGAATAAGGCAATTCATTGTCATAGTTTTATTCATAAGCAGGGCTTGCTGCATTAAACTCCTAATACATATTTTCTATGGCTTTTACATATTTTATTTTCTATGGCTGTATAATTACCTGTGGAGGTGTCAGGTAGAGGAGTCACAGATGACAGTCACAGAACGCAGGATGTGTCGGCACATGCTGCTGCATCTCACACAGCGACAGTATCCTCCTGTGCAGACACGCCAATGCCTGGAATCCCTACACACAGTATGTGAGCCTTCCTAATGATAAATCACAGAGATCAGACACAGTTATGCAGGCAGTCCCCTACTTACAGAACCAGGGCCAGGCCCAGTCCGCTCATAAGGCGAAGTGAAGCAACTTCCTCAGGCGCCACTACTGGGGGGCGGCACCCGCCTGTCCGTGGCTGGGGGGGAAGGGGCGCCGAGCTGGAGAGGGTAGCGGGCAGAAAGGGGGTACTGTGCACAGCGGTGGGGAGGGGGGTCGGAACCCCCCTCCTCGCCTGGGTCCCCCAATCTGCGCTCCCCCTTCAGCTTTTAAAGTTAAGCAGCAGCCACTACTAGTGAGAGTTAGCGGGCGGGTATGACTCACCTCTTCCGCGTTCCAGCGTGTGTTCCACTGTCGTCACTTCCTGCAATGCTGTCCACTTACAATACAGTGGGTGGCATTGCAGGAAGTGACAACAGTGGAACACACGCTGGAACGCGGAAGAGGTGAGTCATCCCCGCCCACTGCCTCTTACTAGTAGCGGCTGCTGCTTAACTTTAAAAGCTGAAGGAAGAGCGCAGATTGGGGGACCCAGGCGAGGGAGGGGGGACGCCGCTGTGCCCAATACCCCCTTCCTGCCTGCTACCCCCTCCAGCTCGGCACCCCACCCACGGGGGGGATTTCTCCAAAGTTTGCCTCAATGTAAAGTATAGGAAAAACGCAAACCGCTCTGGAAAACGCTAGATCAGAGCGGTTTGCCAGGCGTTTTTGTTACAGAAGCT